>NC_139688.1:35483072-35970393 GCF_964106915.1 Podarcis gaigeae
CGTTTGAACATTCACTGATTCCCTACCCACCCCCACCCCAAATGATTGTGTTGACACCCTCAGATATAATCAAAGACTCTATTTTTCCATCTCACTCCTGTCAGCCAGCAGTTAGAAGCAATCTACTATATTTCTTTCCCTTCCCCCACTCAATAAACTCTGTAGTGCTCCTGACTATTGGCTGATCAAATTTTTCTTTTTTTAAAAAAATAAAATGCTTAAGAACTATTAGCTTTATAAAGTATACAAAATACCAAAAAGAAAAAAAAGGAAAAAAGAAGAAGCAAAAAAGGAACAATTTCTTATTTGAGGTATTAAATGCCTGAGGTAGTTTAGTAAAATGCATATTTATCTTTTCATGCCCTGGCCAACACCAATGAACACTTCCCTTAGTTTATACATGGCAGTGTTATGTAAAAATGCAACCAAATGTTTAAAAGAAATGCCACTTGGTTAACATTGGGAGTAACACGTAACCTCGTTGTCAATGCCCTTGTTCTAAACCCCGCCCTCCCTCCCCAAACCCCACCCTCCAATTGTCTTTTCTTCTTTTACAAATGGACCTAGAAGAGCAATGCCTTTTCTTGTTAAATCAGTGAACTCAAAAGAGAAAGCTTCATTAAACCAAGTTCTAAAATTGCTGGGGAATAGCAAGAACAATAAAAGAAGACTAACAAGTTTATGTTAAACTGTGAGGAATAGAACAAAAGGGAAGTGAAGGGGTCCTTAAGTTTAAAGCTGGGTTTCAAAAGTAAGAGAGCCTAAAGAATACATTCTCAGAGACAGCATGCCAACTGTGGCCTGGTCCTCAAACAAGCGACTGGCTTTGTGAAACATCTGCATATCATTCCAACAGGTGCCCAGAACCTGTCCGTTACAGTCTCTCTCTTTGGTCTGGCATCTGTCTCCGAAGGGTCTTTTCCTAAACCTTTATTTCCGTCTCTGCTGTGGCTGTCCACTTTGCGCTGTTTTTTGTTGCTGCTGCTGCCTTCTTACCTGAGCCAGAATTTCCTGAATTTTTCGCTGGGCAAGCTGCAGAGAGTTAACAAAATTCCAACCATCACCTGTCATGTTAGGTTAACTTTTGTACCGCTTGCTTTCTCGTCTCTTTCTCTCCCCCCCCCCCCAATTATGTTATTCAAGTGCATTTGCGACTGTAAATACCTTCAAAATAAAGAAGACTGCAATTATAACTGTGCACAGCAGATAGCACATTTGGTCCCTGAAAAATGCTGCTACAATGATTAAACCGTTAAAATGTTCTCTCTCAACAGCAAATTAAGTATACCAGTACATATATAAAACCAGCCACATAAAAATCATTAACTTATACAGAACCAAATGTGTAAAAATGAGTTTTTGCTGCTCACCAAAAGACAGAAAGCGAGGGGACAGGACAGAATCCCACAATTTAAAATAATCCAGTATTTACTGATAGTTGAACTAGTAACAATATTTCCCCCTTGTTTTCTTGTCAGGACTACAAATGTAATGGTGACATTTCAATGGGTTCAAGGGGAAATTTCATGCCAGCTCATTTTTAACTAAATTTCTATTCTCATCTTTGGGGTACATCACTGAAAAAATCGAAGGTCTCTGTTTACACCTACCTGGCATGCATAGAAATGGCCAGTAATTTTCACAACCACCTGATCATTTTCATCTGGTGTCTGGTCACGTGGAACTACAACTTCGGCACTTGTCAAATTCTGAAGCTCATTTACCTGTGTAAAACAAATTGTACAATCACTGCACTGCTGTACCATGTTTTATAATATAAATTGGGGTTGCTTTTTAAAAAAAAAAAGTAATTGGTTTATTAGTCAACTTTTCGTCAGCTACTTGCCGTTTTGCCTCCTTTACCAATAACTCTACCAGCAGCATAGGATGGCACTTTGATATGAGCTTCAAGTTTCACTTCTTCCTTAGGTCCAAAGAAATTTTCTTCCTTAAGTTTCCCATAGATTCTTCCTTGGGCCTTTAAAATAAAATATATGCCAATCAAATCAGTCTGCCACTAAATTCAGCCCTACATACCAACCCCATGAAGCTACAGAAAAGATTACATTTCCTTTCTAATTCCATGTTATCAGCAATAGGCATAATGGTAGAAACAAATCTGAAGATTATGTTCAAAAAAAATTAAATTACAGTTTTGATAAATTCATACAATCATTTTACATTTTGGCACCTGACACAAATGACATCAGGATGAGAATGTACAAGCTTCTGGTGGTGACTAGAAGAGGGCGGAAGTAACTATTAGGAGAAAGAAAAGGAAAACCCCTAAACCACACCAGGAGCATTGCATTTGCAGCTATGGAAGCTCAGTGCAGAGAGACATGGAAGCACTGCTTCTGCGAAGGAGCAATTTGAACTGAGGACTGCAAATAACACTACCATGATTTTGCTGATTGGCTGCATTTAAAACAGTCACCACATAGTTTCTTCTACCTACATTTAAAAATGTTAACAGGTATACGCTTTTATTCTTAACATGATGGCAGAAAGTAAGGAGGAATTAAAGAACCTTTTAATGAGGGTGAAAGAGGAGAGCGCAAAGTATGGCCTGAAGCTCAACATCAAAAAAACTAAGATCATGGCCACTGGTCCCATCACCTCCTAGCAAATAGAAGGGGGAGAAATGGAGACAGTGAGAGATTTTACTTTCTTGGGCTCCACGATCACTGCAGATGGTGACAGCAGTCACGAAATTAAAAGACGCCTTCTTCTTGGAAGAAAAGCAATGGACAAACCTAGACAGCATCTTAAAAAGCAGAGCCATCACCTTGCCGACAAAGGTCTGTATAGTTAAAGCTATGGTTTTCCTACTAGTGATGTATGGAAGTGAGAGCTGGAACATAAAGAAGGCTGATCGCCGAAGAATTGATGCTTTTGAATTATGGTGCTGGAGGAGACTCCTGAGAGTCCCATGGACTGCAAGAAGATCAAACCTATCCATTCTTATGGAAATCAGCCCTGAGTGCTCACTGGAAGGACAGATTGTGAAGCTGAGGCTCCAATACTTTGGCCACCTCATGAGAAGAAAAGACTCCCTGGAAAAGACCCTGATGTTGGGAAAGATTGAGGGCACAAGGAGAAGGGGACGACAGGATGAGATGGTTGGACAGTGTTCTCGAAGCTACCAGCATGAGTTTGACCAAACTGCGGGAGGCAGTGGAAGACAGGAGTGCCTGGCATGCTCTGGTCCATGGGGTCACGAAGAGTCGGACACGACTAAACAACAAATGGAACATCACACATAAGCATCTTACTCAATTAACAAGGCAGAAGGGTTTTCTCCTTCTCTTGACTATGCATGTTTTGTCTTAAAACTATTAATGAAAGTCAAGATAGCACAAGAGCCAAACACTATACCTTGAACTGTGCCTCTGGTGGTCCAGTGATTATCACCATTCTTAGCTTTGCATCTGGTCCTTCGGCAGGTGCAATCTAGAAAAGAAGTGACAGATTAGGAACTTCTTGGATGCCCTCTCCTCACTACTCAATGAGATGAATAATAGGGTGGTGTTGTTTTTAAATGAAAACCACCACCATCTTGCTGTTCCAGTACAAATGCACTGGCAACATTAAGCATGGATATTAGTGTTAATGTTTTCCTACAAATTGTGAACCCTTATATGAGGGTACAAATCCACTGGTGATTGCTTTTAAAAAGGGAAATAATGTGCTCCTGATGTCAGTCAATCTTACTACTCCATCCAAGTATTTGTGATTATAGGCTAAGCAATACCACTTTCCTAAAAAATGGAGCTGGATAAAGCTGAGAGGTGAGATCATGGAAAATTTCAGTAGTGCCGGCAGAACTGGGGGGTGGAGCAGGAAGAGAGAGACAGGGAGAATGATGTATGAAGAGGTAAGATCACTAGTCAGATACACTGTATGACACAATCACTGAAAAAATCCTTTGAACAGTAACAGAGAAAAATTCTAACCAATAACCTCTTATCCCCACTTCAAAACAAGAAAGGTGAATGCAAGTCCTACCCACATACCCTCTGCTATGTTGGATCAACCATCAAGGCATACTCAGAATTGTTGATAATGAACTGTATTTATAGCACAATCCTATACTTGCCCATGCAAAAGTAAACTCCACTGATTTTAACAAGACTTACACCCAGGTAATAAGGGTTGCAGCCTTAATTCTAGAGAGTGGCTTTTCCAAACTGTAATCTCCTCACAGGCGAACTATACGCTCATCTTATTTTGAACTAAAAACATTTGAAGCAACATGAAACCCCCAACAGTTAAATTGCTTTCATGTTTGTTAACGAAAATCTAATTTTCAGCTCTGCACATTATGGCAAAATAAGCTTCAATTAAAAAACATGGCCCAAAGGTCTAAACCATCTTAAAGAACAAAAAGTCAAGCCCACCAAGGTGGCAGGTTTGTTTTTTTACAGCTTATATTTCACCCCTCAAAGAACTTCTAGAAACATGTTTGCAATTATCTTGTCTCTGAAGGAGAGAGTACCATTTACTGCTTTACAGTCAAAGCAGGGTGTCTAAGGTAGACGCAGAAACAGAGCAAACTTGCAGAAACTTGCTGACAGTTATAAAGATTGGGGATATTCGAAGTTATCAATTTAATATTACCTTAATAGATGCACCTGCAAAACGAGAAAGTTGTTTGATGTGTTGCCCCTGCTTGCCAATAATGGCACCCACTGCCAAGGCTGGGATGAACAGATGAACAGTCTCAGACTCTGGCTGTTGCTGGAATAGGTAAGTGGGGGGAAAGATCAGGCAATCTGAACGGTAGCAATCAAGCTGTAGCTGCCAACCGAAAGCAAACAGATACGCCTTATTTCCAACTACCATGTGTGGCTGAGTAGCTGTTTTCTATCAATGAAGAAATTCATTCTACTTGAAAGATTAAATCCACCAGGTTTCTAAATATGCAACTCTAGATTTTTGTGTTTTAAGAACTACTCACAAGAGGTTTGGAACAAACATAACGTAGCAAAAAAATTGCATTACATGATCAGCGGCAAACTTTAAGGTTACAACCAGATGTCAAGGAAATAAACTACTACCTGACTTTTAGAAGACTTCTGAAAGCAGCCCTATATAGGAAAGTTTTTAATATCTGATATTTTACTCTGTTTGATGTTTAAATTTATTGGAAGCTGCCCAGAGTAGCTGGGGCAACCCTGTCAGTAGGGTGGCGTATAAATAAAAATGTTTTATTATTACTAATGAAGTCTCTTGCGTGCAGCACCTGGATTCTCTTGGCAGTAATCCCATAACATTAAAAAAGGGCTTCATTGTTGTATATCTGTCTATCTTTTGTTTTGTTTAGTCATTTAGTCGTGTCCGACTCTTCGTGACCCCATGGACTGATTTATAAAGAATAACTGGTTGATTAAGGTGTTCTGCTATTTAATACACAATGATTTACAATGTCTGACATATTGGGTTGACATCTTTCTGTTAATACACAATTCCATTATTACCTCTATTGAAAAGCCATATGTAGCACAAAACAAATTGTTTTCCCAGTCATTTATTGTAAGAGATATCCCTCTGCACTCAGTTACTATGTCCAATACATCCTGAAGTAATCTTATAAAATGAGTTCATTATCTTTACTGAAGTCAGATTATGCAGACGTATTATGCTTCAGCTATATTTAAAAACAGAAAACCAAAGCACACAAAGAAAATCTAGGGAACAAAACCAAACACAAACTTCTTGGTGGTGACAGAACTTAGAGCACTAGTGTAGGCTCTGATTCACGTATTGAAAGAAGTACAAACAATATTGCAAGTAAACACATATAAAATAATCAGTTATGTTAAGCATAGCTAAAAGAATTTCACAATTTGTTAGCTCCAAAGGTTCCTGTGGAGGAATAAAAGGTTTGGATCAAACACCACACGTTTCCCTGTCATATATGTCACAATATGCATACTTATGCACTAGTAGAAACTCTTTGGTCTAAGCTCCTCCAATAGCCAATTCTAATAGTGAGTGCCAATAGGACTGGAGCAAAAACGAGACAACTGCTGGGGGCGGGGGAGAAGAACTATCACAATAGGCCCAGACCACCCATTAATAGCTCAGCTTGTTTGATATTATGTGATGTTGACTGTCAGTGTAAAAGAAAAGCTTCCGGAGAGATTACAGTGCGGACTAAGATGCCTTCCAGGACACGCAAATTTCTAGATGCCTAAGCCACAGTTAATACTTGTCTGCACAGCATTTTGAGTGGCAACATGAACACTGTCCTGAAAATCACCCCTCTTTTGAGTGACCATTTGTGCCACCAGGGTGATTTCTGGGTTAACATTTCTCAGAGGTTTTCAGGATGGTGGTGTATTCCACTTCCAGGATTCCAGACCCAGAATTTCCATGGAATCATGACCCAGAAGTGGAATGTGGTTTGGAGGGGGCTGGCATGCAACACTTTTTTTAAGCTGGGGGGCAGGGAAAAGCTTCCTCCCTTGTCTTAGTAATTACTAGGGCAAGCTACACCTAACACTTCAAAACCTTGGAAAATTTTCCCCTTTCCCCCTGTATTTTGGCACATTTCTATTTTGTCCCTCATTCCCATGAATGGACAAAATCAGGTACGCTGAAATTATCTGCATAGTTCTAGACAACATCTTTAGATGGTTCCCTCTTCTGCCTCGCTCCAGTTTTCTTCTTTTCTTAAATGTGCCTGTCATCTTTTGGCAAGCTCACTAGAACACAGTCTAGCTGGAACCAGCCTCTTATGTCAAAGGCAGGAGTTGTTTTGGGAGTGAGCACTGAGACTTTGCCTCCTATGGTATGAAACTGGAGACTCCCTTTCCAGCCCAGAGGACAGGCCCTCTTCCCATGCCGGTTGCTGTCCTCCCATCAAAGCGACTTTAGAAAGGATGTCTTTGGGGAGTAAACTTAATGCCCCAATTAGCTTCTCTTCTGTACTGCCAATGATACTAGTAGTTCCATCCCTTTCTGTTACCTCACACCACCATGTAGTGTGCTCTAATGTAACTTTTGAGGTGTTTTAATTATTTCACTGTACACCAACAACAGATGTAGGGAAGAACACAGGGCTTCTCACTGCATTTTTTATCTTCCCTCCTCTATTATAGAATCCATGTTGCTGTTGCATTAACGTTTCAATTAAGTGGCCTAAAAAATAAATAAACATGTTGCTCTTATAATATCTGAATTTTCTTGTTTCTAGTGTATTTTGGATTATGTAAGATGACGGTTGGAATGGCTATGCCCTAAAAGGCAGCCCTATAATCACATGTATGAGCTATTTATAAAAATATTAGTATATCGCTATATCATAAAGTTATATAAAAGTGGTTTACAACAGTAAAAACATAAAACTGCAGTAAAAGTTAAAAACAACTCAAAAACAAATATCAGTAAACCACGGTGGTAGGATGTACTCTTAATTGCCTGCAAAGGCATGACAGAATAGAAAAGTTTTCAGCAGGCGTCTGAAAATTGGCACAGAAGGCATCTGCTGAATCTCTATTGGCAGAGTATTTCACAGGACTGGGCTGATGACATTAAAGGCTCAGTTTCTCATTATCAAATGAACCTCACCAAGTCGGGGAAAGACCATTGACACTCCTGCAGATGATCTCAGTGATCCAGCTGGGATATCAGGGTTCTGGCAATCCCTGAGCTACCCTGGTCCTAAGTTTATCAGAGCTTTGTAAATTAATACAGGAAGTTTTAACAATTGTGTCACATTTTCTTGACCAGCAGCTCCCATCAGTAATCTGGTTGTTGCATTCTGCACCAGCTGGAATTTAGAAACCAGCCCCACATAGAGTGCGTTAAAGTAATCCAGCCTTCAGATTACCAACACCTGGACTAAAGTGGTCGGGCTGGTGGTATGAAGCTGGTTAAAGGCACTCCTAGCCAAAGAGGACACTGAGGCCTCTAGTGAGAAAGATGTACCCAGGAGTACCTGAAAGTGATCCACTTGTTCCTTCACAGGGAATGAAACCCCATTCACAAGAGGCAGATTGCCAATTTCCCAAACATGCAAATGTGTCAATGCTGTCCAAAGACTTGGCTAATTCTGTTAAAGGTGTTTCAGTTATTCACTTCCCCTTACTACTCCCTCTTATGTTGAATTTACACATTACTTAATACACTGCACACTAGAGGGATGTGCAGTTCTGTATCACTTGCCTTGCTTAACAAGATGTATAGGGAAAGGAATCACATACACCAACCTCAGGATTCAACACTAACGTCTGATCCACGGGGGACAGGGCTGGGCATGCCCTTATCATGCAAAAATACAAAAGGTGAGTCACCTACATATGATATCTGTTACAATAATTTTCATTCCTTCTTGTTTGTATGCTGCTCAATGGAATCTTGGATCAGAACACATGGTGAGGTACAACCTAGCTCCCTGTTACAATCTAATGATAAGCCCAATAATCACCTATAGGTACCAGTGATTCAAAACATGAAGAGCTATAACCAAGTGCCTGCAATAAAGGAAGATATATAATTACCCCAAATGGAGGATATGAAGAGGCAGCAGCAGCTGAAGCGACACCTACTGTGGGAGGTGGTATCCCTGAAGAAGAAGGTGGGAAGAGACCCAAGGCATTCAGATTTAATCCTGGAATTAAATGTGCTTGAAGCTGCAATGATACAGGAGATGATTAGCCACTCCCTCTTAATAACGTGCTCTTGTTCAAATTTCAAAATGTTTTAGCTTAGAGACATTCAACTTGGCAAACAACAAGTGTCAAAATCCTGTATCATTTTGTAAATGTTAAACATTAAGTAGGGCAGATGTCACTATTCTGCTAGAAGCAATTGTACTTTGACTCTATGAACCACTGTGTTAGCCAAAAAAAGAGGTTTAAATAAAATGCACCTTATGGTGCTATGGCAGTATTGCAAGTCAGATTAAGCAATCACTGTGAAATGCATGCAGCACGGCCAATAACAAACTCCTATTCGTTCAACAAATGTAATGAAACATTTTCCAGAAGCACCCTACAAGAGGGATGGGGAAATGGTGGCCCCATACTGTTGGACTCTGACACTCATCAACCCAAGCAAATGCAGCGAATGGCCAGGGATGATGGGTTTGATGTGTGTGTACTGAACTAGACTGGTTTTCCATCTGAAGGGACAAACATATGCATCAGTCTCTCTTTATGAAGCTGATGGTTGGGTATCAACCTGAATGCTTTCCTCCACTGAAGTAAAAAAGATACAATATATTTATTGGGAGGAAATCAAATAAATGACTAACTTACCCGCCTCCCAACCCCCAAATTAGAAATCAACTTACATTCATAGCAGCTATATCATTTTCATACGACTCCCTGATTTTCTTCATTATTTCTTCCTCAGCCTTGGCACATGTTTCAATACTGCCTTTAACTGTAATGGTCCTTTCTGGATTATAGAGCGTCAAGTCCTGTAATCTACAAAGCAGAAAGCAGTCAACTGCTATGCATGTAATGGTTTGTATTTAAAGCTGAAACAGAAAGTAATTATACCTTGAAAACTTCAGAAATGCACTCTATGGAATGTGCACAACCGAATTATCCTAGCTGCTGAAGCCCCAAGGGAGAGGTAGTCCCTGAAACTGTTGCTTGTGGGATCCCATGGCCAAGACTGCCTGCAAGCCAGCCCTCCTTCAGACATTATAGCTGGGTGTTACCAAACTACTAGTTGTTGGAGCAGGCACAGCCTCCTTCGAGAACCACATTTGGCCAGAGCAACATGCCAAGTAAGCAGAACTAGATGGCTCAAGGAAGGAGCCTTCTCCTGGGCAGCAATCTAATGGGAATAATCTGCCTGTCTACGTTTCTATATTTGCCCTGCTGAGGTGTCTCTAATAAGGCAGCAAAACATACATACATACATACATACATACATACAAAAAACCACCCATGGATTGCAGATATACTGTTCAGATTTAAAGGGGCACTTTCCCCATCTCCACTCAGAAAACAATTGAAAAAGGCACTCCTGTCTATTCCCTTCCTTGAATTTCAGCCAAAGAAAATGGAGAAGAGCTTAAATAACAGTTAAATGGTTGAAAGGAGGATGAAAGTGTGTATTTTTGTTTCGAGGGGGTGGAAACGAAATGGCAGATGCAACAAAATGGTGGTGGAAATGGGCACTAAAATGGTGGGTGGACACCAGGAATAAAAGTATAACACTATCACACACACATCACACTCAAAGCTGAGGCAGACAGAGGAAGAAAACACAAGTTGAAACGATGGAGGCACAAGACAGAAATTACGTTGAGAATAACTAGTCCGAGGAGAGCATACATGAGGCAACAGCAACCATGACTGAATTCAATGGAGGCAGGAAGCAAATCACAGCATCATTGCAGCATCAACCTACTTCCAAAGTGTTTGTTCCTGCCTTGACCATAAGGTGGAGTCCAGCTAGCCAAAGAGAAATAGCAGAGCCAAGAATGCTTCTAGCCCCAGGAGGCGAAGGAGGAGTCCGAGCTTTTAGTCTTTGCTAGTTTAAAGATAGCCATATGTATGCTAAATGACAATCACTTCTCAAATCAGTTTACTGTTTAGCGAAGAACACATGGTTGCATACTAGTACATCAAACACACAACATAATTTGTTGCGATTTGTGTCTTAGTGTTGCACAATGATTTGCATTTTTGTTTAAGATATATGTGTTGAATTCAATTTGCTACAGATGAAAAGGACTTCACAGTTCATTTCATTTGTATTGCTACCAGTCATAAACTTGGCAAACAACAACAAAAATCCAACAAAACATATATAGTTCAGACAGAAATGAAATGTATCTTATTTATAAACATTTGTTAACAATCTTCGACCGCAAGACACCAAGATAAAATTACCTTTCCTGTCCTATAAAGCAAAAGGCTCCAAATCACCTGGCACCCCATTTTCCCAAGCGTATTGTCAATTATTAAAACAGAACTGATCCAAGGGATATTTCAACTACAGCAGAACATTACAATAAATTTATAGGATGTGATCTGGTAAACTTTTTTGGGGTATTTCCCATAAAGCAGTGATGGCCAAACTTGGCCCTCCAGCTGTTTTGGGGCTATAATTCCCATCATCCCTGACCACTGGTCCTGTTAGCTAGGGATGATGGGAGTTGTAGTCCCAAAACAGCTGGAGGGCCAAGTTTGGTCATCACTGCCGTAAAGCAAAAGCTTTAAGTTTCCAACAGAGTAGGAAAAACCCTGCCCGAAAAGAGTAAGGATTGGTAGTTGCTCTTATTTGCTGATGAAATGGTCAAAATGCATAATTGCCTGAACTCCACAGAAGCAGGGCTTTAAAGCAATTACAGCAGCCTTTCAAGACACTAGAATGGAGGACTGGACTCACTGAACAGTGCTACTTCTCTCCAGAGACAAGAAGTCCTATGAAAATGTTTCTTGTATCAACTAGCATCTCCAAAAAGGAGAAAAATGTGGAAAGAACAGTGGGGACAAAAGACGTGTTCTTCCCCAAAGACTCTTGAGGAAGGCTGGCTTGAGCTCCAGGTGGTACCACAGTCAAGGAAATAGAGTGGCAAACCAAAAGCCCCTAGCAGTCACTGGAAAACGTTTCACAAGAACAATAAGCTAAGATGAGTCATCAGGCTGTCCTTCTGTCTTCTGAAGGTATTCTGTTCTCTTTCCAAGGAGGATCCAAGTAAAGGCACCAGATCCAGATCACTCTACAAGCATGCAAAACATGTGAACTGTTCTCCTAAGGACTGGGATAAAAGCAGGAGACACAAACCTATTGAGAAACACAGAATAGCCTACATGAATGGCAGGCAGATCTGTCTATGTAGAAAACACAAAGATCTTGCAGAATTGACAAGAGGCTGGGATTCTTTGAGCCAAAGTCACTGCAGCCTGGAACAAAACTTTTGAGGATTGTCAGCTTCCAAGGACAATGGGCATATGGGTGAGAGTGTCAGGTGCAACCTCCATGAAAGAGGTCTGTGGACAGTAAGCAAGGCAGAAAAAGGGACCCCCATTTTGCAAAACTGAAGATACGCCTTATTCATATTTTAGTAGCTGCCTAGTGTCAAAAGAACCAGTCCGTGGAGAAGGATGTTTAGAAGGCCCATGGATAACTTCCAATGGTCAGTAAGATTTCATTGTATAACCTTCTCCCCAGGGGATACTACTATTGCCCCTTTGGGTCTCAATAGATCCGATCCCTGTTGGGGCTCTTGTACCATTCCTGTGTATTCCAAGACTCTTAAACACCTTTATTAAGACAGACCACAAGTTTTGAAACCCTATTTAAACAGTGGCCCTGGCCCCAAACTTATTTAGGACTAGATCTGGGGTGGTGGTTCCCAAGTCAGGTGAACCTGATGTTCTCTGGATCAGTGCCATGGGGCAAATTGGGGGAGGTGGCGGTTGTGCCTTAATAAATATTTTTTATGATAGTATTTGTAGACAAGGGAACCCAAAGGACTTAACATGCAAAATACGTAAAACACGCAAATAAAAATTACTATAAAAACACACACAAAAGGACGTAACATACTGAAGACAACTAGTAAGTAATTTCTATGCACAGCCAAATATATTTACTGGAATTAGCAATGCTTTCAACACAGGGACACTAGCTTTCAGGAAACCTCACTGGTCATTAAACTAGTTCTGATAAAAACACCATTTAAAGTTGCTGGCTCATCATATGGCTTCCTAGAAAAGGTTTCATCCTATTCTCAGTAAAAAGTGGATTTGGGTGTTGATTTATGGATCTGTTAATTTGTATTAGCTGTGGCTGAAACTTGGGGAGGAAGCTCTTAAAAAGTGATAGCACTTTTTAAAAACTAAGATATACCATTTCACAAGAATTGAATACTTACGGGGATATTGTGATCTTAGTGTCTGTGTCCTGCTCGATTTTCTTCAAATTCCTTCCTTCTTTGCCAATGAGGCGGCCAACAAAATTGTTATGTGCTAGTATCTTCAAGGGAATTTCTTCTGTACTGTAAGCAGTCCAGAGAATTGAATGAACTCAAGAGTCACATAATTCACTATCAGTAACAAATCAAAAAGTTGAGTCATTCTCCAATGACTCAGGGCTCAGACAGTTAACCATGTAATCAGGAGCCTCTTAAACTGTCATGATAAATTCCTCTAAGTCAAGAAAAAACCTGCTTGATTTCCTCAAGTGTAATTAATTGTTCTGCTTAATCCATAGGAATAACTAATGGAAAAGGCTGTTTTACAGAAGGAACTTTTCTGCTATTTCCATGACCCTTGAGTGGGATTCCTTCACACCTATTAGACGCAGATTCCTTCCATCTCTGGGTAGAAAACAGAGCAGGCTGCATCTGTTACACTTCATGTATTCTCAATTACCAAAGAAAGCTCAGTCGTCTTTTCTACCCAACAGCCACTGGCATTCTTGGACACCAGTTTGAGGGTGGGGTGAGAGGAAGAGGAGAATGAATTTGTCAACAGCCGTAACGGCATTTGCTGCTTTAGTTTCAACTTGATACAACAGAGCTTAAAGCAAGAACTCAGGTGTATTCCTCTCTTCCAGCTTACAAGTGAAGAAAAACAGGCATGAAGTGTGGGAAGAGAGAAGGCTGCCCTTCTCCCATAGGTTTCTTCACAAAGGATATTTGTCTTTCATTTGCTGCATGTTAGGTTTGAATACCATAACAATTACTTCTGCTACTAGTTATCCGGCTTTTCAGACATTATTTACCTAACTTTTGCTAGGTGGCCTGGGAATGGCTCACTATGGAAGTCTGTATGCCTGGTTCAGGAGTATCATTCCTTACCATCAAATGTCAGGAATTTATCTGAAAAGTAAGCAACCACCCATCCTCTTACATTTTCTTTTAACTGCACAAAAAGGTGCTGAAAGGTGTAACGAACAAAAACCTATTACTTTTCTGATTCAGAATTGCTCACCAGTTGTCTTCTGCTATTTTATCATTATATTACACACATAAACATAGCACAAGGATCAAGACCTGACATTCCTGTGGGTTCACTTTTCAGTTCCATTCTTACAAACTGTCAATTATCTACTTCAGACGGACTATTAAAAAACCCAATGACCTCTTAATAAAAGCATTCTTTACTCACAATTTAGTATCTTGCGCTTCCTTCTGCATTATCTCCATGATAATTTTACAAGCGGTTGAGCACCCTTCTGGAGTAGAATGGATCGTAATTGGTTTTTCAGCAGCCCCTGCATTTTCTTTACGATGAATATCAATTCTGCAAAGAAAGAAAAAGTAGTAAAAATTGTGCATTCAGTCTTGAGAAAGCAGTCTTGAGTTCTGCTTTGGTAGATAAAATTGCCTATGAACTTGGGGGCCTTGATACAGTTCAGCAACAGCTGATGGTTCCAGATGTGGATATGCATCCTCATTCATACAAAAAAAACCCACATCTATCCTGTTCAGTGGGGCCCAGATGAATATTGTAATACAAAAAAGAGTGGTCATCCATCATCAGCTGTGCATGCATGCAAAAAACAATTTCTGTACACATTTCTTACAGCATCAGAACAATGGCAACTCTAAAGAAAGTCATTCTATTTAAAGTTTGAGTATCCAGCAAAATTCTATAAAATGATATTCACTCACTACAATAAAACTGGATAAAGCAACACATTGCTCAAACTGTTAACTTCATGGGCAGTTTCACTAATATATTATATCAAGGGACTGTCCGCATCTTGTTACGCCCTTCTATAAACCACTACCTTCAAGCTCTTTCTCTGTTGCAAGTGACAAGACAAGTCAAACTTTGGTCAGTTGCTTGTCATTCATTTCACTACTTGTACCACTGCTCTACTACAAATCCTCCAATTCAGTTGAATGTCTTACTTAGAAGTTCTGAAATAACCCCAGAGCACTAACATGGCTGTATAAATAAAAATCTGCACTGAGTTGAAATACAAAGTCTTGATTTCTTTGGATAGAATCCCTTGACTAAGTTTTAATGAGAATCTATTACAGATCCACACCGGCCCAGATAAGACACTGGACCTACCCTACAGGCTTGGCATGCTCTTCCCCTCTTCTCCTGCCTTGTCCTTGAAAATCCCTCCCTCCCTTCAAATCCAAACTCCTCTTCTTCCCTCCCTTCTTCAATTCACATTTTAAGTATGGCTCAACATACAACAATTACCACTAACAGTAGGTAGTCACTAAACCAAAAACTGAAACCAGGATGAGAAAGTGATACTAGCAACTGTGGGTGGAGCAAAATAAAATATTTTGCAAAAAACCAAGCAGTTATATTAAATGATATTTTAAACAACCTGGTTTAAAAAGATATCTGAATGTAATGCAACGTTTGGCTTGGTCATGTTTGTAACATAACGGCCAGGTGAAGACATAAAAATACTGAGTGGATAATAACGTAGTGATATCCCTCCATGGAAAATGGCCAAAGCAAGTAGTACTTGGCTTTCACACACTGGCCCTGACCACCAAAATTAGCAATGCTAACAACTTGGATGTAAAGGGTAAGAGTACAAGGCAGGCTTCATGTTGCCCATCCCTGCTGCTATATAACATCAATCTTATTTCACATACTGTACTTCTTTTGACAGTTCTGTTTCACTTTCATTAGCCGAGGCCTCAGCACTCATAGCATCAGTATGAAATATCCCCAATACTGATCTATTTTCTCAAATTTGGTAATATACCGTAAAGCAAAAGTTCACAACAATAGTACTGAGGCATGCCTGGTCAGGACCAGAATCCTTGCTCACATGACCTGCTGAACAAGATCCAACAGAAAAGAGTTCTTCTCTTCCTATATATTACCACACCCCAATTGTTAAACTACAGTCATACCTCGGGTTAAATATGCTTCAGGTTGAGCGTTTGCAGGTTATGTTCTGAAGCGACCTGGAAGTAACGGAACGCGTTACTTCTGGGTTTCGCCGCTCACACAGACGCTCAAAATGACATAACGCGCATGCGCAGAAGCGGTGAAACACGACCCGCGCAGGTGCGTGTTACGTTCTACTCAAGATGTGAATCGGGCTCCGGAATGGATCCCATTCGCATCCAGAGGTACCACTGTATTGAACTATTTTATTATCAAAACCTCAGCAACCATGAAATAAAAAACACCCTAGAAAGATGTGATGGGACAACTTACTTAGACTGTGTCTGCTTTGTGATGTTCCTTATGGTGGCTCCTTCTTTTCCAATAATGGCTCCTACAAACTGGGTAGGAACCAGCATCCGTAGTGGAACATCAGACTGTGGTTTTTGCCTTGTACCTGCGCCAGGCGAACCTTGCCTGGGAGGACCCCTCTGCCCAAATCCACGTCTCCCCTGTGGATGCTGTTGAGGAGGTGGCTGCGCTGCCATTTCATCAGGAATATATGCAACTTTCAGTGAGTAGTTTTCAAGCTGGAATCCGTTCAGTTTTTCTATTGCTCTGTACAGGTTTGCAAGGAAGGGAAGATTTTGTAAGTGGGAGCCGGCAGAACAAGAAATCATTATGCTAGGCATTTTCACTCACAAGTAACAGACCCAAACCACAGAGATCATCATAGCCTTCCATTCCTACAGTTTTAAACTGTAAGCTTGTAGGGAGAGCTCTAGTATTTTATTCACCATCATGTAAAACATAATAATGCCCTTGAAACAAGCACTTGAACCATGAAATAGTATTTGTTCTTTTCATTATTTATTTAACAATCCTATGATTTCCCATACTGTGAAACAAGGACCTCAAAATATCAGGATACCTGGGGTCAAGTGGCACGGCCTAATGACCAAATTTCATAATTTGCACTATGGATTATATTGGTTCTGCTAACTTTCACAAGCCCATAAAGCACACAAGCCTTTAAGGACTGGAGAACAATTCCTTCTGGAATCAATTCAGGCATGCTAATGGAAGCCCCCCTCCCTCCTGCTTAAATACAGTTCTTTCTCTGCGGTTCCTACAGTTTTCGACCTCTGCTAAAATCTGTCACATTTACGTGCGTGACAAGTGTGAGTTGCTTTCCCTACAACTGTAAAAAAAGGTGTTAGAAGTAAACATACCTGAAAACAACTCCTTTACCATCATATTGTAAATATCTATGGTAAAATCCTGAAGTAGTACTTAACCACCTCAGCAAATGAGTAAAATCCTCTTTGAAACACATGAGTGTGATCTGGTCTTCAGAAGAAGTGAGGTATAGAGATGAAAAAGAGGTTTCAGTTAGAAACTGAACTCTGACTTTTATCACACCACACAATCTTCTGTACGTGAGTGAACAACTGACAGCTCAATTTTATACAGCGTTTGGCACACTCATAGGGATGGGAAACTGAATAAGGCTGGGACTCTAAAATGACCTTGGTGTACAAAAAGATCCAATCTCAATGTAGGAAAAGGCATGGCCAAATCCTTTCTGGTTAGCTGTACTGAGTTTAAAGTACAACTGTATGGAGTACTTGAAAGCAAATAGCAACAAACATCTCTAAAACCACAAATGACCAATTTCAGGAAATTAAGGGAAGTTAAAAGTTTCCATAGCAACTGAGCTGCTCCCGAGTAGCATGCATTATAATAGAATTTTAACATGAACAAATATGATGAAAGATTTAACTGTTTAACTGTTCTCAAAATTCTTATGTTTTCAGGGGAAGGGGAATTGTTTGGTTGTCTTATTTTCCCTATCCCTAAAGGTCAGCAAACAAGGTGACATTTTAGACAGTGCAATCCTATTCATTCAGAAGTATACTTTCAAAAAGATGTCTTACAATTGCCACCTGGTCACGTTGTCTTCTGTCACTATTCACCATACACAGGGTACAAAAAGAAGAGGGCTGGGGCAGACTTCAAGCACCTTAGCAAACAATTTAAAAGCCTTCTTCAATAGTGGGATTTTTGTCATGGCCTGAAGTGGGCAATGTTGGACTAAGCTTCAGTGCTTCAAAATCAATTCTGTAAGCATGAAGAACCTTACAAGAAGGGATTGTTGACTGCCTACCACTCTTCCATGTATTCCCATGGTCATACAGGAGAAACTCTAGAATGCTTTCCCAACATATAGAAAGGATGATTGTTCAGCGGCAGAGCACATGCTTTGCAGAACATCCCAAATGGAGCTATGCTGCTGAACAATCAGACCTGGGATAAGGCAGCATCCTATGTTCCAATGAATATATCACTACTTATGTTTTATTATTAACATACTTTGGAATGTAGAATGGTTTGTTTTTATCTCCTCATGGCCAGAACTCATATTTTCTGCCTTTTGAGACCAGTGCCCCCATAAATGACTTGCTAGTGCTAAGCGGATGGAAATACATGTTTACAGAATTCCAGCAAACTGATGGAAGAAAAAGTGCTGCTTATCTATATCAGGGGTCGGCAAAGTTTACCTCGCCTGGGCTGGTTCACTCCAGCGGAGATCCCTCTGTTGGCCAGATCGTGCCCCCGCAATTTACGGCATCTGCGCAGACACGATTTCCAGTGTCTGTGCTGATAAGATTTCCGTTGCCACAGAAGCAAGTCCCTGCATCACGCTGGTTTAGCACAGAGCACGGGGACACGCTAAGCGGGCAGCTCGGTTCGAGGATGGCTTGTGGGATGGTTAAACCACCCCCGTGGGCTGCTTGTGGCCCATGGGCTTTAGGTTGCCAACCCCTGTTCTATATAGACCTGAGTTTCAAATTGAGGTCCCTCAGAAAGTTGGTTTCTTTCAATCTGGGTGGTTCTTCTGCAAAGCAGATCGATGAACAACTAAGTGCATGATCCAGCCACAGTTAAGTTCTTTTAAAGACCCATTTCTTAAAACTGGAAAACTGAATGCATGTTTGACTTCCACTGAAATCAGTGGGATTCAAATACTGGATTTTGTGCTGGAGTGTATGTCCAAGCTGGTGGGCTCTCCTTTACTGGAGGTTTTCAAGCAGAGGTTGACCACCTGTCATGTATGGTCTAGTTGAGATTCCTGCACTGCAGGGGGTGGACTAGATGACCATCAGGATCCCTTCCAACTCTACAATTTGATGATTCTATTATCACTTTTGCCTGAGGGAATGCAAAAATGTTGCTTGCGCGCGCACGCACACACACACATGGATATCAGCCAAAACACATGCCTCAATAATTTGCCCTTTTAATGTATCAGGATGTACTCACTTTTAAATAAGTCAGTGGGGAATGAAGTGATGTCTTGTATATAATAAAAAGGAGTCAGTTACAGATTAGAGTTTTTAGACACAGCAGCGAATAGCACCCTTACTCGCTTTCTCCAGGCAGGGCAAGGAGCCAACCAGACTTGGCAAACTCACTCTCTGCCTCTTTTGCTGCTCACACACACACCTGCTGTGGGGCTGCACCTGGTTGCCTAGAGGCAAGTGCTACTTCCCCACAAGCAATCATGTAAATAGCTAATTGCAATATTGCATAAAGGCGCATTAAGCTGTCAGTTGGTTAGCACTGACCAATTTGTAGCATTCAACAATTCCCTTCATGGTGTATGATCCAGAACAGATCTCATGGGAGATGGGGTGCTTTTCTCCACACACACAACTGGTCTCAGTATCGCCTTTGTAACATTCTTACATGAAACTAACAGAACAGTTCTTGAATTCCTTCTCGGTTTTCCAAGAGGTTCTCATTTTAATTCTTTTGTAGTGGTTTAGCAGGACAGTGAGAGAGTAGTTTAGGTATTTTATAACTCCTGCTTCAGTTTAAAGCTTGCATTCCACAGCAATGCAGCTATACATTTTCCTAGAGGATGTTACACAACAGGTGGGAGGATGGAACAACTGTCAAGAGCAGCTTATTTCAAAGCAACAGCACAGTAAACAAGACACTCAAGGCAGTGCAAGTTTTGAAAGAGACAGACTATTACTGTATCTTTTAACTTATTTGTTTTTATGAAGTTCATGTGAAAGTGAGGGGTGGGGAAAGAGAATAATTATGCTCACAGGATGCAGAATTCTATCCAAAGTGTCTATATGAGAAGGTACACTTATACATGCATTTTCTGCATCCAATTTAACATAGCAGATTGGTGGAACATAGAGCAGGAATTTTAAAATGCTGCTGAGGGGGGTTGTTATATGGTCCTGTCAGTCAGTCCCGGTCACCAGCCTAGCTGCCACATTCAGGATTACTTGTAGTTTTGGAGTCACCTTCAAAGGAAGCCCCATTGTAGAGTGCATTGCAGTAATCCAAGCAGGAGATAACCAGAGCATGCACCATTCTGGTGAGACAGTGCGCAGGCAGGTAGGAACCAGATGGAACTGGTAGACAGCTGCCTTGGATACAAATACAGGGCAAAAGACCCAACTTGCCTTGTCACAAATAAAAAGGTGAGTCCACTCTAGTGCTTTGTCAGAGGCATTTTCCTGACTGCTACCAGGTCACTGAATCAATCTAAGCCAGTGATTATTGAGTTTCAAATTTACAGAACTCTGATCTGACCATTTTTAGCTCAGTCCATTGGATCTAGGCAAGGCTACAACTAAGCTCATCAAATAAAATCTTCATAGCTAGTGAGAATGGGAGTAATAATACTCTAAACACCGATGCTGTCCAGTTATCTCTGGCTATGCAGCTTTGAAGGTGTGAGATGTTCTAGCATTCAATGTTGGGCTAGAAAATTATCTTCAACTGTGACCGGGGTATCTTTTTATCAACTCTCCCTTTTGTTGTGACCTGCTCATGAGTCCCGACAACTTTGCTGTTGCTGCAGAGGCTAGACAATGCACTACAAACCAAAACACATTACACTAGAGCTCAAGCATCTGGGCATAAATAAAACTGATGTTTTATCCTTATAAAACCTTTGATCCTGCATATCTCAGAGACTTTTTCCTCACTTACGTGCCACTGTGACCTTTAAAAGCACTCTCTTGACTTTACTTACAGAGAGGCTATTTTAAAAGCAAGGGCATGTAAATATTGTTCCCAGTGGCTGCCTACTACTATGGAATTCGCTTCTGCAAGAGACCTAGCAAATTTTGAACCCTGATCATTTTGCAGAATACTTTAAAATTTTGCTTGAGCTAGCGTTTAAGAGCCAAGGTTAAAGGCAGACCATTTTGGGTGACGGCAGAAGTTTTATATCATAATGTATATTTCATCAGACATGCTGTAAAGCCACTGATAAATGTTAATACCCTCTCCCTGACCCCTCAGAATGAAACAGAATACTATGAATGCTCAGACGATGTAACAAGCTTACATTACATCCAATTCTGAAATCCTCGGATATATTAACTAGAAATTAGGAACAGGATTAATCCTCCAAAAGGTATGAAAAATACTGGACTAGAAGACTTGTGTCAAACCAGAGATATAAATTGTATTTTTACATATACATTGCACAAACTTTTATGGCATTTTCCACAAAAGCCAATTAAGATTTCTATCAGCTTCAATGGAACTGCCATTCAATCAGACAAGAAGTTACGGAAATTACATTAGCCCACAATTTTGAATTTTAGTCCATAGAATTGAATCTTATAGCATAATCCTAGACACGTTTAGTCTGATGTAAGTCTCAGATATAAAATCCAAGTAAATAAACACTTACTGTCTGGCCTGATCCTTATTGCCATATGTTACATTAACTACTGCAGTCTCTGTCTCCGTATTCACTAGAAAAAGAAAGGAAAGGAAAAGGGTTATTATGGGGGCGGGGCGTAATTTCATGCTTACGTCCCTAAATTTTTTCTTTAATTGTCTGACTTTAGTGTTACCTTGCTCACAGTTCTCCACTGTTCCATACTGTGCTAACAATCCGTCTAGCACCTGTGAAAAAGGAGCACATTAAAATTAGTTTCTATGGTAGCTGTATGTGAAAACAGCCTGTAAGAAACCCCAAATTATGTTTGCTTTTTACAAAGCTATTGGGTATGGCTTTCCCCCGAACCGCCCGAAAGGTTCTCCATCTTGTGTTCTCTATTTGAACTCCAAGTATAGCTCAAGGACTAGCAACAAAATGAATGCATACAACAAACCTACTGTGAAAACTAGCATTTACAGTAAGTCAGTCAGTTCTCCATAGCTATGAATGGGGGAAAAAATCTAGACAAGAAGAGAAAACAGAATAAAATACAAACAAAACAGGAACTAGTCTGGTTGGTGTAATGGTAAATTTACAGTTCTCTGCTCTAACTCCTTTGCTCCTATATCAGTCTTTCAATTACTCTTTATTATATAATTTTGGTCCTTATAGTGAAATTGTTAAATTATATTAACAACAACTATCATTGTGCGAATAAAACTGAAAATGCTCATTAAACATAAAAGTTGAATCGAAATAAGCAACCCTTGAAATATTTCAAATGCACCTAGTGTGTTCAGTTTTTGTATCTACTACTTACTAAAAGTCATGTGGTGCAAAAAGTACTTTACAATCTTTATTTTATAAACATGTTCACTCAGTGAGATGTACTGTAATCCCACTAATTTGAATGGATCTTGCATGGTAGTTAATATGTTTAGGACTGTATCATAAAGTTATTAACAAGTGAATGATATCATTTAAACATTTTCACTGACATCTGAATAAGAATTTACTTGTGTATGCCTGGAATGTAACCTTTCAAGTCCAACCAACCTACAACATCTTTGTTAATCATACTCAGACTAAATTCAGCAAGAATTGTAAGAATATTTCGTTAGGTACAATGCCAAAGTACTTGGAAGGACTTTAAAACACCTCAGATTTTAGCATAACAAAAGTTACTTATACTTTAGCCCTCTTATTTTAAGATTCAAACGACCCCTTTAAAAAGGAAACAATTTTTTGGAAATACAGCTTTTTGCCCCATAAGCATTAGGCTACTTTAGGGCTTGCTAGCCTGTTTAACTGTTAATTTTACTTATTTTAATTGTTTTTAACTGTTCTTATTGATAATTTTAATATTTCTTGTAAATTGCTTAGAGGTTTCGGAAGAAGGTGACTGATGTTTCAGTGTTGCTCCGACCACTTGAAAGCTTGTGAAAACAGAAGGCTTATGTGCCATAGCTCCTGGGTGGTATATAGATTTTGCTGAATAAAAATAAATGAAAAACCACCACGCCTGAAGCAACATGTATATGAATGCATTAGAAACCCCTTCAGCATTAATTAAAATTAGCTCTTGCATTCTAGATTCTTTATACGCTTGAAGTTTCCTTACACACTTTTCATACTATCTAGCTCCTGCTTCCTGCTTGATTTGGACATACCCCCCCCCCCAAATCACTCTGCATTTTATTTCAAACAGCCAAATCTTCTCGCTCTACTTTGAGACAAGCTAGTTTTGTCTGAACTCCTCATCCGCCTCCCTATCACCACGTGCAGCCGTGTTGGGCAACGAAAACCAATTTTCTAGCCAAGTTGGTAGTGCGATAGCAATCCTGATGAGCAGCTGAAAAGAAAAGTTTGTTTGTATAAATATTTACTCCAGCTAGAAAATAATTCATTCCTTTTTTATGAAGGAACTCTGGCTTTGTCTACATTGGGTCTCCTCCTCTTGTTATAACACAGATGCCTCTTTCTTGCACACAAAAAGCTGCAGTCTTACACTGTGGACTTTGATTCATCAGACTCTAAAAGCCAACCCTTGACTGTTATAAACAGTACTATCCTACACCAAAACTCTAGGGGAGTTAATATTTGGAGTGTTTCAATTCAAACCCAGTTTTCTCATTCATTTTCATACATATCTATATCTATATCTATATCTATATCGAGTTATCACACACATGGAGTGATCTTATTCACACAGTTGTTGCCAAGGTGTTATGAGCATGGTTGTCAGCTGAGCAACTTAAAACTATAGCACAGGGTCAACTGAACACATGAAAATCAATGAAGGCTTTAAAAACTACAATATAGACTAATATTAAAAAGGAATACCATAAGCAAAACTATGCTTTCAAGCTATACTGATGAAACAATACTTGGATCATTTTTAACAGCTTGTTTAAAAGGCAAGCCTACACATTTTTACACTGGCATTCTTAAAATTTAATGCTAGACCACAGAACTAAAGTCTAGAAATGGGAGTAATGGAATAAGAACATCCAAACGTACTTAGTGCATACTTGTAATTTAATGGAAAACTAGTGATGATAGAGAGTGGTAGTTATGTCAGGAAAAAGAAGGAAAAAAACTCTCACATGTAGCAACTTGGTAGGCAAAAATGGAAGTTTGGAAAAATACATTTTACTGAACTAGCAGAATCACAGAATTGAGGAGTTGGAAGGGGCACAGAGGGTCATCTAGTCCAACCCCCTGCAATGTAGGAACTGCAAGACGTGGCTCCTCATCCAATGTGAAACCTACTCAACTTTGCAAATGCGCTAGCAGTTTTCTTGCTGCACAGGGAGTATGCTCAACATGAAATGCGTAGCTGGCCCACTAGTTGATATCTGCATCAAACCAAATTTTTCATGAATAGGATAGATAAAAGTTTTGATGTATATAGAACTGGTCTTTATACAAAAGGAGATACTGGCTGGAGAAAAGCTGCCTACACAGGAAGCCATTATAGTTGTGGCAGCACAAACTTCCAGATTTTTGTTGAAGCTGCACCTTTCTTCTTAAGGGAGGGATAGTATACAGCAGTAGCAGGACTGGAGGTAACACCACAATCCCCCTACCCCTTATAGACCTTGTGAAGAAAACCAATTTGTTTGAACTGCTTTTAATGGATATTGTGTCATTCGTATTGTAATGTATGTTGCAATGTGTTTGATGGGGGAAGTCTGGTAAGGTGAACTTTGGTTTATCTGTCACTGAGGGGCCTTAAGTGACAGTTGAGTAGGGGTTGGAAACAGAAGTCTCAGTATGCAAAAGAAGGATAGAAAGTATGCATAGTATCCTGGTGGTTGCGGCTCATAATTCTTATTGTGACTGGCTGGAGCTAGACTGGGGGTTTGGAGGCAGAAAAAATGAATATATGGCTGGGTGCTAGTCAGTCAGGGTCGGTTTGTTTTGGTTGATGGTTGGCTTCTGTGGTAAATGCAGAAGAAGATGACAACGACCAAGAGAAGAATTGAGGAAGAAGGAAGAAGACCTGAAAGGAAGGCAGAGTGACTAGGTAGCCTAAGACTTACTTGGGTAGCTGAATCACCTGGTATGGATAATGAGAAGATAACCTGTCTATGAAGAGCAGAAGTGAGAGGCAGTATGGAATACTAGGCTCTGGTGCTTGGCAGGAGAGGCAGAGAAAAGAGTCCACAACAGGACAGCAAAAACAGACCTTTGATTCAATAGGTCAAGTAGGGTTTGAAATAGAGCTCTCAAATGTATTGGTGGGGCTTAAATGGGGTGCAGTAAATACAAGAGCAGTCTAGCAGAGGAGCTTTCATAATGACTGGTTCCTCTAAGCTCTCTTAGTTTAGTAACAGTAGTGCAAAATAAGCTGTTGGCATTTAAAGCAACAGTAAGAAGTTATCAATGTGTTTACCTGGGCTCCTTTGGGAGGAAAGGCAGGATAGAAATTTAATAAGTAAGATAGATAGATAGATAGATAGATAGATAGATAGATAGATAGATAGATATACCCATTTAAAGAGACAGTACTATATTAAACCTGTGCAATATATAATCCTGTGCAATATATAATCCTGTATTAAATAAGACTTTTAATATCTTTGTTTAATATAGTACCTAGACCTGATTGGCTTTGTTCCATGGAGTATTGGTAAGTTAAGACAGCAAAGAGTGTAAGTGATATTAAATGGTGGCAGCATACTGGTTCAGAAAAACCATTGGAGCAGAAGTTTGCTTTAGTTAGTAAAGTAAGGAAATCGCCCCTCCCCTTCCCAGACCTGCTCAATTTGGACTTTATCTAGAATGCATCTGGCTTTCCTTCGGAGAAACTGAAAATAGCATTTGGGATATGTATGTGAAAATAATATGATAGAAGAATTATGAAATAGTGAACAGTGCAGGAATAGCCAAATTGTGGCTCAGGCTAGGATCTGACAGATCTGGGTTCAAATTCCTGTTCAGTCGGTGAACCACTTCATAACCTAACCTACATCACATGGGTGCTGAGAGGATGAAGTTAGTGGAGAATCACATACACAGCCCCAAGCTCCTTGGAGGAAGAACAAGAGGTAAGTGAAATTAGCCTTTCTTAAATTTGTTAGTTCTTTTACGAACTTTGCTAGCTTTCTACTCTGCTGCACAAATTAAAGAGGTGCAATGTTTTTTATCCACAGAAGAACGCTAAGACTAGTTTGCTTACTCGTCAGCTCTGGCAGTGAAAAGGGAGTGTCTAAGAGTGATCAGCTTATTCAAAAGCAATGGTTCAATCTTACACTCAGCACACACAAGCTCAGTCTTCAGTAGGATTCAAATGCACATAGCTAGGAATGGGACAGCTGTTATCCACTATACCAGTCCCTTCCTGAAATTTTTGTGCTAGGATAATGAGCATCCTGGAGGCCAAGCAACAATCAAGGATTTTAACCAAGGTTTCATTCTTACCATTTACTTAACAAGTTCCAACTTATGTGAGAGGGTGGCAGGATTTCCACCTGGAAATCATTAAAAAATGCTAAAAAATGGAGGCCTACAGGACATGTGGGGTGAAAAAACTCCAGGAGACACCAGTCACACATTCCAGTCCGGGCGCCATGGCACAACGTTCAGACTAGATAGCATTCTGACTTCCGGGTCGGCGCCATCGCCGAATGGCGGGCTCCCTCCGAGCTCCGGAGGGAGCCGGCTTGGCAGGGGCTGGGTCCTACCGCACCGGCGATGCGGGGACCCTTAAAAACCACGGCCAGATTGAGGCCGTGGACATGGAGACTCGGCTGGCACCGTTAGCGCCCTCCCGACTCGTGAAGGAGCCTTTTTAAAGGCTACGGATCGGGTGCCGGGGAGAAGCGTGGTGCTTTGAGTCCTCTGCTATCCCTGCCGAGCGCAGCCGCATGCCATCCGGCGGAGAGCGCTGACTTCTTCTATTGAAAATTCGGCTCTAAAGAAGAACCCGTGAGTAATTGGAATATGGACTAAAAAAAAGGGGGGATAAATTTTTTAAAATTCGGAGCGAACGGGGGAGGTGGAAAAAAGGAAGTCAGCCTACCCCTAAATTGTAGAAGAGCCAAAACAAAGGACTGGATAACTAAGATCGAGTGTAACCTTATCTTGCCGAATCAGCAACTTCGCGAGGGAAAATTATAAGATTGAGCTGGAGGAGAAAAGTGGAATTGTCTTTAAAAGCAACCCCCCCCGGAATCCCTGGAGCGATTTGTGAAACTGCCTGGAGAAAAGTGATGGAGGTTTTGACAGCTGTCAAAGAGCTGTCAAAAAGGAAGATTAAAATAGAGACTTTGTTATGAGGACTTTGCCGGTTATATTTGTTACAAATTGAATACAAATTGTTTTAAATATTGGTCAACAAGCTACTTGGTCTGGTGGATGTGATTCTGGAAGGGAACTTTGTTACTGCAATCCACCTAGAGGAGTCGAGGGACATTGCATGTGTTTTTCACAGGAAATGTGAACAGTTGAATGGAACTTTCAATCTCCTGGGAAACTGCAGGAATGGAACACTATTTTGTCTACAGAGGTCTACACACTACAGGAAACAATGGAACTATTTGTTGGAAAATGAAAGGAACATGATGTAATGCTTTGCTTCATGAATAACAAACCTCTGCAGAGACACTAGAAACTTTTGGAAAAAGAACATTTCTGTGGGGAACAGAGAAATAAAAAGGAGGAGAATGATTGATAAGAACAAGGAAACAACAAGAACTGGACAGAACTGGGGGAACATTTGGGATATTCAGGTTTGACAAGCTTATGGATATAAAATTGGAGTTTTTACTCCTGGATATAAAAACCTGGATAGAAGAAATGGGCCCTTATTTGATAGACTCCTTCTACGATTGGACATCCGTAATTAAAGACTGGCAAAGAACCGGAGGGACATAGTGTAATGTGGGAACTCCAGGAAAATATTAGAAGTGGAGGGATAAGTGAAACGCAAAGGGGAAAGAGGGGAGGGAAAATTGGAATCCAAAGGCTGTAAAATTATTATTTATATTTATCTTATTTTCATCTGTACTATGTTTGAAAGGGGGAAACCCGTGGAAGGGTATAGATCGATCTTAGGGAATGAGAATTTGGATAAATTGGGTTATTGACGAAGAGTGTAATTTGGGGATAAGAATTTGTTGAATTTAATTGCTTATTTGGAAGATTTGGAATACAAGAGGGGGTAGGGAGGGGAAGTCCTAGTTATTGGCAATAGATTGGATTTAATTTGTTATGATTTGTTCTAATTTGGAAAACCTTAATAAAAATTATTATAAAAAAAAAAAAAAAACAGACTAGATAGCATTCTGCTCACATAAAGCCTGATCTCCTTGGTTGAAACAACAAACATTGGTAACATCAAGGTAACAGACCCTGTGGAAACTACCCTTAAATTAGGAGAGGGAACACAAACCACTCCATCATGGTCCTTTAGCCCTATCCTAACCACAAACCAAGTAACTAGAGAAAGTCTCATGAAAACTCTTCAAAACTATTTCAAGGAAAATGATGCAGACAACTTAACAAGCCCCCTTCTCTGTGACGCAATGAAAGCGGTCGCTAAAGGAGCTTACATAAAAGAGAAAGCATCACTCAAAAAACAAACCTCAAAAATTAGCAAGCTTGAATAAGACACCACAGCTCTTTCAACACGATACAAACAAGCAGGAGCTTTAAAAACTCCATAAATTCATAGAACAAAAAGGAAGGGAGATTGACTCAGTAGAAATTAATAAAACAATGATCAACACTCTATACTCAAAACAACAATTTTACAAGTATGGAGGGGAAAACTCCAGACTATTAGCAAACAGGTGCAGGGAAAAAAATCACTTAAAACAAGACTACACTGCATTACTAAAAAAGATGAAACACAACATTATCCTCTAAAAAAATAACATCAGAATTCAACTCTAATCTATACGCTTCCCAGAACCCGTATGATTAAGAAATCAAAACCTTTTTAGCAGGACTAGCCATGCCCAATTTTAACTGCAGAGCAATGCGAATTCATGGACAGTCCTATCACCTCAAAGGAATTAGAGATGCTCCTCAAAAATCTGAAATTCCAGGCCCAGATGGCTTCACAGCAGAATTCTATTAAAAAAAAAAATCAAGGTAAGTCTGGCACCCTACATGAGTCGCCTATTTATTGACATCCTATAAGGACCCCCCATCCCAAAAATCTGGACCTCCTCCAAAATAGTCTCTATCCCAAAAGCATTCAAAGATACCCTCAAAGTAGAATTATATTGCCCGATCTCACTGATAAATCAGGAGTACAAAATATTCACATCAATCCTGGCTAAATTTTCCTGCACAAGCTAATAGCCCCAGACCGAGCTAGCTTCGTCCCTTGTTGCAACATAACAAATCCCATCAGTAAGTTACTGAACTGATCAACCATAGCAAAACAACTAAAAACCCACCGACAATTATGTCCCTAGATATACCAAAAGCCTTTGATTGCTTTGAGTGGAAATACCTACTAGCAGTATTAACCAGCATGAACTTCGGTCCTTCTGTACTACAAACCCTCAGACAAATTTACTCCCAAGCTTCAGCTAAATGCATAATCAACAATATGGATTCCACCACCATTGCAATCCAAAGAGGCATAAAGCAAGGATGCCCGCTGTCTCCCTTTCTATTCATCGTGGCCCTGGAACCCATAGCAATTCATCTCCGGGTAGCCCCTAATATCATGGGTATGGAATTAACAGGCAAAACATATAAACTAGGACTCTTTGCGGACCACTTGATGTTCATGACACTAGGCCCAATTAAAACAGCAACCACTCTGACTGAAGAACTCAACACTTTTGCAATAGTGTCAGGCCTTCAGGTGAACTTTGCTAAATCTGAGGCAATGTGCTTCAACACTCCCTCTCATATCCAAAAAGAATTCACCAACATCACAAAGATAAAGCTCCGCCGTACCAAGTTTAGATACTTAGGGGTACAAATAACCAGAAACCTTAACAAATTACACCTACAAAATTACAAGCCTCTCTGGCAATAAATTGATAAAGACCTGAAAAGATGGAATAAATCTAACTTTACTCTCTCAGATAAAATAGCCAGATAAAAATGATCATTCTCCCAAAATTACCGTATTTTTCGCTCTATAACACGCACCTGACCATAACACGCACATCGTTTTTAGAGGAGGAAAACAAGGGAAAAAACATTCTGAATGAAACAGTGGATGTATCATTTTTGTGCTTCATGCTGTGGCCACAGACATGTGATCTGATGGTGAATTTGGGCTGACCCAATGCAAAAATCCTGAGAATCCCTGTGCATCCATGGTTTGTAACCACGTTTTTGCACCACTGCAGCCCCAGGCAACAGTGGGTGCGTGATTTTGGGGGGGCAGGCTGTAGCCATGGACATGCTATGTGCTCTGATGGTGAATTTGGGCTGACCCAATGCAAAGATCCTGAGGATCCATGCTTTGTAGCCACATTTTAAGTGGGGAGCGAAGGAAAAACAAAGAAGGGACATTAGAGGGGTGTGCAGAGAAGCAGCTGGCTAAGAATGCAGGAGAGGGATTTAACGGGAGGGAGGAAAGAAAGGCAAAAGTTTCCCCCCACCCAAGCCAGCCATCTCTCTCTCTCTCTCCCCCTCCCTCCCTCCCTCCCCCCCTCTCTCCCTCCCCCCTCTCTCTCTCCCTCCCCCTCCCCCCCTCTCTCTCCCTTCCCCCCTCTCTCTCCCTCTCCCCCAGCAGCACCGGAGCTTGCCTGGAGGGGAGGGGCTTTCCCTGCTCTTTGTTCCGTTTCAGCAAACACAGCAACGAAACAGAGGAGGTTGGGCAGTAAGACCCTGAGGCAGAATGCAGGAAAGCAGCCGCTTCCTCTTTTCAGGTTTCGCTTCTCCGTGCAGCGCCGCGATTTGATTTTTGCATGATTTTTCGGCTCCAGGGACCACACATTTGCTCTATAACACGCACAGACATTTCCCCTTCCTTTTTAGAAGAAAAAATCTGCGTGTTATAGAAGGAAAAATACGGTAACCTTCTCATTCCAAACCCTTCCAATGCAGCTCAAACCTTCCACAGAGAAACATGGCAAACCAAAGGCCTATACCCATATCAACATAGGAAATAAAGGATAAATAAGGAGACATTCAAGTACCCTGGTTAAAACACCATCAACTACCATATTTTCCCGTGTATAAGACTAGGTTTTTTCCCCTTAAAAATAATGTCAAAAATTAGGGGGCATCTTATACAGATACACCCCCCCCCTCTTAAATCTGAGTCCCCCAAAATGGGTGGCGTCTTATACATGGGGGCGTCTTATAGACGGAAAAATACAGTACTTGCTTTTCTAAATAACCTAGCAGTAAAAGCAGTGGCCACTAGGCCCTTGACCACCTTTGAAAGCCTTCTTTTGTCGGCAGATGGACATAGTAAGGGGATGGTATCCACGATATACTGCTCCATAACCCCACAATATCACCTGACACTATTAAAAAACAATGGGAACATGACAAAGGTTACAAAATAAACTCTACCCAATGTGGTCCAAATCTCCCTTCAAATCTCAGCCAAAAGAAGGAAACTCGTTTTGAAACTTAACAATAGCATCTGACACTGAGGAAATTGGCATTACAGTGGAACCTTGTGTTATGTACCATCCTCCTCGCGAACGCGGCGGGTTACGAGCTCCGCTAACCCAGAAGTAGATCCCCTTGTTGCAAACTTTGCCCCGGGATGCAAGCAGAAGTTGCATGGCAGCAGTGCGAGGTGAAACCGGAGGTACCACTGTAATACATCCAGGAAGCTTACCAAAATGCTGGAGAGGCTGTACTTATACAGGCACATGCCTCCACATGTGGTGGCAACGTCCCCGAATCCAACCCTTTTGGACAGCAGTCCTACAAAAAGTAGGTAACACAACTAAACACTTATTAGAACCTACCCCAGAATTGGCCCTATTAAATATTTTCCAAGACAATAATGCTCACTTGCACCATAAAGATCTTGGCAGCCAGAAACGTCATAGTTAAGACACTGAAGTGACTTGTCTGGAGTAAGCATGGACCACTGGTACCAATTGTATGGGAAATGGCCTTGTTAGAAAAGTTAACCAACAGACTAAAACTGACCTGAGGACAAAAGAAAGATGACACATTCACTCCGGTATGGCTCAAACTGACAACAGTAATAGCAGGGATCTTCCACCAGCATACTGATCAATATGGTTAACTTGACCCAATATTCCATATCCCCCTTCCGCAAACACATACAAATCTCACTACAGTTAATCAAAGGCAATTAAAGGCAAACAAACATGCCCTGCTCCCCCTCCAAATCTTCTCTCATTGACAGCGACGTGAAAACCCCTCTTCCCCTACCTTTAGAAACATATTGTTTTGCATTTTACATTGAACGTACCAAAATACTTTATAATCTGGTCAAAAAAAGAGAAAGAAATTGAAAGTTCTTTGTAGTTCATAAAAATCTTTAATAAAAATTATTTTTTTAAAAAACTTTGGCATTTCTTAAGCATTTTGTTTATGGCATAAGTATAATGAACAATTTATTTTTTTAAAAAAAATCAGATCCGATTTGTATGTACAGCAATCTTCCATGTCCATTTCCCATTCACTCTCAAAAGTCATATATCTCCTCTCACACCATTAATTTCAATATCAGGTATTTCACTGCACTTCTGTTATCATTACGCCATTGCATCTGGATTTACCCCTTATCCAGGAGTCTTGACATATACCATCAAACTATTTTCCTTCTACTGCTGTGCGCATTAGGCAGAATGAGAAGTTCAGTAAGCTTGGCAACATGTCAGAACTACATAATACTGGGGACTGAGAGGGGGGGCTGGCATGGTGCACAGGAAGGAATATGAAAGGGACTGAATAGTTGGAAGGAAAGCTTGAATTATAACCAAGAAGTGGGGAATTGATGGCGAGACCGAAGCACTGAGCACTGTGGTGTTATGTGGTAAGTATGGGGCTGATGAAAATTAAGAGTAGAAATCTGCTGTTGACTTAATGAAATCTGTCATTCCATTATTATTGTACTTTGTCTGCAGAAATTAAGGGTTTGAGTCAAAGGTTCCCTTCCTTTGGGAGGAAAGCTTTAAAATGTTTGAGTTCTTTATAGATATTGCACCAGCTTTGTATACAATGTATAGCTTTATGCCACAAATATACCTATTTTTTTATATTACTTTCTAACCTTGTTAAATCATGGTATGAGGCAGGGAGCGTATGGGAGAAACGGGGCATTTGTGGCATGAATAGCATAAGTCTGGCAGGCCCTTGACGTGGCCCTCTGGCTAGCTTAGCCCTCCAAGGCCCAGAGCAAGCAGTGTTAGAAACTCATATATCTATAAGCTAGGCGCAAAATGGCATCTTAAACCTAGATTACAGTCACCACACCAGAATGTCTATTTGCCAGGGAGTTGGACCAGATGACCCTTAGGGTCCCTTCCAACACTGCAATTCTATGGTCTCAACTACATTGCTTGACTGTAGCCTGTTCTTTCAACAATTCACTTGTCCCAGCATGCAAGAAGGAGAAACATGCACAGTGGAAAGGGAAATGGTATTAACGATGGATTAAGGCAGAGGTTTTTAAACTGTGGTTCGTTAGTTCCATTTGGGTGGCCTGTGGAAAGGTTGCAGCAGTGTCAAATAGATCTGTACTCAGCTCTGCCCTTACTTTCCTTGATGTGGTGATGGAGGACTGTGCGTGAGTCAGCTGGCTCGATGAAGAAGTCAGTTGCTAACTGGGTGCCCAGAAATCTCCACTTGGTTGCAACTGGACCCACGCCAGTAGCAAAACGCACCTGGGAAATTTCGAGCACTGGCTGAGCAAGTATACCTGTGACTGTACTCCTAACCCTACGCCTACTCCCATGTGCTAGTCTGATAATGTAGTGTGTCAAGTTTTTCCTAAGGCATCATATTTGATAAAGGCACTATCCCTGGAGAACAAACCTACCTATTGTTGGTATAACAACTTATTTAAAAATAAATTCAGGAGCAGACATCAGAATATGTACATAGGATTTCAGAACCCTTCAGACATGCACAAGGAAGAGATCACCTACAATCTCTTAAATTGTTATATATGTTGGAAGCTGCCCAGAATGTCTGGGGCAATCCAGTCAGATGGGTGGGGGTACAATTTTTAAAATACTACTACTACTACTACTACTACTACTACTACTACTACTACTACTACTATTGGGATACCACACAAAGAAGCTATCAGCAGGGGATTTTGTGTTCAACATGCATGTGATACAAGGTCGTAACCCAGAAACAAACAAAAAAAAAATCTACTAAATTGTGGAGTAACTGCTAGAATGAACTGCTGAAAACAATGGGAGTAAACTGAATGTTTTGACGACACTAATCTACACTCCTAAAAGCCGATCTTATGGACATTGTTTTAAGCCCTTATGACAAACCATGCTGTGTACAAACACTCTGTGGAATCCTCAATCCCTTACTCCACACAAGGTGAAAATGAAGCTGGAAAGGATAAAGGGACATGACTCATCACAGGCTATAAACCTTTGGTGACCTTGATGAAAACAAATTATTTGAACCAAGTACAATTATGATGGCAACATCTTCTAAGAAGAATGATTCAATCCAGTAGCACAGTATGTTCCTGGAAAAGAGCTCCTCACAGCAGATACTTTGCCACACAATGTAAGTAAACACAAGTTAGAGAAGGAGGTTAAGGCTTACATCTGTAAGTCAGTTTCACTAGATCAAAACAACTATTCATGGTGCTCCAGAACTTCACAACTTTTTATACTATATCAGATCAAATACCTTAGCAATGTGTCAGAGCTGACTAGAAAGTACTTTCCTGACCATGGACAAGTGAGTGAATTGGAAGGCCTAATAACAAAAAGGAAATGTATTTTATTTTTGGTTTTTCTGAACCACAATCTACAAGGCAAGAAATTCTAGACCTTATCCACCAAGGGCATCAAGGTTTAACCAAATGTCACAATCAAGCCAAGCTGACCCTATATGGCAACCTTGTGTTAGAAATATCAGCTACACATGTTTAGTAACTGCACATGTTAACCACAGCAAGCAACTGCCCCATCCCTGCCAATTACCACAAAGAACCATAGCAAAGGTGGTTTATTTTCTCTATTTACTTATGAAGTAATCCACATGCTGCCTTTGGGGGCATAACCCACTGAAAACCGCTTACAACGCTATAAATACAGTGATCTAAAATAATCCAAATTAACAAAGGCAACATCACTGAGTCATTAAAATGCCAATTCAAACAGTACAGCAACTAACAAAAGATAGCTCTGCAAACATTTTTTTTTATTAAAAGACATTTTAAAAAATATATATTACTTTTTATACACCGTTTAAAAAACCCACAGTGCAGAGATCATGCAGATCTGAGGGAAGAGAGTTCCACAACATGGAAACCACCACAGAAAAGGCCCCATCTCTCATGCCTGCCAGGCAGGATCATAAGCAGGGCCTCTGGGGCTGATCTCAATGCGCAGGCAGGTTACAATAAGGACTGCAGGCAGTCCTTCAAATAAGTCCTTCTTAGTACAGTACAAGCTGGCTGCCTCAAAATATCTTTTTTAAGGAGACAATGTTTTGAATAAACTTGTATAAAACCCTACAAAATGTGGATCACTACTAAGTAAGATTGAACATCCATGTTTTATTCTATGAATTTAATATGAGATTTAGCTGCTGGTAACCCCAAAAGGGAACAGATATGCCTTTCTTCTCTCTGTGCATTCAAAATGGTGACTACAGTTAGTGGGCAGTTGGTTTGGGTAGTAGTGTTCACTGTGTTCAGACAGGGTTGTAACCACCACCACCATAATCCCCGCCCCAGCCAAAGGATCATTTCTGCAGTCTGGGGAATGCTCATAGATCCAGCCTAGAAAGCCAAGAGGTGTCAGTGACAAAGCCTTTTCCGACATAACCCTGTCTGTTCCAGGAGATCTTGCTCTCTAAGGTGAGGCAGGTTGTGATAACAGAGAGACGTTGGGTCAGCTCAGAAACCAATCAAGAGAGAATAGTGAGCTCAAGTTTGAACCATTAAACATTCAAATAGGGCTCGTTAGTTAGTTAGATAGGACTCGGTAAGTGCCTATTTAGGGATCTGTTTTGAGCCTTGTTAGGGCTGAATTGGGGATTAGCTAGACAGGGCAACCCAGATTGTATCCCTGAGGGTAAGGCAAAGATCCTACAAGAAGTTCTAAGAGTCATTAGTCAATTCAGAGACAGGTTTAAAGTGATAATTTAAAGGATATTTTTAGCTATCTCTGTAAAGAACATGCATCTGAAACAAAGTGTTGTGCCTATTAAAGTACCCCTGACCATTAGGTCCATTCGCAGACGACTCTGGGGCTGTGGTGCTCATCTTGCTCTATAGGCCGAGTGAGCTGGCATTTGTCCGCAGACAGCTTCTGGGTCATGTGGCCAGCATGACTAAGCCGCTTCTGGCAAACCAGACCAGTGCATGGAAACGCCGCTTACCTTCCCGCCAGAGCGGTACCTATTTATCTACTTGCACTTTGACATGCTTTCTTACTGCTAGGTTGGCAGAAGCTGAGACCGAACAACAGGAGCTCTAGGCTCTGTGGTTTAGCCCACAGCGCCACTCGCGTCCCTATGTTATGCCTATTAGAGTAATTATTAAGATATAACCCTCATCATCTGTATGTAAATAAAATTCTAGTTTTATTCTGAAAGTGCCTCATCCTTACTTTGATTCTCTGGGTGAGGACAAATTCTCCTTTCACATAACTGTCATACATTGCGGCTTGTTATTAAGAGATAATAACAGACCTTTCAAGTTTTCTGACAGAGAGTGTACATTTTAAAAACACTAAAAGAAATCCAGTCACATTACATCTCTCCCATCATTACTGAGGGAAGTTGCAACACAGGTAGTGGCTAAGGAAAGGGCTTTTATAGTTGTGGCACCCCACATGTAAATTCTTCCCTGAAGGGTGAGGTGGGGGTTTATGTTATACCTCTTTCAATATCCTTCTTGCATCAAGCAAAGACCTTCTTATTTCCCCAGGCCTTTAAAATTTTTACAAGTTGTTTTAATCCTGTTATTTTATCTGCTGTTTTGTGTTAAAAGTCATCTTGGAAATATTATACTAAAGAGTGGCACAAAAGTTTGTAAGTTAATTTTGGCTTTAAAAATACTGCCAGTTCTTGAGCATCTTCTCTACACAAACCTCTGCTTGATCAGTTGTTTATACAATTCATGTGTGTGTCATCAAATTGCAGCAGTAAGGGGCTTGTTTATATCTAACTATATTGAGGTTAAAAAAGGTAAAGGGACCCCTGACTGTTAAGTCTAGTCATTGACGACTCTGGGGTTGTGGCACTTATCTCGCTTTACTGACTGAGGGAGCCGGCGTTTTGTCCGCAGACAGCTTTCCGGGTCATGTGGCCAGCATGACTAAGCCACTTCTGGTGAACCAGAGCAGCGCACGAAAATGCTGTTTACCTTCCCGCCAGAAGAGTACCTATTTATCTATTTGCACTTTGACATGCTTTCAAACTGCTAGGTTGGCTGAAGCTGGGACTGAGCAACGGGAGCTCACCCCATTGCGGGGATTTGAACCGCGAACCTTCTGATCGGCAAGCCCTAGGCTCTGAGGTTTAGACCACAGCGCCACCTGCGTCCCTGGCATATTAAGGTTAAGAGGCACAAATAAAAAGACACGTTTTTACAATAATCTATATTCTGTTACCTAGTTATCATAGAGCTTCTGAAATTATGATGTGCTGCTATGGGAATAACTAGTGGAGAAGAATTACAAGAAAAAGCTAGAGAGTTTCTATTTCTAAAAGTTGCTAAAATGTTAGTGTTTATACAGAGAAGAGAGGCTCAGATCAGCTTTTGAGACATAAAATGAATCAGGAAATTGCCAGTCACCTGAAAATGTACTGTAGAACCCTGAAATATATCTCCAACTGTCTAACATTAACGGCAGCTGTTAAGAAATATTTGGAAGGTTCTGTTATTCAGTTTTGCAAATTATCCTTCAAAGAACAAAATTGCTCTTGCCAACAATTTGCATGTGTTAGAAGACCAAGAAAAAGGAGTGAAAAAACAAGGGAGAGGGCGAAAGAGGCAAAAGGTGAAAAACAAAGCACCTATTTATCCTCTTAAAACAGGTTGAAAACAAAGATGAATGCCTACCTCCCACTGCAAGTGTGGCGGGATATTTCTGATTTGAAGTTTTCGACTCCTGGGGATGGAGAGAGAGAGCCTGTTATTTAAACACACACAAAAAATGTACACTCCATAACACATCTCTGAAAATTACTAGGTCAAAACGAGTTTTATAGTAAGAAGCAATTATCACAAAATAATTTCATTATATGCCTACAAATAATTATATACCTTATGCTCACCAGTAAGTCAATTGAAGAGATACTACTAAAAAAACCGCTCCTCTTCACAGTATTTTCTTGGCACATTGAAGCATTTCTTAACACGTGAAACATCTTTGCTTCAAAAATATTGTGCTTCCTATCATACTGTTTAAGTATGGTGGCATTATTTTTAGACTTGTAAAAACTATCCCCAAATTTGAAACTTCACAAAATGGTGCATGAGAGAAAGAAAGAATATGTAAATTTTAAAACCATGGTCAGTTTAATTAGCACTTGAATTCCTAAGATTCCATGCTTCTGAAATCTTGACTAGCTGTTGTATTGTCACCTTTGTTTCAAAGATATATTGGCCCTCACTCATCTATCTTGCAATGAAAGCATTTGCTTTGTAATAGTATAAACAAGGCCCAGTGGCATCTGGAATGGAATAATAGCCAAACCTTTGGTCTCTTCACCTCTCATTCCTTTTCACCTGAAGAAGAATAAATGCACACCCAGAATGCTACATAACCTTGGGATCTTCAGCAATGTACAGATAAAAAAAGGTTCTGTACATCACATGGGAACTGTATGTACTTCCTCAAAGCTAGAAAGGCTATTCATACAAGAACTCAGAAAATTCACAATTAAGGAGATTTCTTGAGATAGACAAAAAAATAGAATGCAATAAATATAATCAAGGCAACAACCCTATACACGTACTCAGTAATAAGTCCCACTGAGATCAACGAGACTTAATTCTTTTCAGACAGACATAGGATTGTACTGCAAATCTTATGTTGGTGTGGTTCACAAAAAGTTAAACCAACTAAGTCATACTAAGAGTAGAACCACTGAATTCAATGAACTTAAGTTTGTCATATCCATTGACTTGAATGACTTAGTCGTATACAACTCATACAAAATAAACTATGGTCAATGTGCATGAGCAATTCACTCTTCCCTCACTTTCGACTACGCCGCACGAGAGAAAGGAAACAAGTCAAAGCCTTGTTGCCATGAAATGCTTATCACTCATAACATGTTGACTTCTCATTTTTTCTTTGGAGAGAAACAAAGGATGAGCCCACAGGACCTACAAGACTCTTGATTTGTTTAGGGTTCACTTGCTTCCCTCCCTGTGTGGCACAGTCAGAAATGTGGTGGAAGCAAAGCTCTTGTCACATTAAGCCATACTTTGTATTTTAAACTGTGGTTTAAAGTTACGTAAGAACTGCTCACTCGTCAACTGGATTTAGGTGAAAACAACTAAAATCTTGTGGCACCTTGAAGACTAAGACATTAATTATGGCCTAAGTTTTCATGGATTACACTAATGGAAAGGAATGTAAACCAATGAAAGGTTATATGGTACAACAAACACTAGTGTTTAAGGTGCATCAGGAAATTGCATTAGGTGAAATGCTATACATCCAGCTTTTTCAAACTACAACTCCCATCAGCATGGCCAGTAATCAAGGATGGCAGTTGTGTCCAACAGCATCTGGGGGCACTCAGTTGGGAGTGCTACTATAAATGAAGAACCTGGAAAAGTTTTATTTTAAAAAATATTTGATTCTAGTTTGTTGCAGGTATGCAGTAGTAGCTTTTTCCACTACATACAACCCAACAGAAATTTCTCTTGGGCAAGAATTGCTGAAAGGAGAATTTCCTAACAGATGTGTTAAGTTCTAGATATGCTTTGCTTTCAATGTCATTTTTTCCTATTCCAAGGTCTATACCCCTTAAAAGATATAGCAATAATCCTAAACATAAATTCTAGCAGCCTTACATAAATGAGCATAGGGGGATGCATGCACTACCTCTTGATATGCTATGGAATAAATTCTCCTTTCCTACAAAAGAGGTTTTAACTTTCATAATGAAGTTTCATCATTAACTATTTGATGTCCTTTTTGGACCTTCCTTCTAATTTTGCTTTAAAACATTTCATGTCTAACTTGACCACAAGCAATTTAGTTTTATGGACTGTGTGACAGCAGACAAGATGCAGTCCAAACCCACTGCTTTTAAATGAATTCAGTATCTTTACTTGTGCTATTACAATTTTTAATAATAATAATAATAATAATAATAACAACAACAACAACAACAACAATAAATCCTCTATCAAAACTATTGTGCCAATGCTTAACAGTGTATAAGGCATGCCCACAAAGAGGCAATCAAAAGCTAAAGATTTGGGCAATATAATTTGCTACTGAGGAAACATGCCAGTTGAGAGGGTAACAGTTGTGTTCGAGAGGTGAAGTTTTCATAACTACTGGCAGTCCACTATCCCCAGTATCAGCACAGAACACCTAACATATAATAACCTTTTTACAATAACTTGCTTTTTAAATTAGACTTTGTATTTAAGTACAGTGCAATCATAAGTTAGGCAAGGATTATGCTACCAGGGGTTGAGTGTAAAAGCAAAATCAGTACTCCTCACACCACCCAAGAACTCAGAGCCTCCCAAAGCCTGGTAAGTAAGGTGAATAACTTAAATAAAGCTCTTTTGCGCAATTTTTCCCTGTACAAAAAGTTTGCAGGGTTCTGAGATGGTTGTGCAAATGCTCTGGGAGGTTCCCACGAGATCTCACAGGGCCCTTTGAGAGCCTTCAGAGCCCAATAAATAATAGCCTCCTGCCCTCTGTTTATTTATTTATTGGGGATCTGTATAAAGTTATGATCACATAAGTAAAATCAGCATAAGTTGCGGTAGTTCATATGCCAGGTATCAGTAAACTGAAAATGACCATATGTAACTTAAATCCACTGGTTTCAAAAAGTCTACACTGTGTATGACTTACACTAGATATTACCCAGTAAGATTAGCTACTTGCTTATGTACCCAAGGTGCATAAATCTTAAAAGTAATTTATGGAAGCAACTGTGCACTGAACTTTTAGTGGCTTAAATTATGTCATTACTAAACACTTGAACATAATCAGAATACTAATGCATGGTTGTAATTTTCACACTACTTTAAAGCAGCAGAATTCAATTGAGTTTTTAACCAAGGACAGTATATACTTTTCAACAGAAAGACTGTAGGATTAGCTGAAATGTGCACATGTGAATTAGAGTGCATGGTGCATTTGACCAAAATACTTAGGCTTGAGAACATTTGTCTGATAACAGAATAAGTATTTAGACTTTATGCTGAATATAGCTGAAGGACAGTGTCACTCTTCCTGTTAAGTAGCACTTGGGGCTGCAATCCTATGCGCGCTTACCTGGAAGTGTAAATGTTAAGATTTCCTGAAACTTGGAAGACATGAGAAAATAAGGGTTTTTTTCTGCCACATCAGCCCTCTGAGGGGAAAAAACTAATTTGAGGGGGAAATTGAAATACATTCTGTATTTACTGTCAGACGAAACCTAAATCTGCTTTTCTACATCATTTATATCTAGGCATGTGCAATAGTACTAGTTGGGTTATGAGATGTATAAAGCTATCTATGCAAGTTTTCTCAGAAGTAAGATGCACTCTGTTTAATTCAGCTTATTACCAGGCAAGTGTGCACAGGACCTCAAAAGTATACATGCCTTGGGTTCTTTATCAGCATAATTGTGAATATATATACTTAATAACGGAGAGTAGCTGCACCCTATGTACTGAGGCACATGCATCTTAGTTTTTTGCTGTCTGAGAAGTAGCAAAAAATAGACATTTAAAAAGTAGAAGACCCTAGATCAAATGGCCACCAAAGGAAGGCAAGCAGAAATTCACAGGCAAGAACACCCTTTTGCTCCTTTCATGAAAGCAGTACCCTCTAGGTGCACAAATGCATATTAGATATGTATTATATATGTGGTGTGTGTGTGTGTGTGTGTGTGTAGGGACGCGGGTGGCGCTGTGGTCTAAACCACAGAGCCTAGGGCTTGCCAATCAGAAGGTCGGCGGTTGGAATATAATATCCACAATACACCCCCCTGACGGTGACGCACCTGTCAATCACCTGATGTCACCATGATGTCAGGTGGTCCAATTTTAAAAGCAAAGAATCAGGGCACATTCTAAACGTGCTCTTGATTCTTTTCTTTCTTCCCTTGCAGGCACAGCTTCATACAGCACATGCAAAACAGCAGTTCTCCTTGCTAAAAAGAAGATTCCTGCCAAAATTGGGGCTTGCACTTGGGAGCTCCTGATAGGGAACTCCTGAGTGCTGCCAATCCCAGCAATAAGCACCAACCAACTCACTATTGCTGAATGCAAGCCTGCTTTCTGAAGGAATTGCTTCCACTTAAACCCATTCAAGTGGGAGCTTGCATCGTGCATTATTCTTAAAAGACAATAAATATAATTCCTGCTTGCCAGAGAACAGGCAGGTTCTCGTTTTTTTAAACAACAGCAACAGCCATCCCCATAAATTTCCAATTTTTTCAATTGAAAAGGTTGGAGAAGTCTCAGAAAAAACATGGGGTACTCCTCCCCACTGCTGTTTTTTTCCTCCTGAGCCTTCACACCTCTTTTTGGTAGCAAGCCCTACAGCACACAGTAGAATTTAGTTCTCAATAAACATACATGTGATAGTGTTGTAAATGTCCTTTCAAAAATAAACACAATATAGCAGTTTTCTTCCACACAAGTATTTTTAGATGCCAAAATCAAAAGCAGCTAGGACAAATTTCACACGGTTATTTTAAGAATTTCCACCCTCTATACTAGCCTTCTAGTTTCAATATTAGGTAGCTAATATTCCACATAAGGTTGAAGGAGGAAGCTAGAAGAGTGATGCTCTCTCCCACTTCCTCTTCCATAACTGCTTTATCAAGGCGCTGACTGGCGTCCGAGCAGCTAAATCTGAATGCAGAATGACTGACAGGGCAGGAAGAAAATAAGACTGATCTGGTAAGACTGGGAAGGGAGCAATAGGGGCAGGGGTAGAGAGACAGGAATGGAGTACCACAGGACGAGAAGGACAGTGTGTCAGAAAGGATGCAAATGCACAATCACATCAGCTCTCATAAAATGGATGCTCTTGAAACTGCATAAGCTATCCTTCACCCAATCAAATAATAGATTACATCTGTCTCCACTGGCTGAACCATTAAACCACTGATCAGCTCAGTACTGCCATGGTGCAAAAACAGATCTGAGGCATTGTTGTTGTTTAGTCGTTTCCGACTCTTCGTGACCCCATGGACCAGAGCATGCCAGGCACTCCTGTCTTCCACTGCCTCCCGCAGTTTGGTCAGGCTCATGTTTGTAGCTAGGTCCTCCTAATATCCCAAATGTGTCTGTGAGGCCAGAAAGGTTAGCAGTCTACACTTTTACAGTAAATCTCACTGAACTCAATATTCTAATGGAGTACACATGTATACCTGGAGTTCTCTATGCTGGTAATGCTGTCTAGGGATGATGGAAGACCAAGTCCAACATCATCTGAAGGGCCACAGATTAGCCACCACTGGAGTATAAGACTGCACTGAAAGACAACTTTCCAGAAACATGCAAAACAAAAACTGGCATACTGCTGGGCACACGCAAACCATTTTGGATGCTGAATTATGACTAGCACAACATGGCTGAGATCAAAAGAGCTATTTTAGACATGTCCAAGGGTTTGGAACACGCCCAGTGCGATTTCCCCCCTTTCAATAAGTAGACCCTTGCCCATAACAACCACTTTTGGTTCAATTTCAAAAGTGTCTTCCTAGGTGGCCTGGTGTTTGAAAAACAAAAACCACAACCTCCCTTGGGTACATGGAACTATGTTTTTCTTCTGAACCATATTGGCTAAGAGCTAAAATATACCAGCCACACTATTCTATAGTAAAACCAAGCAACGGGGGGGGGGGGGGGATTCCATACAAGATGGAATGCAAGTAGAAAAGTTGTATCTTACTTCATGAAAATTAGATGTGAAAATGAGGTCAACACATGGAAGGAAAATTGAACAGCAGCATTTCTAAACCTGGTACCCTCCAGATATTTTGAATACTGTTTTTACTCTGGAGGGAACCAGGTTGAAGAAGGCTGCTTGCACATGACCTGCCAACTTCCCCATGCTTGTAAGGAGTCAAGCTTTTAATAGTGCTGTCCTATGTCTTTAAAAAATTAACTTCTGTACAACATGTGTACTTGAAAGTATTGCACAAGGACTTCCAACTGTTCTTCACACTTCTTAGGCTATAAAAACTTACATTCATAATTTGTTAATTCCCAAGTGTGACTTAGCAAAAGGATTTAGTAAAGCAGCTACAACTCTTGTGCCAAGTACTTAAATATATCTTTGCATTTTCCTACCAATTTCCACAATGGAATACAACTGAAACAAGTCTTTAAAAAGTGATAGAAAACTTTACATCGTTTATGGTAAACATTGCAATCTATCAACACTGCATCATCTTCCTTCCATTCTTAATTCTGATTTTCAGCAAAATGGTTCATATCCTATTTTTCCCCACCATATATTTGAGAATCTACACGTTAAGAAATACGGATTGCTTTTTCACCAAAGTGTGCAAAGCACTACAACAAACAGACAGACAACTCTACTTCAGTTCAGGGATTATGTTAAACTATCAATTCAGCAGTTTTCCTGGGCCTCTTTTACAAATTTCAATACCAAGTGCCTTTATAACCTATCTCAACCATAGGAGATTTCCTATCTCTTCCCACTGTCACTTACTCCTCTCTTGATATGATGGATCCAATGCCTCAACTGTCAAGCCCCAACCCTCCTAGCTCAGGGGAAAGGAAGTGTTGGGTGAGAACTTTCCTTTGTGGCCTAAAACCCTGTAACATGTTTACTCCATGTTTCCTCCAACCCTAATCTCTCATTGGGCCAGTGAGGAAAGGGGCACAATGCTTAGGGTGGGGTGGTGAGAAGGAAAAATAGTGGAATAATTACCACAGAACTCTGAAACAACCTTGCTTCCAAGCCATAACAAAGCACCAATAAGGAAGGAAGGAATTTCCTGAAGAGGAGGTGGTGCTTTTCCACTTGTAAAGACTGCCCTTTCGACTCCTGAGAAAGAAATGTTATTTCCTGTCTATTTTCACGGTTTATTCTAAAATGCGTAATTCAGTTTTCCATCTAGTTAGTTTAGAGTGTGGTAATTTATGTTTTAAAAAGTCAAGGCAAATCACTAAAATCCCCACTAGTAAACACATAAAACATAAAAAATATCATCAGCACTCTTGTATCCAATGTGATGGTTCAGATGCAACACAAAACCATGGCTTGACATTATGCGAGGAAGCAGAAATGAACCTTGGAATTGAATGCTCCCTCTAACTAGTCTGATTCTACTTTGCAGAGAAAGTGTTAAACCAACCAAAAGCTTACATCTACCTTAAAGGAAGAGAGGACCACTTCTGTGCCCTAGGAGGTCACAGCTGGAAAGGGTAGGAAAGGCAAGGGATTGTTCCCATAAAATTAAACCTTGCAGACATTCAGAAAACAGTGCCACCTCTCCCTTTGCCAGAGTTGAGGGAAGTGTGAACATTCTTCCTCTCATACATGCCATGTTAAAAGATGGACCTGCAAGTAGCAAGTGCATTAATGAACCCTTACCACTCATCCTTCTTCTGGTTTTAAGAGATGATAGAAGTATCTAGCTCAGAAGGGAAACGCATTGACAGGGGTGCCATTCCATTACTCGGTACACTTACTGGGAATAAATTGAGACTTTGGGGATGATGACCATGCTCTTCTAGATGCCTAAAAACTGGGCCACAACAGGAATGATGCAAATCTCTAGAAAGGCTGCTAGATGGATCCCTCCTGTGCTTAAAACCATAAAAGTAGCTCTTGCCTCTTGCAGTGGTGGTCATGATTGTGGGAATGTCTGTATTCTTCTGAAGGGGCTAACCTGCTCCTCTTCCAAGACCTATTTCCTCTTTTGCTCCTCTGCTGGTTAAAATCCTTGGATTTCATTTCCTCAACAATCAATTATTTAACCCATCTCAATACATAAAATCCAGCAAACCTCTTAGCAACAGGCTAAGCAGGTCAAACAGCTGCTGAATGGGGTGACATATATAAAAATTCCAGGGAACATTCATTCGTCTGATCAACCAGGAAACACTGCTATTTATGCTTCACCTTTCCTTTATCTATTCCTTTCCCCTGGACTCTAGAAGCTAGTACAGCAGCTTCCTAACTGCATACAGCACACAAGCATAGTCAATTAAGTAATTATATCTATGAACTGGTAACTTTCTGACACTTCCCAATTTGTAGATCATTTAATGAAAATTACAAATGCAGCACTCAAGAACTACACATATAGAAGTTTACCATTAAGTTATCAATCACTATACATTCATAATAGACTACATGATTGACGGTAGCTTCAATTCCTGTAAAGCTGGTATACAAAAGATGCCTTGCAGATCTATGTTAGCTAACAAAGGCAGTATTTTAAGCAATGCTTTATTTTATTTTTTCTTTAAGCTTCCAGTATTACCCAAGAATACACACCAAAACCAAAATCTTCAAAATTAACAATTTCATTTTGAGAGTCATTAAGGTTGTCCTACTATAACTGCCAGGACTACTTTTTAAAACCAGGTCAGAGGACTACTTTTTAAAACCAGGTCAGAGGCTACACTTAAAGGGTCATATTCAAAACATCATCCATTGGCTTTACCACTACTTATTATTCAGTTTATCTAAATCCACTTGGTACATAAATTATTTCTATTAATACACTTTTTGCATAATAATTATTTCTTGACAATATCTTATTGATAAGTTTTTACATGTGAGTTCAATTTATCTCTATTTAATTCTTAGGTTGCAAACAAATGCCAGATACAGAGAGGACATTTGTGTAAGCATGCACATAAGCAAAGTACTTATATGAGCATGGTATGTATGGAGGATTTTTTTCCCTTTTAGCACCAACTCCTCATTCAATGGAGCGTACGGGAAGCTAGAAAGTTTCCATGTGCATGCAGATAAGTGGCAATAGAATCAAACACTAAAAGTAAAATTTGTTCCATCATTAAAGACAGAACAATGTTTGCATCTGTGAGTAAGCATTAATGATTAAGAATTTAAAAATTCCCAGAGTAGGTTAGTTGGGAGATTCAATGAATCAACAGAAAACCATCAGCAACTGCACTATGAGCCAAGATCTGACATTTCAATGTATATTGTTTATAAGTAATTTAAAATTAATGTAAAGTATATCAGAAAAAGTGTGTAAATTTTAAAGCATTAATTTTTATATGGTTTCTCCTGTGAATAATTCCTTAAAGTATATCATACACATCTCCCATTTCAGTTAATGTATTTAAGGCGTAGTGTTGACTATGCAATGAAATGCCCCAAAATAACAACTGCAATATAGCTTGATAATAAATCAAACCGAGGCCCCAACTTCCCAAACGACCAGCAACTTCCAGCATTATCCTTGGGCAGCAGCAGCAGACAACTGTCATCTTGAATTGACTGCATAGGGGAAATAAACCGAGAAAGCTCAACAGCTGTTAAGAGCCCCCACATATAGGCTATTATTACAATTTTACAGATGAGGAACCAGAGCTGAGAGATACTGGCTGGCAACATTAAACCTCCAAGAGAAACCCTCCAAATTCTTTATCTCCCCATGACAACCGATTACCTTGGATACTGAGCCAATATCTGCTGATGGGACAAATCGCTAGTTTCACCTGAATAAATATTACTTCTCTGAAACACTTGTGAGTGCTTTCAAGTATCATTTATCAGATTAATATACAGTGGTACTTCGGGTTATGAAATTAATTTGATCTGGAGGTCCGTTCTTAACCCGAATCTGTTCTTAATCTGAGGCTCGCTTTCGCTAATGGGGCCTCCTGCCGCAAGTGCGCAATTTCCGTTCTCATCCTGGGGCAAAGTTCTCAACCCAAGGTACTACTTCCGGGTTAGTGGAGTTTGTAACCTGAAGTGTTAGTAACCCGAGGTACCACTGTATTGAGGGTGATCTGGGCTCTGTGACTCAATACCAACTACAACTCTACAGTGGTACCTCGGGCTACATACGCTTCAGGTTACAGACTCCGCTAACCCAGAAAAAGTACCTCAAGTTAAGAACTTTGCTTCAGGATGAGAACAGAAATTGTGCTCTGGCGGCACGGCAGCAGCAGGAGGCCCCATTAGCTAAAGTGGTGCTTCAGGTTAAGAACAGTTTCAGGTTAAGAATGGATCTCCAGAACGAATTAAGTATGTAACCAGAGGTACCACTGTATTGGACAGACAGCCTAGCTACACTTATCCTTTTGGTCTACTGCAATGTACCGTACATGTGGATGTGGTCTGGAAGCCTCATCCCGTTGAAGAGGAGGAGGCAAGATTGCCCACAAGGACCGGCTGATACAGTCATATATTGACAATGCTTTGTGTAAAAACTGATTTCCAGTTGTTTCTGCGCCCACTTCAGAGTGTTGGTATTAAACATTTTATTTAGTACCGGCATGCAGTGGATTCAAAGAGTCCAGCAAAGCTGGATGTGTCCAAGGTTCTCCATCCCAAATTAAGGACTTCATTTCATGGCACTTCAGATCACACCCCTAAAAAAAACACAGCACACAAGTATCTGATAAACCTGAAAATAGTGTAAAGTTTACCATACACTGAAAATGCCAGAGTAGAGGAAGGAAGGGAAGAGAAAGGACAACCTTGTAATCGGGGTAATGATTTTATCAGAACTCTCCAATCCCATTTTTTTTTAAGCAGAAGGATGCTGAAGTACAACCTAGGGCATGTATGAGGCTAGTGAATTGGAACCTACAAAGTTACCACAGCAAGTTCCTCCCCCGTCCCCCACAAACACCCCATAATTTTAAATATCTCTTGCACAAAAAACCCTGGACCTATTTCTATATAATTTGAGAGGCTTCTAACTTGTGAGCCACTTCAGATCAACTGGCCACAAAACACTGGGATAAATCAAATGATTTCTCCTGAAAACTGTAAATGCTTTTCTGGACATTTTATTGCTTTGATTTTTACTTGCAAACCACCCAAAGTGTTTGGTTGCTCTATAAATATGGAAAAGAAAATGAATGCAAATAGCACTAGACACTGTACTTTACCAAGTAACAAACCAAAAGGACAGGAATCAAATACAAAATCAAAAGGGCTTGCAGACACAAAACCTCAAAAAGTAAGAGCTTTAATTTAAAATCTGGTTGTATTTTGCCAAGGTGCTTTTTCTTTGATATCTATTCATGACTGACCTGCATTACAGCTAATAATTTTACTAGGATCATAAGCTATAAAACAAACAGTACCTAGCTTAATTCCACAAGTTACTGACAACCCCATTTTAAGGCCCATGTAATTGGAAGGAACTGTGCTGACAGATTTGCAGGGGGTGGGGTGGGAAGACATAGTATTGTTTTACACCAGGAATGTTGTCACAATGGGGGTATAACCAGTCACTAATCATTCAGTCAGATAACAGGCTAAATGGGGGTGGGAAATGATAAACAATTTGAAGACACATTAGGAACAATTTTATCCATAAGCAAAATCTAAAAAAAATATATTTTTGTCTTACATCTTTATAGTGAAGCTCCCCAAAAATCATTTCAATACCTTTTTATGTCCAGCCCAATTGAACCCTCTTGGGGCCCAATCCTGAAACTGAATGTTATCTATTTTGGGCTTCTTGTTTCTTTAACCTATTTTTAGGGGGCTGGGTGGAAGAAAGGCACTCAATTTATGGCCAACATAGTTGCATTCTACATTTTGAGAACTTTACACAGCATAAAAACAAGCAACACTGCAAGCTCTTCACCAAGTGGCAATATCCCCTTTCCAAAATGTTTCATATAAAGAGTTATCATGGGAAAGCACAAATCTGAACTAAGGACATTAAATACTGTGAAATGTGTATTCTAACAGAGGTATAGTTTTCTTGTTAACCCAGGTAAAGATACTAGTGCTGGCTCTATACCTTAAAAATAAGATTAAACTACGTTTTAATACACATGCAACTGCATTGTCACTATCACCAAAACCTTAGTTTAGCTTGCACTTTGCAAAAACTGGAAGGCTGACTGAAATCAAACAGAAGCACATTCCAGAAGCTGTTTTGCCATTTAAAACCATGAAATGCCCAATTTTAAAAAGGTATTATTTGTATGGAGATGCAGTGCAAAAAAATTTAAATGGTGCTTTCCTTAAACACATAATTATAACACAACTACAAAGATTTGGGGCATATGAATGACTGGAGTAGTCTGTCGCTTTTAAACTATCTGAAGGGCAGAATTTAAATATTTATTTCGTTTCCATTATATACAGGAACAACAGTGAAACCTTCAGATAACTTTTTGGAGCTACCTGACAGAAAGAATAAATGGCAAAGCTAATGAGTTTTGATGGAATAAGAAATGGATAACAATCATTTTATTGAAAACTGGATGTTAACTCAATACCACAGGGAACACCATAATTACTAAAATTACAATTTTTGGTGTTGGGGGAGAATAGCAAGAGTTTGGTAAAGCTTTTTCAGAATTGAACACTGCCTCAATTGTCATCAAACATACTGAAAGGGCCCTGCCAATATTTGATCTTTACAGGGAAAAGGACACACAAAATGCAAATGGGATAATGACATATTTTCATTAAAATACTGTTTGCCTACTTCTCTCTGTGCAAACGCTAGCCTAAATGTGAAGGCTAGGGGTGCTAAATACAGTAGGCATCAGTTGCAAGTATTTCAGCATTTCCTCTATGTAGTACTGTTAAGTTCTCCTAGCCCAAAATGGTCAAAGCTAGTCTGTTTTGCATACAAATGACAGTGTTATTATAGAGAACCAAGACTGAAGAGCACACCAAGAAACTATGCACCCTGTTTCTCTAGCCAATGCCGGGGTGGGTGGGTGATAGCACAATAGCATTAATGTTCTGATGTTACATACAAAACAGTCTTTCCACTGCCTGCATGTATTTACTGCACTAAAGTTTCCAGCATTAGCCCAATTCCACAGGTGATCCCCAGTTGCCTACTGCTGAAAGACACATACGTATCAATCTTTCATCAATCTCTTAGCCAATTTATGTATTGTAATACAATACAATACATACCATATTCACCTCCTTAACATTAGCACAAATTAAAAAGGTTTCTCAACCACTGATTCTTATTCTGGAAAAAGTGGTTTATTTACTATATATACAACTTGGGAAGCAATACATAAAGAGAAGCCAAACAAAGAAATGGAAGAAGAAAAGCTACAGACAACTGGTTGAAGTGAGGCTTTGCCTCTTGCTGTTGCAGACATCCATCTGCCTCAAGAGACAATGGAGTGCCTCCAGGGGTGGTCAAACTATTGACTTAGCAGCACTGAAGTTACCTTCCTGGAACACAAGCCTCAGCAGTGTGTATGGAGGTCCTGGGCTGCCCAGACAACAACACTGCCTCCCTCAGCCTCGCTGATGTGGTCCAAAGGAAAGCCGAGTTTGGCTGCAGGAGTTGCTGGAAAGAGGTGTGAAAGGGACTCAACTGCAGATTTGAGTAGGATTTACTTCTTAGTCATTTCTTCCCCTGAAGCGATCCCACAAGGCAGCAGAGGTTTTAGATGGGCTACCTTCCCAGCCGTGTTAGAAACTCAGATATATATGCTAGGTGTCAAATAGCTCCTTAAACCAGGGTTAGTGTCACCAAAACAGAATGTCTGGTTGCCAGTGTGGGGCCAGATGGCTTGAAAATCTTATTTTTCAACACGACTTTTTGGTTCCTGAAATTCGTTCTGATGGGGCAGATAAAATACCACAAATAGAATTCAACAGGATGTGTTGTTAGTGTGTGAAAACAGGAAAGATCCAAGGATCTCCAGGCATGCAACTCTAGATGGTGGAGACCTCAGACGCCATCCTAGCACAAGTGCATCTTCACTTGGTCACAAGTGGTTGACAGCCAGGTGCAAAAGGCATCTGGTGCCATGTGCAGAAACCACCTTCTTGACTGTTGGACCCACTACTGGTCTTTTCTGCTCAATCCACCAGAGCCTAACTCACTGAGGGATTGAGACCCATCAGCTACCTTCACCTGGTTTAGCAAGCCAGATAAAGCAGTTTTCCAGGGTGTGGCTGCTGTCGCATTCTGACAGCATCTAAATGCAGCAGATTCTGGTAGAGTCCTAAGACAACAGATAGGGTGGGCAGGTTTAAGGCTTGCAAGAGGCACTTCATTTTTCCACTAACTAGAGCTGTGAAGTGTGGCTCAGGAAGGCAGACACAGAATTATGACACAAGGTGCTCTGAGAACATGCTCAGGCTGAGACTTCAAGCTTCCTAGATTTCAGCAGCCCACTAGGCTGCACACACAGAATACCTTTAAAGCACAAACAATTCTGTGCACTGTAGCTTACCCCTTACAAAGTTAAAATTCCCAGCAGCCCTTACAAACTCCAGTATCCAGAATTCTTTGTGGACGGAAATATGCCTCAAATGTGCCTTAAAGGTATAGTGTTTATACTACCAAAGCAGAAAAAAAAGATTTGTTATTGTTGCTATGGTTAAACCACTGGGAACTGGAAGCCCATTCTGAGATGCAACCAGTAGATCCCAAACTATATTCTGTGCTGCAATGGACTATACCAATTCAAACTTTTTTTTTGGGGGGGGGTACTGCTCTCTCATGTTCAAAACTTCCCGCAAGTGAAAACACCACTGGAAAAAAAGATCTACCCTGTTCATTCCCTGCAGTGCTAGTTTTCTGACTGCAAAGTGATTTCGATATATAGACAAAAGTTTTAAAAATGTGACTTCCCCTTCATTATCCAGTGTGACCTTTCCATTTTATTGGACTACATATGCACCACAAACTTGGAACTGCTTAATATCAACTTAGCAGTACATAATTTAAAAAGCACAAACACAGAAAAGACACCAAATCAGCTATTATACTAAAAAGCTCCTTAGACAGTTTCCAAAAGCTTTGATCAAGAAAAAGGGCATACAGGCAACAAAATGCCATTTTACAGATTTGTTCTTAGCAGTACAACAACCTCGTAATTTTAAAAAGCTTGCTAAAAATTCTTATCCATGAGACCATACACTTCAGCTTCCAGTGTAGACAAGCTCTACACTGCTTCCAGGATAGAAAAGTTCTAGGCACATCCACAAGCAATTAAACCAGCATGCACGGATGAGGTTTTTAATCGCACACATCTCGAAAAAAAGTAAGGAGCAATTCACTTTACCAAATCCCAGTTCAAAGGCATTTGTGTGTTCACAGGATAGAATTAGGAAGATGCCCTCACTACATTGCATTACACACCTGCCAAATTTTTTTTAGTTGCAGCAAACCTATCCAAGCACATGATTTAGTTACTATATTATTTTTTTTAATTTAACTGATTTTATCTTTTTTTTAATTAGTATATATATTTGAAAACAGTTTGTGGATTTTAACTGTGTTTTATCTACAATTTTATTATGTACATCATTTAGAAAGCTATTTGATTAAGCAGTTAATACATTTTTCCAAGCAAATAAAAAAATAACCACACACAGATACTCAAAGATACACACTTATGCCTGGCAGGCATACACACAGTGTAAAAACAAGAATATTAAATCACACGTTTAGATAAATTTTGTAGTTTCCCTGAAATTCTTACATATAGATAAGTGCTTTAATGTGTGAAGCAAGACAAGAATATGCTACATCCAAGCCAAAATTAATGACATCTTCTATATTAAACTAAACATTTCAAAATATTCCTTATGTAAAGTAAATGCCATTTCAGACACATCTGATAGGCAAGAACTGAGCCTCATTAACAGACTCATCTTTTAGATTTCTAGAATTAAAGGGCTCTAACGTAAGTATTTTAAACTTTTACATACAGTGGTGCCTCGCAAGACGAAATTAATTCGTTCCGTAAGTCTTTTCGTCTTGCGAGTTTTTCGTCTTGCGAAGCACGGTTTCCCATAGGAATGCATTAAAAATCAATTAATGCGTTCCTATGGAAACCGCCTTCAGACCAGGTCCGGGGACAGTCTGAAGGCTGGCGGGGGGCGAAAGTCTTTGCTCCCCCCCCCGCCTGCCTTCCCGGGACAGCAGAGACTTCTCCGCTGTCCCGGGGCGATTTTAAAATGCTGGCGGGCGGCAGCGCTGCCGCCCGCCAGCATTTTAAAATTGCCCCGGGACAACGGAGGAATTCTCCGCTGTCCCGGGGGGATTTAAAAGCCCCAGGGAAGGCAGGCAGGGGGGACAAAGACTTTTGCCCCCCGCCCGCCTTCAGAAGAGGTCCAGGACCTCTTCTGAAGGCGGGCGGGGAGCAAAAGTCTTTGCTCCCCCCCCGCCTGCCTTCAAAAGCCGTCCGGGAGCATTTTAAAATCGCCCCGGGACAGCAGAGGAATTCTCCGTTGTCCCGGGGCGATTTAAAAGCCCCCGGGAAGGCGGGCGGGGGGCAAAAGTCTTTGCTCCCCCCCACCTGCCTTCAAAAGCCATCCGGGATAGCGGGAAGCGCTTCCCTGCTATCCCGGACTGCTTTTAAAATGCTGGCGGTGGGGAGCAAAGCCTTTCGGCCCCCGCCGGCCTTCCTGGACCTCTTCTGAAGGCCGGGGGGGGGGGAAAGGCTTTGCTCCCCACCGCTAGTATTTAAAAGAGGTCCCCGGAGATTTCCCTATGGGCTTTCTTCTTGCGAAGCAAGCCCATAGGGAAATTCGTTTTGCGAAGCGCCTCCAAAACGGAAAACCCTTTCGTCTAGCGGGTTTTTCGTCTTGCGAGGCGTTCGTCTTGCGGGGCACCACTGTATTTAAAAGATGCAGGAAAATAATAGCATTTGTATGGCTTATAAAAGGAACATCAGAAAGCTTCTCTAAAAACATATTATACATTTTCTCTACACAATTTAAACTAGCTTTTTTGTAACTTTCTTCTACTCCTGCCTATTTATAGAATGACTATTTATAGAATCATCTACATTTGATGATTGTGTACTACCGAAGGATGATAAAACTCAAAGTGCACTGACAGTGTAAGAGCATAAACTACAAGCAGCAAATCATTCTTTCTATGTCTGCACACAGCCAGAGAAAGAGGAGCACCTTATTCAGGATTAAATGAAGCACGTTTCATTTGACCGGGGAGGGAAACAAATTATATGGACAAGGAGTAATAATCAAAAGCATTCACTAACACAGGCTCTCCAGACTCTCTTTAAAGAGGAATTCTTGATGAAGTGTTCAAGCAAAATGTAAATACACAGGTATAATACTTAGAAAATGTTCACATGGAGCATCCAGTGTTCTTTTGTGCTGATTAGACCTCAAAGCACTGAAGAACATCTGTCCAGTTCCAATAAGGTTTAGCACTCGCATTTCCAAAAACTTCACATTAGGAATCTCAAATGAACCATCCCACTGAGACAATGTTAGTTTACTCAGCCAGCACAGAAATATTAATCACCAAAATAGCCCTTGTGCCTGTGGTTTCTTTTCTTTCTTTTTCTAATAGATATAGGAAAATGTGTCCATTGCCATTCACAGACAAACAGGGACTAATCACTTTGGAAAACTACTCTTAATATGCAAACTGTAAATGATGAGCTAATTAATGCAGACATTTGACTAGAGCATCTTTGGTACTTGTTACTTCCCCATTAAAGAGAGACGTGCATAGGTCCAAGAGTCAGTACACATTCAAAGTAGTCAATGTATCGATTAAATAAACGAAGAACAGTTGTACCTTGGTTTTCGAACAGCTTAGTTCCCGAACGTCGCAAATCCAGAAGTGCCTGTTCTGGTTTGCAAACTATTTTTGGAAGCCGAATATCCGACGGGGCTTCTGATTCACTGCAGGAGCTTCCTGCAGCCAATCAGAAGCCATGATTTGATTTTCAAACGTTTTGGAAGTCGAACAGACTTCCGGAACGGATTTCGTTCAACTTCCAAGGTACAACTGTATCTTCTAAAGAAAACAGCCAGTTCAGTCAACTAATGATACCTGTTCTGCAAGACTTTACTTTTTACTTGTAGCAACCTGAACCTTTGGGTTCCATTTAAATCATTGTAATCCAAGTTAGAAGTAAATATCAGAAATCCTGAAGTAGGGCCACAATATCTAGAGAAGCCACACTCAAGTATCAACTTTTGCTTTTGAGCATTCTGATTTACTTTTTAAAAAAACAGGAGGACAAATACCGTAGACTCTGTTCACCACATTACAACAATCAACATGGAGGATGAGTATATAACTAAATGTAACGCTAATCAAAAGTAAGATTTTTCTGGATATTATTCAACTCAGTATTCAAGAGGTACAGGTAGCATTAATTAAGCATCCTTTGCCTGGGAAGCATTTGTAATTTCATTTATTATACATTTCCCAGGTCTTCCTTTTTTGGTTGGGGAGAAACTGAATCACACACGGAATTCTAGGTTCAACCATCACATCCTATACTACAGAAATGGCATGTTACATACATACATACATACATACATACATGACACTAACAGGCACAGGAGGAGGGCAGCAGATTGCTCCTGATCCTGCACATTAGCGTACCCAAAGAGCCGTGGTAATCAAAGGCTATGGAATCAAGGCTGAAGGGAAGCTGAGGCTGACAGGCCTTCGTGTCTGAGGCAAAAGAGAGATGCAGTCTTGGAGAATATGCACCTCATCAAACCTATCACCTCACCACATACAGACTCCTTTAAATGACCAGAGCGAACCTATTCTTCAACTTCAGGAATCTCACAAGGTAAAATGACATTGGCCCCATGAAATAAGCACCTCCTAAGGTGCCAAAGAATATCTTTAAAGTCGCGAGGGACCATTCCATCTCAAAACGCAAAGATGTTGGGGAGGTGTGCTGGCTTCAGGAAGTGACATATCACAAAATTTGCTTCCCCTGGAGTTGGGTTTAATAAGGAGGTTGCCAGAAGGGAAAGGGAATGAGAACAGATCTTCCCCTTCATTAACTATGCCACTGCTTTGAGTGTTTTGAGATCGGCAGCATGCTTTGCTATGTTCATTTCCAAGACAGACCCCTAAGATGACTTTGAGGCGTAGTCAGGAGTGAGAGCGCTCACATATACAACATTCAGCCAACAAAGGCATTGTAGGGACTGAAAGGCCACTACTCTGACTCCTTTGCTCAACCAGAGGAGAACCTGAGCTATCTATTGAGCAGGGCAGTGTGGGAAAATGGGATGGTAAAAGGACGAAAGCAATTTCATCCTCTTTGTCTTGACCTTCTTCTCCCCTTCAATAACGTTTTGTCACAGGTACTTAAAAGCTTCAACTCCTTACCCAGCAATTCCTAACAAGTTAATTTGCAATTTTTCACTGCCACACCACACTGTACCGCTTATTTTACTCAGCCTTCTATCTACAATGCCCCTGAGATCTGATTTCCAAGTAATCACAACCTAATTAGACCCTTTCTCCCCAATCAAAAAAGAAAAAGCACACTTCTTCCATAAGGCTTTTGTAACAATTTTATCCCCTGCGCCTGTTTTTATACTGTTATTTATATAATTTTGTTGTTTGGCGCCTGTGTATTTTGTTACATAAACCAATTTGGAAAACTTTTTTTTGGAAAAGCTATTTTAACAAATAAATTTAAGTAATAATTATCTACAAGTATTAACTATAGGGCCTGAGGGCCCCCTCAGAATATGTTGTAGAATGTTCATCTGTGTTAATCCAGCTGGTGAAATACAACATTACACAGTGGCTGCCATGTCTGTGCTGTCTCCCTCAGACCTGGCAGGAACAGAGTGTGCCCAGTTCGTGGGCAGCCACAGCATGCCGGCATTTATTCCTAGCAAGGAAGCCTAGTACAGCAACATATACAACCAAAGACTGCGTCAGTCCCTCCCCTGCCATCTGACTTTATAGCCACAAAGTAGAAAAGAAGCTGCAAGAGTTAGCAGCTGCACATCCTTGCACCCTCCATTTCTGATGGCTTTAAGGGGAGAAAGGCACTGATCACCTCCTGAATTATAACTTGCAAAGCACAGTCAAATAGTTCAGCAATGCCACATTTCAGTTCTTTAAGGAATTATTGAAATAATATCATTCATTCTGAACAAAATATAATTGCATTTTCTACTACTCAGAAAAAGCATCCTATTCTAACCCAGACATGTAATTAAGTCTGGATTTGGGTTTTACAAACACCATTTTTAGAAGAATAGCAATGGCAAATAAGAGGACAGATTTATTTATTTGAATTTATAAAATGTATACCCTGCCCTTCCATTCAAAGGAGCCAGGGGCAGATTCACATTATATGAATACAAACTTAGGGTTGCTTTGTTCATCAGGAAAAAGTGCAAATTAATAAGAGCAACAAGGGTCAGAAGTGTTATTTCCTAAACTAATATACAAAAGGCTTACTTTGGAAGGAAACAAATTTAAATGCTAACTGTGTGTTACTAACTAAATCTATGTATTGGGATGGTTTAGAAATGGACAATCCTGCTTTAGTATAAGGTGTTAGATGTGGTTCCCCATGGTTATTCTTTTAGTCATACTGTCTTACTGAAGCATCCTCAAGCTTATCTACTAACATGAAAACATATTGATGAAAAGACATTTTCCAGCAGCACCATACCTTACATTCCATTTTGGAAGGGTCAGTCTTTGTATCACACTGTAGAGATTAACAAGAACTGTCAGAAGAGTTTCAGTTTCCTACATTTAAAAAGGTCCAAATAGCCATATACTTTCTATGGATGTTTAGCATAATTTATATTAAACGTTACTTAGAACTCTGCCCAAAATACAGTAAGATTATCATGCTGCCACAGACATTAAAGGTTTTTTTCCCCTTTGATATGAAGGACTGCAAACTGTAAATTACACTTTATAAAAGATTTGTACTTTCTCCAGACCAGGGGCAAGAGTCCTGTGGCTATCCAGATGATGATGATGTACTACAGCTCCCATCACTCCCGATCACTAACCATGTGGGCTGGGTTGTTGGAAGTCCAACAACATTTGGAGGGTCATAAATTCCCCATGCCATTTTAACAGATCTTTGAGGTATCCACATAAAATTTTTAATAACTAATGTAGAAACAAACTGTTTTATTCTGACAGGCTTTTGGTATATGTGGCAGATAATATTTTTATGTTTGTTTTTAAACTGTTCTGTTTTATATTGTTCTTTTTATATTTTTTAAAATGTTGTTAGCCCACCAAAAGGGAAGGATATACATGTTTTGATAAACAAATATTTGGAAACTATAAAGTTGAATTTTGTAACCTGCCTGCTTGAAGTGACTCTAAACAAAACTTGATATGTTTTGCAAAGACCAGTTTTCTATAGGATACGAAGGCAGATGTAGAATGAAGCACAAGAAGCAAATAATGTGTTGCTGCATGGAAGACACGAAGAGGAACATGGAGCACAACATCTGCTCAATTTAACAACTGTAATAGCTACCTGAGCTCCCACCTCACCCCAAATCATCACTGGATCCTCAGCCTTCTTCCTTGTCTAAATACTTTCAGGACCATATTATCCAAAGGCTAAGCTGTTTTTGCTTTTAAAATTTGCTGATTCCATAGATTCTATATTGCACTTGGCACCGTATTCACAATGAATAAGAGAAATCCTGATTACAACACAGCCCAACCTTATGTTGTGGTTCAGTTTCTGAAAACCAAACCATCACTCCCATGTGGTTAGGGAAACATGAAATTTTGTTTTGAAACCCACAGGGGAAAACAAAAGTGATACAAAAATGGGTTGGCATCCAACCTTGAAGCAGAAACAGTACTATAATACAGATTCTAGTTTTAGTGAATAAATGTCAGAAATACAAAATCTATAAGGATTTAACAAGACTCAAGCTCATCAAGTACTGACTCAATATGCAGCCCCCAGCTGGCCAGTATCAGATCCCCACCCACCTCCCTGCCAAGCTAAACCATCCATCACACAACAAATGACATCAGTGCTATTTGAATAATCAGTTTGCAGTATGTATATTGCCCCACCAAGATAACAGCTGCTCTTGTGGCAAGCTAGGGAGTATCTAAAGGGCTTGTACAAAAGTTTTTCAATATACATGTACTATCTTGTTTTGCATAAATTTTCCCCAAACATTTGTGGTAGCTGATGATCACAGCTAAGAATACTCCACATTCTTTTTGTAACATGTGACTAGCAGCCCGCATTGTTACAATGCCATTTCCAAGTTTTGAATGAAGTGATCCAAGCTTCCCTAAAGTATCTGGAGGTTTTCTATGATCCATGAGGTTATGAATGCAAAAATTTTACATTCCTTTCATATTCCCTTGAGGTTTCCATAGTAAGACAGAAATCAGCTTCTGGCTAGAGCCATATTATAAACAGTTCTCTCTCTGCTCCCAACTAAAATCTAGACCATTCCCTCTATCCCAACTCAATCACAATATAGCCTATTTGCCTGTCTCAACGACCATTCTAGAACACCACAGTCCTAAACAGCCTTTCACAGCAGGTATAAAGGTTGCTTTTGCGAGTGTGGGTGTGTCCTCTTTCAATCTAAAAGTCCAAACTGCTGGAATGCAACTGCTGAGCCTTAAAACTCCCTTTAAATAACAAACCAGGCTAGCTTTACAGAGACTGGCCTTTCAAATTTAATTTAGTTTTGTAAGAGCTCCTGACACTATTATGAGAGGATATGGATTAACAATATCCCCGTGTCCACCCCTAGTGCACAATCTCACCAAAATGAATGAAGGGAGAATATCTACAACTACACAGCATGAACTATATATTCTATAGAAGTAGATCTATAACCAGATAGATGAGAACATTCATATCAGCAGTGCTCAATGATAAAGATTAATATACTGCTGTGCACTGCTTTGAACTTTTTGAAAAATATCAATACATTTTAATAAATATATTTTACGGGACTTCACCATATTCTGTATCAAACTACTTCTTAATTCTAACTGAAGCATTTATCCAACCAAAAGTCCCTGACCCACTGGTAATAACTGCATGCACCCTCTGTTTAAAATGAAAAAGGGAGGAAGGAAGAGAGTTTAAGAAATGAAAGGGTGAAGAAGTAATTTAACCTAGGGTTCCAAAACAGCAAATTCCTATATACATCTTATGATGTACAGATCAATTGATCTGGAAGTCTTACATGAACTCAGAGAAACATCTGTAAATAACATTATTTCTTCATCTTTTTTTGGTAGGACATTACGACAGTTATTTATCTGTACACTACACAAGATAGTTCCATGGCACAGAAAGTCCATTCCTTAGATACAAAGCAGAAGAATGGCACACTTTTGAAATGTTGGCTGTAAAACACAAACACAGAGACTATACTTTACAGTCCAGTGCATGATTCAGTATGAAGCAAGTCTCACTGAGTTCAATGGGAATTATTCCAAAACATAACTAGAATTGCAGCCTATGTTTTAAATTAGGTTCCATATCAAAGATGCTTAAGTCCACAAAGCACATGTGTCTGTATATTTCATTAAAGATTTGTATCTCCATTATATAAAATTCTATTAAGGATGAAAATATAGCAAAAATCTTAAAAAAGAATATTTTGTGCATAACAAAATTACTTTAAACAAATTTTCACATGTTTCTTCAAAGCTACTTGTAGCATTAATGCACATCATTTTTAACTGCACACCAAAAAGGAGGAAAGGAAGAAAAAAGTAAGAATCAGGAAGTGAATATTTTTAAATCACATTTTCATTACTACACCACAGCAACAAGACAACATAATTAAAATTCACTATTACAAGTATTTCTGGAGTACAGTAAGATTTCCATTTACACATACAACCATCACTTTACTACCTTACATTATACTATACTGAAAATACTTATAAAATGGCTAGGGTACACAAAGGAATTGATCCTTTAAGTAAACAGATACATATTACTAGTAAAGAAGTTGAATTACCCCATTTTCAATGCAGACAGTGTGTGTAAACCAAACAAGTATTAAGCATACCAAAATGCATGCCAATAGATACAATATGCATTAACAGAGGTTGCTTCCTAATTGTATTTGTCCACAAATCTCTTCTGGTTCCAACGTAAATTTTCATACAACATTCAATAAGCCTTGCATATTTTAATTCCCCAAAGTAAATGATAACAATCAGCAACTAACACTTCCAAACAACTATTTTAGAGGCCTAAAAATGCCTGTCTTAGGAAGCTTAAGAAAAGCTTTTTCATCTGGACTGTATTCTTGCCTAGGTACAGAATAAGATTTTAAAGAAGCATCAGTTAAATGTGAGATACCAGCACAATAAAGATTGCTTCATAATCTATGCATTTATGAAAGCAGATTTAACTACTCCAGGAAAGTTTTTGATTTAGATTCAAGAAACCTTTGTATCTACCTGGCCCACAGAAGCTGTATTACTCGGTTATTCTTTTCACAAATAACAGAAAAAGTTAACTATGTATCAACTGTACCTTGCATTAAAAATAAAAAGGAGGGCTCCCATATTGCCATACAGAAGTATCTGGTGATAAAGAAATACCTCAGCTTGCAGTGCAATCTTAATCATGTCTACTCAATGGGTCTTACTCCAAGGTAAGTGGGGTTACATACTCAAATAAAACTTTCTCAACATAAATATTATACGAACTTCAACAAAAACACGAGATGGGCAAGATGTTTGTAGTTTGTCTATTTCATGGTTCAACACACTGATTCTTAAAGCTCTACTACTTCCTAACTACAATATGAAATTGTTCAAATGAAATGTTTTACTCTTGACCATCTATGACTGTTCAACTTTCTTTTAAAGCCACAGCTACCTGACAGCATTCATCATTAATATAAGAACAACATTACTGAATATCACAAATTAATGAGTGATTTAATATCACAAAGTAATAATTGATGTTTAGGTTGCTAAACATCAGATCAACTTGCTTCCAGTTTCTTCTGAACGATGAAGATTTCCATTCGCAAAGGGGGGGGGGAGATAAAAGAAAATAAATTCATTACGTACCTTTGTCTTTTGGGAACTGAATGTTCAACCTCTATGAGTTTACCATGCAGTTCAACTTTACCTACAAACAGTAATACAAGTGGTTTTAGAATTAATTGGGTTCTCTCACACCCCTACTCCCGATATGAATTTCTGATGTAAAACAGCAAAGGAAACACAAATGCAACATGTTATAGAGTTTGCTCACCAAAAGTTACAGGGCAGCAACTGAAGCATGGTGGGAATGATAAAATAGCCACACACCAAGAACCTGGCGTACAGTAGAGCCAGATCCGATAGAAAAGGTTGAAAATGTATTCAGGGCAACTCTCAAGCAGGAAGTTATTCTCTTTTAACCTCTAGTATCCTCCAGTGTGATACGTTAAAACTCAGTTGTACATACACACACATGCATATATGTACGCCTCCCCTGATGAGATTAACAGGCCTCTAAGAACTCGTCACGAGGAAACAGGAACTGGTGGTTTGGGTGAAAAAGGAGTGTGTTCCCCACGCGTTTTTCCCTGGAAATGCACCCGTTTAAGCTCTTTTCATACGCCCCCTCCTACCACGACCCGCTGGGCCAAAGTCGCCCCCCATGAAGCGGAGTAGAGCAAAAACCAAGACCCAAACAAGCCCGCCCAACCAAACAACCCTCCCTCGTTCAGCCCGCCAAGCTGCCTTTCGCGCGCGCACACACACACAAAAACAGGATGTAGAAGAGAAGCTAAGAAAAACTGACATGCTTTACTCGGGGCGCGAGAGCCCAAAGCGAAAGCGAAATAAATGACCCCCAAGGTGCAGGCGCGCGCGCTCCCGAGGCGGGCCTCCAGGCCTCGACCTCTGTCCCAAGCGCGCCGTGGGGAGCGGGAAAACAGGGGGCCTTTCCGTTTACACGTCCAAAGTTTGGCGTCTCGTGTTAACACGCCAAGGCTTGGAGCAAGCCGGGAGATTGCGCGCCCTCGCTCAGAGAGAGAGCCGAGCGAGGGCACCGAATTGAGAGGGAGGCTGGCGCGACTTTGCGCCGCGGACCGAGGGCGTTTGCCCTTGGCGGGGTGTCTGTGGGGGGGGGGAACCCCTTCACTTTTCTCCCCCGCCACCTGCCCTCCGGCATCTCCCGCCAGAGCGCGGAGAGGCCGAGGGTTTTCGCGCGCGCGTGTGAGGTGCTCTTGTGGCGAACGGAGAAACCCCTCTCAAGGGGGGGGGGGGAGACTGGCGGTTGTTGGCTGGGCCCTGGCATGCGTCTGAGGCGAACGAACGGGAGCGTGCCCGCCCGCGCGCGCGGAAGGGGCGATGTTTTTTTGCGCGCCTCGCTCCCCACCCCCCCTTCTCCTCCCGCAAACGCAGCTCTCTTTTCACCTCGGGCGCGCACACCTCTCCGCCAGTATTTTTTTAAGATTATATACTCATGCTAGGAATGTGGGGAAGAAGCGGCCTTGCGCGCTCCACATTCCCGCTCCCCATTAGGGGAGGGGGGGAGGGGGGCGAGGTTTTCTTAACGCCAACAGTTTGCGCGTCTAAGAGTTGCAAATGGGGGTGGGTGGGGGAGAAGAGGAGAGCAGAAGGCCGGCCCAGCAGCACCAGCAGCCTTAGCCTTCCCCCCACCCCCCTCGTTCAAGGCCCCAGACTATAACGCCGCCGAAGCCCTCCGAAATAAATTCAGTTCCACCCAGCGCGGCAACGCCTGGCCGAGCAACTGCCCTCGGCTACAAACCGGGGCATCCTTGCACGGCCGGTCAATTCGATTTAAAGCGTTGCGGGCAGCCGAGCGGCCCCCCGAGGTGGGTGGGTGGGAGTAATAGCTCGGGGTCTGGGCAGGAGAAGGGGCAGGATGGCGCCCAGGAAGAAAGAAGGATGGATAGTGGGGACCAAAAGCGGAGACGCCGGTGGGAGGAAGAGGAGGAGGAGGAGGAGAAGGACCCACCTGAAAGTGCCTCGATGGCCTTCATAGCCCAGTTCTCATCGGGGCAGTCCACGAACGCGTATCCCGTCTTCACGAGAAACTGGCCGGTGAAAGGGATCTTGGACTCTTTAAAGAGACTTTCTAGCTCCAGAGGGCTTACGTTTTCGCCCAGGTTCCCGATGTACAGCTTGTTCATCTTCTCGTTTTAATTAAAAAAATAGAGCTCTGCTTAATAGTAATGTTTTTGTAAAAATAAAAAAAAACCACCACGACGGCGACGACGCCACCACCACGCGCTGTCTTGTAACAATAATGCAAAAAAATATATATAAACGCCCCCTCAAACGATCCAGGGAGTAAAATAAAAATGCCAAGGGGCTTTAAAAACACACAAACACACACAACTGCAGCTTGTATCCGTCCGTCCGTCCCCCACCCACCCCTCTCCCTCTCCCTCTTTCACTCCCTCTCTCTCTCACACACACCAGTTTAAAAAAAAAAGGAAAAGGAAAGAAGCCCGTGACCAAATCCGAATACTGAAGGTTCACAACGTTATCCGAACCGATAGTGGAAATCACGACGCTTTTGGAACTAGGGTGGCGGTTTAAAAAAAGAAAAGATAGGAAAGGGAGGAGAGATGAGGGGCAGAGAAACTACTTTTTTTGTCTTGCCCCCAAGCCCCTTTGGCAGCAGCAGGCGGAGTATGAAAATGTTACAATACGTGAATGTAGGCACCGCCCCTCCCAAAAAGGGAGGAAGGGAAGGGAGGGAAAAAAAACAGAGTGGGAGGAGGGGAGGGGAGGAGAGAAAGAGAGAGAGAGAAATCACTTGAATATTCCGGCTTTTTGAATGAGCCACGTGTTCAAACTACAAATCAACTTCTCACGTGAGGAATCCTAACGCCTCAATTAGATAGCTGCAGGTTTTAAGCTCGCATAACACACAAAGGAGGAGGAGAAGCGAAATTGGCTTTGGCTGTCCAGGACAAGTTTTTAAGACTGGGAGGTTGGATGGGCGCGGAGCCCGGACCGCGTGGTCTCGCTCCCCTCCCCCTGTTTACTACTTTCTGCGGCGGCGTTTGGTTGCTCCACACGCGCACAAACACACATATCAAAAGCTTCGCTTCCGACGTTTAAAAAATAAAAAATCCTTCGCCGGGAGGAGGAGGAGGGGGCAAAGGAGCAACCTTATACAGCAAGGGCTGCGGGAACTATCTCTACGTTTCGCAACGCAATCGGAAAGGGTTGGTTGGTTAAAGGGAGGGGGGCGAGATAGAACAAGGAAGGAGGCCAAATGCAGCCTTAAAGGGCCATTCGGTGCCTTTCCTGGCGCAAAGTGCCACCGCTTAGCGCGGGGTGCCAACTGCAGCTCGTGGTCGAGGGGAACCGGCGAGCTCGATTGGGGAAGGGGGACCCCCCCCCTTTACAATGCTTTCCTCGTCGGGGCGACCCATGTGCTCCACTGCCACTTTTTTGTCTGCGATTTCGTGTTTGGTGGCGCTGCCTGCGCCCTCGCTCGCCATTGGCTGCGCGCCAGAGAAAAAGCGAGGGGTCTCGCCGAGGGCGGGAGGGAGGGAGAAGCGAGGGGTCTCCTTGAAACAGCTCCTACCCCCACACCCACCCACCCGCTTTTCCTTCCTGCATAGTAATGCTCCTGGCGGTTTTGATGAGCGTTGGCTGCAGCGGTTCTAGCGCTCAAACGTTATGAATCGGAGAGGACAAAGGGGGTGGAGGCCAGTTGGAGGGTGATTAAAAAGTGGGAGTGCGCAGGGGCAGAGATGAGCGTGCTACTCCGGACACATCCTCCACCCCCCTTTCCTTCCCTCCCCACCTCCACCCCAAGCTGTTTCCTTCCCCTTTTTCTTTTAAACCGAGTTAATGGTGGTTTTTCTAGCTCAGAAAAAAAATGGGGGTGATTGGACAACATAGCCCTCGGATTACCATAGCACACAGAGAAATCCACCCACCTACCCCCATTCTCCCCTCCCCCCCTCCCCTCTTGGTTCAAGGAACCATTCATAATTTTCAACATTTGTAAAGCACAATGGTGGGTTTGTGGGGGGAGGGGTCAGAGTGTGAGGAGCCTTGTTCCAGAGCAAACAAAATGTTGCCTGAAGATGAAGAAAAGGATACGGAAATGAAAGCCAACACTGTTTTAATATATAGGAATCCAGTAGGTTTTGTTTAAGAATTCACTTTAGTAAAAGGGTTCATTTATGCTGCATAGACTGGGGAGGGAGGAATTGGGTCATAATGGGTATAGTAAACAGTTAAGTACTTTTATTAGTTACATAGTGACAATCACATTCACTATATTTTTGTGAGAAAATAGGGGTGGGTTGTTGTTGTTGTTTTTGCTATAACTTACTAACTCCAGTCCTAAAACTATAAAGTAAGCAAAAAGTATTTTTAATCTGCAAAAGTATCATTAATGAATGCCTTTGTTAGAGCTTTGCTTTTGTCAGACAAAAGTAGTGATCAAATGTTTTGGTATGTATGCTTTGCAAATGGAAAACAGGATAGTACTTGCAATAGAATGACAAGATGCAGAAATGTAGAGTATTTTAAACCATGTAAAAGTTGTAACTAGCCCCTGTGACTAATTGTTATAGCGAAGCAACTTTTTTCATGAACAGATATTATTTAATAAATTTATTTAGACAAGATGGATTAGACTTTGTTATAGAACAAAATTCTAATTTAGAACAAAAGTTCTAATTTATGGAAAAATCTTATAATTTAGATCATTGTTCAGAAATCTAACCTTTCTTCGTTCAGTGTTGAAGTGTATAATTTCGTACAATTGTTTCTGAGCCTCTGATAGAATACTTGTGAATAAAAAAGGGGGAAGTCTTTGAATATGGGTTTTTCTAGAATTCATTTTACCAATAATTAAGTTGGGAGTTTTGGTTTCCAATTATTCTGCAAAAACTGCATGTATGTTTCTTTGAATATGAGGTACGGACACAGCTTACTATAAATGTATAATTGTTTGCTTGACTTAAACATTATTCTATTTTACATTCACAAGTTTAAAAATAACTAAATTAAACTGAAATGTAAGAAAGCTTATTCAAAGATGTAAGTTGCATTGTGTTCCACTGAATTGGTTCCACAGAGCTCATAAGAATTTACTACACTGGAACAAACATGTTTTGAATCTGCCACTTTCCTAAAAAATAAATCAGATTGTTCCATAAATGTTTTCTTTAAAATAATTGAATTCGTTTTTGTAAAAGAGAAGCAGGCCAAGGACTGGCTAGTTTTATAAAATTAAAATCCTGATAGTATATGAAAAGCATTTCTGATGTTAAGAGAAAATTAAGAGCCCAATCTGCAAGCAAATTATTTCAGCTTGACTTGCAAAAATTAAACTTAAGTAAACACTAAACTAATGTTTTCTTCACTACAAGTTAATTTGTTTCAATTTATTTGATAAATATACATTTAATGCTGAAAATGCAGTGGTCTAGTTTTATAGTATTTCAAAATACCTCCAAGACTATAATGTATTAGTTTGGTTGATTTGGGGAGCTGCCTGGTAATAAGCTGTGTTCATTTAACTTTACTTGGGAATAAAATAAAAACATCCAAAGATTTCTATTGCATTAACTGGTAAATGTTTTCTATCAGAACAGACTGAAGAGGTTAATATTGTAAGTAGCATGAATAGTTAATAGGTCTTGCTGTAGGTCTTTGGTTTTTATTCTTTTAAAAAAGGAACAGAAACCAAAAATATCTTAAACATTCTTGGATGACCAAACCAATTTGATTAAATATAAATTGATTTTTTCTTGTTGCAGTAGCCTAAATGAGGAATTTATCTTCTAATTAAGGCTGCAATGCTATATTCAGTTGGTACTAAGCCTTTAAATTCCATGGGACTTACTCCTGAGTAGACTTGCATGGGGTCACATGGCAAGCGGCCAATGGGTTTCAAAAAGTTGTTTATAGCTGAGCAGAAGTGTAATATTGGAAGTAGAAACACTGGAAAGGGTTTTGAAAGGCTATCTATGAAAGCCAAGACTAAGCTGTCAGTAGTTCAATTAAAAAATGATAAAAACACTAAATAATGGTACACTTGCTGTAGAAAAAGCAAGCCTGTATGTTTGTCTACTCTGTTTTGAAGTCCTGGCAGTGGCGTAGCGTGGGGGGTGCAGGGGGGGCCGGCCGCACCGGGCGCAACATCTGGGGGTTAGGGGGCGCAAATCCACGGGTTAGGGGGCGCAAATTACTTGCCTTGCCCCGGGTGCTGATAACCCACGCTACGCCACTGAGTCCTGGGCCTGATCTAATGAACTGTGACCTATTTTTTACTGTTGGGTTTCCCGGGATTCTCTGCAAGCAATATGGAGAACATTCACCCTGCTTTTAAGAATACAGCTGAGCTGCCTATAACTGTTGTTTTTTGGGGGGTTGGGAGAGCGCGCGCGTGTCGAGAAAGCTCCTGTTTTTCAACGCACTTGGGGGGGGGAGGGTCTGGATGTCTGAAATGGCTGCACCTCGGGGAGAAGCAGCTAACCCCCAAACCTGTCAGCAGCATTATTCCATTTTTAAGAAAAAGTGCCCTTGATCAGCGTTGCAGTACGTCGGTTTGGGGTGTTGTTGTTTTTTTGCCACCCCCATCCTGCCCCTCGCTTTGCCTTTGGCATAACGCATTGCTTCCCCTCGCATGCCGTGGACACAGATTTAATTGGCTCGAACATACCCACAGCTGACTCATGCGCGAAACACCCTTTTTAAGACACGTTTCTTGCCCCTGCGCTGTGTGTCATAATCGCATAAACTGCGCAGATCCTCTCCTCCCCACCAACCACCCGCAGCTGGGGGAGGGGGGGTAAATCCCTAAAATATATGTAACCTTTAAAAAGAAAGGTATGTGTCGAGGGGGAAATCATTCTTCTAGCTGGCCTTAGGTTTTCCAATCCAAGCTCCGTAGAAACTGCGAAGGAGGCGCCCTCCCCGCCCTCCCCCATTGCCCCCCCCCCCCAGCCTCGATCACGCAGGACGAGCTTGCAATTCAGCAACAAGCGCGCGCGCGCTGCATGGGAGTAGCCGTAGTAATCGTAGTAAGCCGCGCGTGAGCTCCGGGATGAGACTCCCCGGCTGTGTGTGTGTGTCGAGAGAGAGAGCAAGGCCGGCTCCCGATTGGACGAGGGCTGCGCCTACCAGCGCGCTCGGCCTCGTTTGCGCCGGCGCCCTCGGCTCCCTGATTCGCTCGCCTTTCTCTCCATTCACGGGCTCCTTGGGCCGTCGCTGCCGCTCTTGTCTTTGTGGCGCGAAAAGGAGGCTCTCCACCTCGCGCCATTGCAGCTCGGGGAACCTCTTTTGTTCGCCAAGGGCGGCTCGACTTCCCTTCCCCTTCCTCCTCCTCCTTCCCCCTCTGGCTGCGCTGAGGGGGATCCTTGAAATAAAGAGGAGGAAGCGCGGCTCGCCTTCGCAGCCCAGGGGCTTCCTGCGGCTCCTTTCCCCTCAGCCTTGCAATAATGGCTGCTCCAGGAATCCTCCTTGGGGCTTTGCCATTTCACTTCAACTTGTAGCTGGCTTGGCGAGGCTCCCCCCCCCCCCCATGCGCGTTTCCACAGAGCTCCGCTTCTCCCTACACTTTGCAAGTTGGCAGCCTCGCCTTGCAATTTTGGATGGTTCGTTGGGTATTTTAAGTATTCCGAATTGTACATCGCTTTTAGTATTCGAATTGGGTGGGGAGGGAATTGTGTTATAAGCTCGCCTTGTGGCTTTCCTTAACTCGTTTGGGAGCCTGGGATATTGTCAATATGCAACGAGGAAACGCCCACAATGGTTGTCTTTTTCCCCACTGACAGTTGCCACTTTTTTGAATGGAAGCTGCACTGTTTGTTGCTGAAATGTTTAAAGGTGCAGAGTCTTCCAGTGAAATGTGCCTGGTGGTAACACTTTAAGGAATAGCAACAGACAACTTAAAGGCTCAGGAGAGGTGAACGGCTCGTTCTTCCTGTGCACTTCAGTTTTCTGGAGGATATAAGGAAAGAAGGCAAAACTACTCGGCAGCCTTTTAAAAAATTAGTATTTAAAGAAGAGTCTCATCGTTAGCTGTGGAAGTTTAAAAGTTCCCTCCAGTAGTGTGCTGCTGCTAAATTTCTGCAGCAGCTTGGTAATGCAGTACATGCTAGCACCTTTCTTGTCAGCCAGGGCTTCTGTAGATTTAAATAGCTGCATGAGAAGGAAACAGTTGAGCAGGTGAAAGAAAGGCTGTCCTTGGATGCATGTCTACACCAGGGAAGTCTTCACAATGATGAAAAGGACCATGCAGAGAACCTGCCAGAAAGAGGTGACAAGCTTGGTTCTTAAGTGCTACCAGTTGGGGTCAAAATAAACACAACACATGGTAAATTCAATGGAATAGTTATCACTTATCTAATATATTGGATGTTTGTTTGCATTCTTCTGTTCCATGTATTTTTTTAATCTGGAGTTATATAAAGGGAGTAACTAATTTCCTTAGCATAACAAATTCAGAAGTAACCAGGTTTTTTTTCACTATAGAAATTAATTACTAACTTGTCTGCTTACATGGTTTATTGTAGCTCAACTGTTCATCTGTGTTTTTAACATAACATTGCAAGCAATTTATAGGAATTGGTATAATCTAATACAGTACTTTCAAGTGTGTAAACAATATTGTATTCTGTTAGCAGGAAAGCCACAACATGCAATAATATCCACAATTTGTCCACTGATTTACTGCTGAGTTTTGCAATTAAGTGGCTAAAAATGTTTGAAATAAATATCGTTTGCATGTCTGCATTGGATTCACACATGCTACAAACGAAAAACAAATAGTCCTGAAAGATTAAGCAATGTGACATAAGTATATATGAAATTTGAAGCAAAATGTATGTTAACAGTTTGCAGGATGAAACAAAAATATGTCTTGTACTACTATATTTTCAGTAGACAAGGTGTCCGTAAAACAGTTTATAAACTTATGTAAAGCCTAGATTCTGAAGAATTAAGAAGATTAGCAAATATGATATGAGAATAGTAATTGTTTTGTATAGCTTTTAATATGTGTAGGATTTAGATGGGTGTTTGTGAATTAGGAATGCCACCCCACTAATATTTTCATAGGTGCTGCAGGCACTCCAGATGCCTGGGTTAATCTCACTTAGTTTAAGATTTTGATTATCATTTGAATAAAATAAAAGTTTTGCAAAGGGGGTGGATTATATAAACTGTAGTCCTATTCTTGTTTAACTGGGAGTAAGTCTCATTGATTTCAATGGATTTAATTCAAAGTATGAAATCCCCCTGTAGTTAATCATGATTAAATTATTTTGATATTCCATGCATCATTCAGCATCATAAGTAGCTGATGGACAGTCTCACTACCAGTCTTTAAAAAATGGGAGTGAATACCATTGATTGGTTTTATGTGGGTAATTTTAGGGCTGCAGCTGTGAAATATAATTATGTGCACTGTGTTTAGTGAGGCTTATTCCCAAGTATGTGTGTGTTGGGGTTTGAGCCTAAATATTTGTTTAATAACTTGCTAGGATTTGTTCTAGATTCATAAACTACTTTTAGTGTTTGCATCTCAGTTGCTTCACTTTTCTTAGAATCGACATACCTGCGGCAAATATTTTTACATTTCAGGAATAAGAATGGATTCCTTCCTTATGTTTCCAAAGCAATACTCAGGTAATACTAGTATTCAGTTCAATTCAAAATCCTTTATTAGGCATAACACACCACACATTAACTAACAAGCATCATATACAGACTGTATAAAATACGGGCTCAGCAAACACAGTTTATCCCAGTCTTATTCTTAACTCCAAGAAATAAATCGATGAACATAGATAAGGTAATACTAGTAATTTTGTTAAAATTTCAAAATAGTTTAACACTATTAAATTCCTTTCTGAAACATTTCATAAGAACGACAATATGGGAGAAATATCTTGAATGATGAGGTTTAGTAATAATTTATAGTTGCACAATTTGCTAATATTTGTTATGCTGGCATTTTCTCTTGCAGCCCAAAGCTTATTTACTTGGAAGCAAGAACCACTGTTTTCTGTGAGATATGCTTGCAAATAAGTATATCTAGGACTGCAGACTTTAAGAGACTAAGATCCACTTAGGCAAGAACCCCAAACCCACATACCTGGGAGTAAACAGTCCTGAATTCAGGAGGACTGACTTCCGAGCATACATGGTTAAGATTGTGCCATTAATCTGGATCCAGAGTAGGGATGCAATCCTATAAACCCTTCAGTAAGTCCCACTGAACTTAGTAGTACTTACTTCTGAGTAGAAATGCATATGATTGTGCTGTAGAATTAATGTGAACAGTTGGTCATGACTAAGTCCCATTTATTTCAGTGGAGCCAAGGAGGTCAGTTACAAAAAAGAGGACAAGGCTCTAATATATTTTATAGTTGTATAGAAGCTACACCTGATGATGTTCCCTCTTCTTGATAACTATTAAAGGTATAGGAGTCCTGTTTTGTTCACCTGACTACCCTAATGGGAATTAGCTACAGCTAATTTACAGCACAATCCTTTGCATACCTACTCAGAAGTATGTTCCATGTGGTCAGTGGAACTTTCTTCTAGGTTGGTGTGTATCAGATTGAATCCTTAGTCTGGATCCAAACCACTACATGATATTCAGGAATATATTGATATATATGAAGCAAAGCAGTTCTTTTGTGTTCTATCTGTTTTTGTAGCCAGACATTTCTACACATTCTCTCATGAAAAACTATACTAAATACATTGTCAGATGAATTCAGTCTTTATTATAAGCTGCTGTGTTTATACTTTGCAAAATTACAAAGCAATTTGTGAATTTAAATATTATCTAGTTCTCTACTCAATTTGTTCATTTGAACCTGGAAATTAGAACCTGGAAACGTGCTTGAAAATAGTTTAGTATAAGGTATATTATTTTTACCTAGTAAATCTGTGATTTGGTCGTCCCCGTCCCCCCTAGTTCATTTGCTAGTTCTGAAGCAATTCATATACAAAATATAAAGTAAGTAGTATAAAAATAGTGGGTAGGAAGATTATTTCAGCTGCAACCATGTCTACTTGGAAGTCAGTGCTATTGTATTCAGTGAGGTTTACTTCCAAGTAAGTAAGGGGTTTGGGGAGGAAACTGTAATGATTATACATTTCTGTTAACCTTGAACCTGGCAATTCAAGAGTTAAGCAGGTAGGTATCAGTTTACTTAGGTTATCACATGTTGTAAAATATTACTTGGCTGTAACTCAGGCCCAAGTAATTTGAACTCCCTGAAAAATAATAGTTGGGGAGGTATCTTTCAGTCAGTCAGTTTTTACTCCCTAGAGCTTCAGACTACTCCATTCTTGACAAGCATCTTATAGCACTTCAGTGTGATACATTTCACAGATGAATGCTCCCTCCAATAGTTCTGTTTCCAAATCAACCCATTTTTGGTTCTAAATTTGTTGTAGATTATTATCTATAGGGCAATGTAATAGGTTCCTTGGCACTGGTATCCATTTCATGAAAACCTTTTTAATTGAAATAAATCCTACTGCTGCACGCCACAGCTTTTAATTTTTTTTTTTTTAAAAAGAATTATTAGTGCAATATCAGTAAACCTACAGCTGGAAACAGCAGTAGCAACACACAACATTGCAGGAAAATAAGTTTCAGTACTGTAGTTGATTTAGCTAAATTAAATTTCAACTATCCTAGACAAAGCAGTGGTCGCATTCATTTGTTATGAGCTGGACGTTGTAGAATATTCTCCTTCAAACACATGGGTAGTAACTTCTGAGAATGCAGGTTAACAAAGTTCCACAATAGAGGTCACTGAGGGCAGAGGGAAACTGAAGTTTTGTTGCATCAGACATGTGGAAAAGCAGCAACCTATGAGCAAACAAGAGTATCCTACTAGCAGTTAAGGGAAAGTAAAAATCCACTTTACCTGCTACATCTAACTTTTTCTAAAACTCTGGTATATGCATTGGAATAAAAATAATAATAATAATAATAATACACTTTTTGAGAAATCCCTGGGAGGAAGATCTGCTTTCTTTATTTGTACAATTTAAGTTTGTTTCCCCAAACATCCTGTTTGCATAGGTGTTCTAGCACGGGTGGTATCTAACATTGAGTGCAAGCATTTTTGCTGCATTCTTCAATCTTAAAACATGTCACACACATACACACATTGGCAGTGCAGAATCATTCCTTCCTCTGAAATGATGATTTTGAAACTGGTGAAAAAAGAACCCTCCCCCTCCAGACTAATCAAAACCAGTGGTTAAAATATCCAAGAGGAAAAGTTACAAAGGCTACAATAAAATTTGTTTATTGCAAGTGCATCAAGACTTCAATTTACAGCCTTAAGAAGAGGAGATAATACAAAGAAACAAAGCCATTAATTTCAGATGGCTGAAATGTTAAAACATTTCTGTTTTGAATTGCTCCATCTTTGAGTGGAATTTCTATTGCAATCTTCAGGTATGAGTTCATGTAAGACATGACGTATGGGGGACAAGGGTATACTAGAATACCTTTACTATTTTATTTTAAATCAAAACAAGCATCAGTTATTAGCTAGGAGGAATCAGTGAGAATATTCTTGAAAAGTGCACATTTAATGTGCTAGGCAAAGTTTTGCTTCTAAATTTCTTCTAAATCAAATATAGGTCTCTCTAATTTTTCTGGGCAATGCTCAGAATGAGAATTTAAATCAGAAGCAGGCAAAGTTTTAAGTGTTTACCAGTATGAAGAACTGGGAAAGTTGCACATGTTGGGTATCTACCTCCCATGTAACTTTAAAGCTCATAAAAAGTTTACAGCTTTAATTATCCATCTACTTTTTCTCCCTCACTTTCCTTTGCCAGAGAGAACTAGTTATCTCAAGTTTTCAAAGCTCATGTGTTTATAGCGATGGAGTGGTGACAGGGGATAGCAGATTATTGGTACTGGAACAAATAGAATTATCTCTGTAAATAGACATCTCACACCCAACTTTTATAGTTCTTGGGAGATGTTCCACTTTTCTGAAATTTAACCACGAAGCTTTCACCAAGTAGAACACAACTGTGGTTCTAAATATTAAGCACTGACTTCGTCATGTAAAATCCAGACTAGCAAGAGTATAGAAATGTGATTTGTCTTAAACAACCAAGAGTTGTGGCACCTTGGGGGCTAACAGATGGTCATGCTGTAAGCCAGAGTCCTGTTTGTACATCAGATGCATGAGGTTTTATCCTGCATTAGAGATATATATAAACACACGGGGGGTTGGCTTTTTTTTTTTTCCAACCTGTGAGAAGCTGTTGTCGTTTAGTTGTGTACAAGTTCGTTACAAAATGACAAACATTTGAAAAGTTCAGATAGCAGTACTAACCTCTGAGGATCTTGCAGTTCAAGGTGCTTGCATACCAGGAGAGTAAACTGATGTCTTATTTAGCACCAGTTTTTGTTTGTTTGTTTATTTATTTGAGTTATGAAAACATCTTCCACAAACTAAATGTTGCATTTTCCTATCAGAAAAAAGGGAGAAAAATGTGTTTCTGAGAGGAAGCAGTATCAAGCTATGCCTGAAGTAATGTCATGGTGGTAATGGAGAAAGCCCTGTAAAGATTTTTGTTAGCCCCAATAAAGGCGGTGTTTTATGGAAGGCGTAAGTAGAACTCAGACAGTGTCCACAAATGCCGACTGGTCACTCGGATTCTTGCAAAGAGTTGGATTCGGTGGACCTTGATCTGGAAAAGGCAGTCCTCATATTCTTTAAAGCAAGTGCTCAGGGCTATTTAACACAGACTAGTTATGTCATAACTACTGAGAGATGCTGAGTATGCTCTCTAGGTTTGAATATTTAAAACGTTGGTTGTGCATTGTTACATATTTATTTCCATTCTAAACTACTCTGAACTCTAGTAAGATGAAGGGCAGTACATAAATACTTCAAATTTTAAAAAATGCTTTAAATATATACATCTGTTTAAAGTAGACCATTCAAAATAGATGGTAACCACCCCTGTTTTATGGTCCCTGGTTAGTTTCCCCCCTGAATAGACCAGTACATGTGTGTAATGCCTTTCCTCAAAAGTTATTACAACATTATCTTCTTTTTCTGTGTCCATTGTTATGTTTCTAGCTGGACAAGAAATGTTCTCTTTCTGTTGCAATGTTTAAAACAGAACACCAGTGAACTAGATCTGAATTATATTTATTAAAGACTGATACTGTGGCATGCTGAAAATTGTCAAAAGTCCACGACCCTCGCTCATTTCCTCAAGATAACAAAGGGCGATGGCCAACCATTATACCGTACTTGATAATATGCTCAATGAAATAAATGGGGCTTAATTATTTTAAATTTATATCCTCTTCCAAAACATAGAGCAGCAAACAAGTGATAAAACAATAAGAACATCTTAAAAACAATTCAGTACAAATCCATACTGGAAAAGATCTCTGCAAAGAAGCCTTGTTGAAGGAGGTACATCTTCAGGAGGTGTTGAAAAGACAGGAGAGGCTGCCTATCTAATATTCATGGGGAGGGAGTTCCCCAGTATTTATTTTAATGGGTGGTCTGAGTATGACAAACGTTGGCTATTGCCCAAAAATGTTTCCATAGTGATCCTGGAGAATTCATAGTCGTAATAATCGGTGGTGACACTACCTGCAAGTTAATCCTGCAGTAATAACAAGTAAGCAGAGGAGAGAGGCTGATTTTGAGAAGTAGCTCAGTTTACATTTGAAGTGCCTGCCATTGTCAGCTTCTGTAATGGCATAATGGCAAACCTGAATGGAAATAAATATTTACTATAGCAAGGAGTAAATTTAGCCGTTTCCACCAAACAAGCAATCGCATTTCTTCCATAAGGAGAAAAAACCCCACAATGGAATAGAAGCTATTACATTTTAATATCTGATGAACTTGATCACTGCTAGGGCAAGTGTATGAAATAATGCCATCCTAAATATGCATTGTGGGAATTTTGGTCTGCGTAGGCTGAATTTCAGACCCCGAGTCCAGGGACATATGGACTGTTCTTGTAACTGTAGATGCAGGTTTACAGGTTTCATAATTTGACATGATACAAATAAAGTGCTTTTCCTATCTCTGTTGCAGAAGAACCCTTTGATGTAGGTATAGGTCACTGTTGTTCCCACTTTAGAAATGGGGAGTGGGAGGTTGTATACAGTACCTGGTCTGTGGCCACACACAATGGACCCATGCAGAATGTTTTTTAATTTGGGTCTAGAGTCAAAGTTGGTTATCTATCCAGTGGACTTAACTGACTTACTATATTTCATGGAACTCAATATCACACTTAATAAGTAACATAATTGGAACTAGGGTGCTGCTCACCTACTTGTGAGAAAGATGCAAGTTGCTAATGTTGTTACGATTAGAGAAACGCTATACAGTATTTGCAGGCGGTAATGTCTTATGTGTAAAATCCACAACCCCTTCTGTTCCAGATTTACTTTGGTCAACCCCTGAACAGAGGCTAAATTGAGATCTGCAGTAGATGCTAAGATCCAAGATGCTTAATGACATTTACAAGCCTATAAAACTGGTTAAACTGTTTTAGGGCCAATCCAGGAGATAATCCAAGGATGGTAGCAAAAGTTGGCTTTAGAAGGACAGGAGTCCTTTGGGTATTCCCAAACAAAAAAAATGGTAGTGTGTTCATATTCACAATTTTGAAATAAGCAGAAAAAGAGCTGGAAAGTAACTGAATTCGGACCTTTTCACTTCCTTATATGTATTCCATATCTATATATAACCCACAGTAGATAAAAATAAAAATGGATGTACTGTAATCTTTTTGATGACTTACCTGTTTTATTTGAAATCTTTCAGAAAGAGAGCTTGTGGAGCATAACAGTGCAAGTCCAACAGTGAAGAGGGTTTACATGTCAATCCTGAATACTTACCTTGGTGTAAGACTGTAACCCTATATTGTGCTGTTAACAGTGTGAGTTGTGAACCAGAAATGTTCAGGCTGCATACCCACCATACATTTAAAGTACACATCGGCACCGTCCAAGAATCCTGGCAACTGTAGAGTGTTAAGGGTGCTGGGGATTGTAGCTCCTGGGGGAGGGGAACTGGAGTTCCCAGGATCCTTTTTTATCACTTGGGGAAGATGCTTTAGATGTGTGGTGCATATGCAGCTTCGATTTCAAATCTCATTGCAGCCACGAAAGCCAGTTGGTGACATCAGAAAATCTCTATTGTCTCAGATTCAGTGCCTTGAAGATAATAATTTTGACCTACTTTTCAGGTTACTGTCAGAACCATTGAGTAAATGTATATGAAGCACTTTAAACACTTGGGAGTAGCACCAGGTAAATATATATGGATCAATATGAAAGTCATCACCCTGCCAGCAACTGAAAGGATGGAAACAGCAAAGCCAAAATATACACAATTGTTGGAATTGAACGATGCACAAGTTGCCTTTAAAGTGTTAGAAGCACTTGGTGGAGCCTTGGGTTAGACTGAATTTCCAAAAGCAGGGGTAAGATTTTCAGCTGTGTTTTAACGCTTTGTTTCTGAAGGGTTGTTCTTCTGTCTGAATTGTCGGTTTGAAGGCATTGCTTATGAAGAAAATGACGTTCCTTCTGTGAGCTGTGCTGTACATAACTGTTGTTGGAAATTGGAAATTAACTGTTCATGAGTGACCCTCCCAAAAAACCTGTGTTTGTAGTTAACTCATTTCAAAACCAGCGCGCATATATATATATATATATATATATATATATATATATGCGCCATAAAACTAATCCCATGGAACTTCAGCTTGAAGAAAGTATTCTTGAGATGAGATGAGAATGTTAACCCTGGTAACCTAAGAGCAGCCTTATAATAATACACCATGGGGAGGGGAGACCTTCAGAGATATGCAAGCCTGGCTCTCTGGGGATGCAGATATACCATCTGCCCTTCCCCCACCCCTCTCCCAGCTGTCTTAGCCCTCCCATCCCCCACACAGCTGCCAAATGTCCTTCTCCATCAGACCAGGCTCTTCCTGCATCCCTCCCCCAATCAAGCTTCAGCAGCCAGGACTGTGCTTAAGGGAAGGGAGATGGGAGAGAGAAAATAAGTGGTGATCAAGAGGTCTCACTGCTTCGGAGGTAGAGCTCTGTGCCCACATTTGAAAAAACGGTTAGGTCACGAGCTTGTGCAAAGGATGTGGGACACATTTTTGCAGCAGCCATTTTATAACAACAACAACCCAGGCAAGTGAAATTATGAGCTCAAACAGTAGTTGATTTTGTGAGAGATTAATCTTTCTGGGGTCTGATCCACACCGTACATGTAAAGTGCACGCACCCTGCAAGAATCCGGGAAACTCTAGTTTACCCTTCAGAGCTACAGTTCCCAGGATTCTTTGTGGGAAGCCACATGAATTAACGTTTGCTCTGAATATATGGTGCTGATGTGACCATCTCCGAAGAAAAGGAGGTGATGGCTCCCTCTCCAGGGCTTCCTCATGCAACCAAACGTACAGAGTAGCTTACCCCAAGCCTGTCTCCTTTGTGTGCTGTGTATTCACCCTTTACAGGCTGGGATGGTCAATCCTGTTGTTGCACCTGTGCAAAAAGCATCCTGGCAATGCGCTACGCACAAACATGACCCGCCACAGCTGGTCTGGGTATAACAGGTGCCGCTTTGAGGCCGAGCCCCACTTGGATCAATGTCTGGAGCACGGACACTAGGCCCATTATTTGGAAAGCCTGCTGCCTATAAAATTTGGCTTAGGATTGTGCAGCAGGGCTACCTGTCGTGTTGTTGTTTCTGGGAGAGGTACAGAAAGATGGGACTGATGCCGAGTCTGGTACCCAGAGAATGGCAGAAATCGTTCCTAGGGCTGGCCCTACCGTTAGGCATATGGAGATATGTTTGGTTGCTGTTCCTCCTGAGTCCCCAGAGGTTCCCCTTGGAGAACAGAGAACAGATCCAATAGGCACATCCAAGCGGCTACTGTGAAAACAGGATGCTGAACTTAATGGGCTATTGACTTAATTCCGCAGGACTCTTATGTTCTTAGAATTGTACATGCCACCTGTGCTGTCCTGCTTCCTTTAAACTAGCCAGCTACCCTTGAGAGAGCTAACCTGCAGCAAGTATTGAAGCCCTATTCAAATGCCAATCCAGCTTTCTGTATGTGGAGTTGGGGAGGGTCAAGGTTTTGTCCTTCGCTGTGGCCTGCAAAATGTCTTGCATTGGCCCTGCTAGTTCCACATATCTAAGAGCATTTCGGACTTGCATTTCTTGAACCTTTGGGCACTAGTGGCAAGACTTTAAAATCGAACTACAGGAGTCTTTGAATGGAGACAATGTGCTGTAAATGTATGGCATGTTCACAGCCTGTGTGAACAGATGGGCTTAAATCTGAATTTTGACATTGTTTCTGCTGCATAGGAGCTGATTGACAACCCCAGGCCTGCCAAATGTAATGGGAGAAGAGTTATGTTAACATCGTGGCAGGAACGTGGATTAGAGGCATAGGGCTCTTGCACACATTTGTCGACTTCCCTATACAAACCTCCAGATCACACACCCTGCGGTGTTTTAAAGTCTGCACATGGAGGATGCATGATTTATATTCAGCATTGTTGATTGTTTTGTCACATTCTTAATTTTGTACTTAGCATCTGAATTTACTGGCTCATTTGGATCTGAAGGGGAGGCTCTTCTGGGGCTCAATGGTTGTAGAGGGACTATTATAAATCATTGGGCCTTTTAATGGGATGTTATATACAGTTAATAAAACCTAAATCATGGATTTGGGATTTGCAATTGCACCAGACTGGCTCTCCCTACCATGGGGTTAATTTGACCCCATCTCTCCTGTGCGTCCCCTACTGAAAACATTTTTTATTCCAAAGGTTTTACTCACCAGGCTGAAATATGTATATATCCATGGTATTTTACTCTGGTCTTCAGCTGAAAAGAGACTCCAAAACAGCTTAGAAATGACAATAATAGATCCTGCCCTCAGGCTTGCAATCTAAAAGACATCACAAAACAAGGATTGGGAGAGAGGGAAAAACTCAGGCACTAGTTCTTATTTACAAAATAATTATAGCAGCCAGCTGGATGCTTTATTTCCCCATTTATATCCCACCTGTCCTGAAATCCAAGGCAACCAAAATATGGTGGTTGGGTAGGCTCCCATCCAGGCAATGACCAAACCCAGAGCTGCATAACTGGGTAAGGCAGAGAGGCCTCATATGCCTTCCTGACCAGGAATGGAAACCATTGAAGAGAGGAGCCAATGGACATCCTCCAGCCGTGTTTCTTCCTCTGTAGAAGCGCAGTGGAACATCTTCTTGATGACTGTTAAGGGATGATCCTGATGGAGCTGGTGTCTCAGCAGAGTGGATGGAGATCCTATCATCTCATATGTCTCTTCTCCAGACAAACAGTATTTTGAGAGGGGTTTTTGTGGACTGATCTGTGCAATATTGCCTGTCTTAACGCTGTTCTATTTGAATCAATTTCTGTAAGTTGCCCTCAGTACTGCAATGGAAGGACTGGGTACAAATCGTCTTAACAAGTCAATAAACAAGCAGACTTGGATGTGGAAACTTCCACAAACGCACACACTGCATAATTCCGACCCACCTTTAGGGCGCGAAGAAAGGCCAAATCTTCAAGCCCAATTTGGTACCCATCCTTTGTGCAAACATTTGATATTCTGTGTATGCAACCCGAGTCATTTGCGACTGGGCTTAATTGTCAGGGGTCCTTTACCTTTACATTTTTTAACTATCCCTGGAAATGCCAGAATTATTTAACTATGTATGATAGATTCCTTCCTACTGGCTAAGCTACAAAACAGACTGAATCCAAGCTGGTTACTCTAATCAGCTGCTTAACTGTTCTGCTTTATTTTATGTTGTGTGTGTTCGTGAACTAGGTTCTCTGAGACTGCTTTTCATTGGCTCTACGTGGACCACTCACAACAGCTTTTTACTCTTATGTAAACACAACAATCATTCGCAGAACCATAAGCTTTCCTTAAGCCTTATTTCCAATTCTCTCTCTTTTTAATTAAGTACACCTATTATCTTTGCAACTGTATTTTGGCCACACTACAATTTGATTTCCTTTTTCTATAGGAAACTGGTTAGATCATTTGTCAGTCTATACCAGAGGTTTTAAACCTTTTTGAGTCCATGGCTCCATTGACACAACGATGTTCTTTCTGAGGCACCCCTGTGGGACTCAAGAGCCCAGTCACGTCACCCCTTGCCTGCAGAGCAGGCAGCTTCTCACCCTTTTTTGAACACTCTGCTTTGTGGAGTGTTTCCTCCACTCCTTTCCCCTCCCCTTAGGAGTCCTCTGGGCAGTTGCAGCTGTGGCCCCTAGTCTCTGAGCTACCCCCTTGCCCCCAAAAGAAGTGCCCCCTCACACTGCCCCACAGGGGCCTGGGAAGCATCCCCTGGCAACACTCACCTGGGGCAACACTCATCTGGGGAGCTTGTAGCCAGACCTGCTGCAACGAACAGCTACACAAGCCTTTGGGAGGCAGAGACAAGAGTGCATCAGAGAGAGGGAAAGAAAGAGGGGCAGAGGCCAGTGTTGCCTGAAGCACCCATGATCATCATTTGAGGCACCCCAGAGTGTCACAGCACACTGATTTAAAACTACTGGTCTAGATTCTTACTATCTCATTTGACTACCAGCAGCTCCTCGTAACCAGTTGCTATCTCTTCCTTTAAACTAGCGATAGCGGGCATTGAAGCTAGGACCTTGTGAATCCAAAGCCTGTATTTGGCCACCCTGTTGTGCTCCCTCCTAATGGTCTCTCGCTATATAGGCAGCCAAATAATTGGCAGCTTCATTTTTTATTTGTTGACTATGCATACTTCCCCACTGCCCTTGCTACAGTGATATCAATTGTTGAATTGCAGGACTAAAAAGGCTTATTGTTCTGTGCAGCCTGCGAGGGGCTGGAAGGCTTCTTGCGTAGGATTTAGAATGAAACCTCCAGATGCATCATCACCTGTGCCAATCATCCACATGCCTCAGTGACAGTATGCATGCTCACTGTAAACGCATGCTTGGAAAGCCAGGGCCAACCACAGTCCAACGTGACTACAAACTCAAAAAAGGCACATACGTTATCGTTGCATCCAATAATCAGCATGTGTCATGGTAGATGCTTTCCCTCCCTGCAAAGTGCTTTCCAAGTAGGAAACGTGTACCATATGACACAGCCTTTCTAGAGATAACAATGGTTGATAAGGGGCTTGCCTGTACTGAGTTTTATTTACAGGTTGAGTACTGCATGCCCTTTTATAGTTTGCAATTTAAAACTCTGTGGATGTGTATGCAGAGGTGGTATTCAGATACTGTACTGGTTTGAAAAGAATCGTACAATTGGAAGGGATCACAAGGGTCATCTAGCCCAACCCCTTGTAATGCAGGAATGTTTTTGCCCAACATGGAGCTCAAATCCACAACCTTGAGATTAAGTCTCTTGCTCTACTGCCTGAGTTGTCTGGGGTTTAAAGTGGGTCTGCAAGGCAAAAAACCCCAAAGACCTGTTTCCAGCTATCCATTCAAAACTGCTTGTATGTAAATCATGCCAGTGAGATGCTTTAGCTTGTGGCCAAGAACTATCTTCTTGGTTGTGGCCAAGAACTATCTTCTTCCTTATTACCACTATGTATTGCTCTGCTCTTTCTCGTGTGCTAAACTGCCCTTGGCTCTCTGTTGCTCCAGGAGTGGATCAAAATATGGTTTGTTACTGTAAATTGCTGATATACACTATCAAGGAGCCTTACACATGTGCTACTAGGTGACTCTTGAGAGTCTCCGGTATACAAGGCTACAAAATGCAAGCAATGGTTTGCTGAAAAGCAGCTTTGTTCATGCATATCATATAAAGCTAGAAGCTTTATATAAGCTTTATATACCTGTTTAGGGAAGTTTTTAATGTTTGAACTTCTATTGTTTTTAATGTTCTGTTGAAAGCCACCCAGTGTGGCTGGGGAAACCCAGCCAGATGGGTGGGGTAGAAATAATAAATTATTAGTAGTAGTATTATCACCGCCACGATTCACACAGGAGCTCACAAAAGAGAGAAAAAACAGAACTGCGGAAAGTGTTTAAAATCAAGCTATTTTTCTTCGGAGCCAGCTCCGCTGCCCAAGAAATACTCTGTGTGTTTGGGCACAGGGATTCTGAATAAGATCCCAATGTGAACTAAGCATTTCATCTAACAGTGCACAGGTGGTGCAGAGATGGGGTACGGTAAATGAAGTTAAATGGCACAGGAAGAATGGGTGCTGCTATGTGAAAAATTTAAGCTAGGTAGCACCTTTGCTAATCTAGTCACCCAAAAAGCTTATTTAAAAAACCCCAATAATTTAAGCTCAATTGTGTGTCCTGAAGTTAATTACATGGACATCCAGTTGGCATTTTCCTTTATGAGGTGCAGTGACCAGAACGGCACACATATACAGGTGTTTTCTATAAAAGATCAACATTTTTCATGTACTGGATTTTCCAGCAACAAGTGTAAGAGAAGACAGCAAGACAGGCAAAATAATTGATATAATCAAGGCAGCTGGAGAACTATGGGATAAAATAACGCAATATGTTGGCTAGAAATTGTTCCTATCAACAAGATATGACACATTATTAACTCAAGCATAAGACTGAAGGGTCAACCTCTCAGGGTCACTGGGGGGACCGGTTAAAAGAAACACAACAGAAGAAGAACCACAAAGCAACTTCCATATTGACACAGAAGTTCATGGATATCTGAAGAACTGCAAGTTGGTGTCCCTGTTCTTGAAAAATTGAGAAATTCTGTGCCACATTAAATGGCTGTTGTGCTGGAATCAGAGTTAGCTTATTGGAAGAGCTGAAAACCCTTCTGGGGAGTTCTTAGAAGACTTGATTCTTCTTCTGCCGAAGGACAATCAACTGTTATTTCTACCCCTCTCCTTTTTTTCCATCTAACAAAAATACCCCTTTTGCCTGAATTTTCTGCAGCAATGTTCTTGGATTAAGATCAAACAGCACAAATAACATAGCACTAACATTTGAATTTCACTTATTCTAAAGAAGGGTTAAACATATTAAACAAAAGTAACCCAAGCAACTCACAACAATAAATAACACATACATTAAAAACAGCATTAAAAAATCTGCAGATCTAAAACTTGGCATGCAAAAGGATCCCAGAAAACCCATTAAATGCTGGAGAGCCACTGCTGGTTAATGCATACAATATTAAGCTAGAATGACCAGTGTACTGACTTGGTATGGCTTCCCATGTTCTTAAGACACACCAGACTTTTCAGTGTAGATTAGCCAGTGCTGCTCCCTTTGCATTCAGGAAGCTAGTACCAGTTTCAAAGTTGTATTTCAGCTCCATTGATGTACACTTCTTAAGGCAATTACAGGCACATTTATAATGTAACTGGGATGTACCCCAGGGTGCTTTGGAGAGCCCTTATCCCTCTCCTTTAACCTGCTCCCTAGTAAAGGTACCCCTGCCCGTACGGGCCAGTCTTGACAGACTCTGGGGTTGTGCGCCCATCTCACTTAAGAGGCCAGGGGCCAGCGCTGTCCGGAGACACTTCCGGGTCACGTGGCCAGCGCGACATCGCTGCTCTGGCGAGCCAGAGCCGCACACGGAAACGCCGTTTACCTTCCCGCTGGTAAGCGGTCTCTATTTATCTACTTGCACCCGGAGGTGCTTTCGAACTGCTAGGTTGGCAGGCGCTGGGACCAAGCAGCGGGAGCGCACCCCGCCGCAGGGATTCGAACCGCGACCTTTCGATCGGCAAGTCCTAGGCGCTGAGGCTTTAACCCACAGCGCCACCTGCGTCCCCCAACCTGCTCCCTAGGGGAGTGGCAAATGATGTTTGCCAACACATCACTAAGAAGAAGTACTCCCCCCCTTCCTTACTGCAGCAGCTAAAGTGCTGACTGTTAAGAAATACTGCCACCTAAGGCTGTGTCTGAGAATAGAAGTCTACACTATAAGCTGGTTATACAGTTACACGTAAACATTTACAGCTCAAAAGGCTTAAACCAGGGTCAGCAAACTTTCAGCAGGGGGCCGGTCCACTGTCTCTCAGACCTTAGGGGGGGCCGGATATATATATATATATTGGGGGGGAATGGATGAATTCCTATGCCCCACAGATAACCCAGAGATGCATTTTTAATAAAAGGACACATTCTACTCATGTAAAAACACGCTAACTCCCGGACTGTCCGCAGGCCAGATTTAGAAGGCGCTTGGGCCTGATCCAGCCTCTGGGCCTTAGTTTGCTTACCTATGGCTTGAACAGTTTTAAAAGCTGTATGAAAAGGCTTCCATAGAACGTGAAAGCCTGTACATGCAGGCACATTTAGCAGTGATTTGGTTTAAACATCTTTATTAGTTTTTCATCAATACCACTACTTACCCTATTTGGATTAATAAAATAAAATAGCTGCATCAACTCCCTACTCCCACATTCAGCCTCTTACACTGCAGGCTTACAGGCTGCTGCCTCTGCCGAAGCAGTTATAGTTTTGTGAAAGGGACCATTGTGTGTAGAAGGAATCGGAGATGGACACCACACCAAAAGTGATCAAAGTGTAATCCGAATTGCTCAGTACATTTAATGGGACCTGCTAGAATGTGAGCAAGTAGGAGGCGGCTATCAATAGCTACCCTAAAAAGGATATACCAAGAGCTCTGGCCAAGAGTTTCAATCCAAGGAATAATTCCTACTCGAGAGTTGAAAAGAAAAACGTGTATATTCTGCTAAGAATAACAGTTTTAAACTAATAGTAAATTTAAACACAACGTATAAGTGCGACAGTTTTAAAATAGTAAATTTAAACACAACGTTTAAGTGCAAAGATAATGTAGTTTCAAATATGCAGTAATATAGTATAAAGGTACATAAAATACCAGTACACAACAATTGTTTTATACAAGTCTCAATGGCAGTCAAAAGAGTCCATATTATATAAAATCAGAATAAAGAATCAAATAGGGCCCAAAAAGAAGTATCCGGAGTATGAATCAGATGATCAAAGTGTAATCCGAATTGCTCAGTACATTTAATGGGACCTGCTAGAATGTGAGCAAGTAGGAGGCGGCTATCAATAGCTACCCAGCAACCACCTCGCAGGGTTGTGATGATCAAATGGATTGGGGAGCTCTCTGAAGTCGCACGACTGGGTCTGTTGATTTGAAACAGGATCGCATTTGGTGGGTGGGGGGGGGAAGAGTTAAAGGCCCTTTCCACCCATGCTGTGCTCTCACTCTGGATCAGAGACCAGTCTGTAGTTTGATTTTTAAAAAATCCTACATGCTAGGGATGACCACATGACTTGGGCCTTATTGTAGGTTACCAATGCATGCTAAACCAATGTGTTCAGACTTTGATTGGTGGTAGTGTAAAATATTTCAACTGTTTTAAAACTCTTCGTTTAGAGGTGAAGTACTTTAAATGTTAAACTGTTTGTGGAACGGGATATGAAAGTGGTAACAGCAGACATGTTCAACAAATCATGTAACCTAACCCTTTTATTATTTCCTAATTCAAGTGGATGGTTAGAATGTGGTGCTGATAATGCTAAGGCTGAAGTTCGATCCCTACATGGGACATAGATGATTCTCAGATGAACGCTATGCTTCTATAATAGATACAAACAAATGCACAACAGCACAGGCTGTTTCTGATCTTATTTAGTGAGTCTTCCTCACGTAGCAACCTCTACTTGCCCATAACATTACTTTTCTTCCCAGCGGGTTCTTCCAAGCATTACACAAACATGCACAAACAAATTGTGTCTGTGACAAACAATAGGCACATTATTCTCAATCACCCACCCTTCATCCTAAGTTCCCAGTGTGGGTTATAACACTTTAAACACAGCGTAAAAAAGTTTAAAACAGCTTACATCACGTTACATCTAAAAACATACGTCTCAAGTGTCAAAAGCCAGGGTAAAAAGGTGTGTCTTTATGAGCAGAGGTGAACACTCATCAAGTAAATTGAGCTATACCTTTTTCCATTTTCTTTTTTCTTTTATTTTAAATGTAGTTTGATGGACCCTTCAAGTTAAGCTTCTTACATATTAAAAGGCTTAAGAGACAAGACCCCCTCTGTCCTAACCAACAACAGAGATGTTGCCTCACCTTTCATCCCAGGCTAAACAGCAGTTACACATTTTCTGAAACAGAGCTGCCGGTGTAAAAATAGTTACCTAATGTAACAGGCTCCACTTCCGAGGCTTACACTACAATGATATATGGACTGCAAATATGCAACAGCAAACCACCACTCAACAGCTCACTCTAATGGTTGTCTCTAATCCACTAATACATTTTGTGAAGGATAAAACGGCACCAAGGGAGGACTGTGGAGACCGGTGAATGCTGATCATCAGCCAGGTGGTGTAGGGTACAGGCACTACAAAGCCTTCATCCTTTTCTGAATGCATGCTATTTTAAACTAAGTAGTCAGGAAGTAATACATTTTCAGCACTCTGCAGCAGGTGCTAAAACCTGCAGTACAGCCAGAAAGTGGTACATTAGCTTCTCTAAACTTATTGTAGTCAAGCAGAGGGAGCAAGAAAACAAAGGAGTGGCCACAGTTAATTTCTCTCCACTCCAGACCCATCACCAAAAATGGGAAGTTGTTTCTTTCAGCAGGTTATAATTTTTTTATTTTGCAAAACCAATACCTCCAAGGTTTGTCAGAAAGGGCACTGAAGCTAATTTTTCTATTTTGGAAGTTTTTCTGTGCAATGGCGGTGGCGGGGGGGTTAGTTGGTTGGTTTGTAAGGCAACAGGGGTAATAATCTGCTTCAGTGTTACATTTAGTTTCCTATGGATTGGCCTCAAAATAAGTATGAGTTTCCTGCATACTACTGTGAACTGGTATCAAACAACCTTCAGAGAATCAAATTGAGAAAGGAGTATTTTTTTTTAAGCACTAGGATCTATAACGTTCTAGCCAAAGGGAACTGTTCCTGCTGTTCAACATACTGAGACAAGAATTTAAGAAAATTGATCTCTCCCAATGATCTTTATGACAGATTGTTATTTTAAATCTGAAGACTAAGGAACTAAAAAACAAAACAAAAACAATTTGACTATACCAAGTATAAAGTCAGTTAGTGATAAACACTTTGATCGAAACATTTTATCCCAAAGCTGTCCAAGCAGAGAGCAAGATGGCAAAAAATTATGAGTTAAAGATGACAAAATAATGAAAACTAGAAAGGTTTTTAGATACAACTCTGCTCACCTTGGGGAGAACACTAGCCAGTTCAAACCTGTCTTTTCAGAAATAAACTACCACCTTACAGGGAAGTGATTAGAAGCAAATTGCTGAGCAACCATGACTATTGTCTCCATAGTCACAGGAAACACCACACAACAGAAGCCCTGTTCAGGTATTTAAACTTGCTTGTTCTCCACTAGGTGAGTGGGGACGTGCTAAATAATTCTATTCCTCCATCCCATTCCTGAAAGTCCCATAGTACTCCACATGTTGAGGCTGAATTTATGCAATCGTGCAGATTCCCCACTTGATTTAGTATCTAGGTTCTAAATCACAGGAGGACCACCAGCTCCCACTACAAACTTTCACCCTACCACAGGCTTCCTCAACCTCAGCCCTCCATGTTTTTTTGGCCTACAACCCCCATGATCGCTAGCTAGCAGGACCAGTGGTCAGGGATAATGGGAATTGTAGCCTCAAAACATCTGGAGAGCCGAGGTTGAGGAAGCCTGCCCTACAATGTAGATGGGCCTGTCGTGGTGATGTGATGTGATGTAGTGGGCTTAGTATGTGTATACCTGCTGTATCCCACTTGCATAATTGAGAACACAAGTTTATAAACATCTGAACAGGGATATAGCTTAGAGAAAAATCTCATCAACTATCTTCCCCACCATACATGGCTTAGGACATTCGTCACAATAATACATTTTGAATGCGTTAAAAACATCCAACACCAGAGAGCAAAATGGAATTTATATGGATTGTTATATAGCCCCCCCCCCTTTTGTGGTAACAATTTAATTTCTGGCTTGTTTATAGCGTTTTTAACCTGTGTCTGGATCCCCCCAGTAAGAGTTAGTTTTAACTTCTGTTAACATAGATGTAAAACCGATTCACAATGAGCTCCACCACAGATTACTATAAAATGCACAGTATTTTGTAGTAATGAATCTCTTCCTGTGACACATGCATGCATCCACATGGATATCAAGTAGTTCTGGTGTCAGGACACCTACACAGATACATTCAACTCCCATGCAAATTACAGCTGAAATAATATTTAGATGACATCATATGAATGTGAAACCATTAGTAATGCATTTTAGGTTCAAAAGCGGCAGGATTTAAAAATCCTATCTATCTAAAATAAAAGTGAAGAAATATCAGAGGACAAGGGCATGTAAATTGATTAGTGATGTGAACAAATAAACTCAATGCATGCTTTTTAACTACCACACAAAAGGAGAGCACTTGGATGAAAAAGAAACTTTAGGAAATAGGAATCCTAACATTATCGCTTTTGGGAAACAAAGTTGCTTAGCATCTTAAGTTTATAGTGGCATGAGATTACCTGTTGCAACAGGCTTAACAGCGCTACTCCTCCAGAGTTCCTAAGTTTGCAGCATGACTCCTCTTCAGGAATTCACATTTAACATGCAAAAGAACAAGCGGTAGTGAACTGTGTGAGCCCCAGCTAATGTGTAATTGATGTTAAGCAGTTTCCGTGTGTATAGGGATGGGAACTCTCATCAATCGGGTCTCCCATCCTCAATATGCGAGTAAAGCAGCCCCTTTCAGATTAATGACACTCATACATTAGCCAGGCACACTCTGCAGCCAATGCAGTGTAACTGGGGGCGGGGGTAGGGCTTGACAGACTGCTTGCCCCTTGTGAGTTCAAACAAAATGCCTAAAAATGGTGAAGATTCTCAATCATTCCAAGTGCCTGTAAATTTCAAATGAGACAGGATATGGAGCATTTGTCTTACACATTGAATGCTTTGAAATTATATACCAAACCATTCTGCACATCAAACATTATCCGCGCAGACCAGTACGCATTTGAGCTGGTAAATGAGGAAAAAGGGAGGCAATTTGTGTGTACAAATGAAAGGGAATCTCCGCATCACAGTATGAGACTCAAAAGGATGAAGTCAAAACTTCTGTCAAGAAAGAAGTATTTTTTTCTTCCTTGGCCATAGATAGGTGTATTACTTTAGGTTATGCAAGTATGTATTGTATAAGCACTTATGCTTAAGCCTAACGATGCTTAATGATAGAAAGTTTGGGTTGTACATACTTGCTCCTCTTTGTTTTCCAAGTAAATATCATGCATTCTAATGTTTTTATTTTATTTTAAAGTTTTGTGGTGGGTGCCTTCCAGTTCATTCCTTACACCAAGATTTGAAAAGCATACTCAACTCAGAAGCTACATACAGTATTGTAGTATGGTTGACCATTAGTTAGTTGTACCACAAAGTGGTGTTTGCTCCCAGAAAGGACAACTAGGGAAAAGAAAATGTTTGCCTGTTTTTAAATACTGAGCTTTCCTGGAATTTTGGTACTCTTGCAAGACAAACCAAAAAGTGAGGCGGGAGAAGGTGATGTGGGCATCTTGACTTTTTTAGCGTCTTGCAGTGTATGGGGCAATGGCAATTGCTCCCACCAAGGATGTAACACACACCAAAATGCCAGTTCTCCCTTTGCCCCAGTGATTCCTGCTTCTCTTCAGTGTGGGAACTGTCTTTGGCCAGCTGAGGGCTCAACCCCTCCATGCTGTTTTCCGATACCCATATTTGCATGCAGCATGAGAGCTATGCACATACACAGCTCCTGTTGATTCTGGGGAGAAGCTTTCTTCTAACGAACTAATAATAATTATTATTTTTGCATGCCCATAGGCTCTCTCCCATTTATTGGATTCCCATCTTGCCCTATATCTCCATCCATTTTGCTGTTTGATATATCTGCACACTCACTTTACTAATATAGGGAGTGATACACCAGAGCTTAATTCCTCAATTCTTTTTCCATGTGCTGAATTTCAGTGTCCATAGTTTTAGGAAAGATGCTGTTGGATCTCTCTCCAGAAGCAGACTCATATGTTTTATTGTGCACACCGCTACCCCAACTCTAAATCTAAGGGTTGGTTCCAGTCTAATTTAGCTGAAATTGATGGGACTTAAAGAGCAGCTAACCTAGGTTGGATCCAATACCAAGATTTCAGGAAATACTACTTGTTAATTCCTTGCAAGAAACTTAACATATCTAACCAATTGTATTAAATGCTGAAACACTGCACTGGTAGAATTTAAATTTATTTTGAGAAGCAAAATAATAGTTTTGAAATCCATAGTACCAAACAGAACCTGCTTAACCATAATTTTATTTCCATATAGAACTGCTGAGAACAGATCAAATACTTTCTACGCCCAGTAAATTAGGCCTGTCCTGATTATGGGGCAAACATAAGAACGTTTTCCAGTCAATTTAATATTAACCAAATTTCAAATGTCATCCATATTAGCACTGTGATTATATTAAACACATGCCAAGGTGAAATTTGTAGTATACGAGAATTTTGTTTTTTCAAAGACTTCCCTCCAGTGTTTTTTATTATTATTAAATCACTGCATTGAGAAAATGAGTGAAAATGCTCTGGTTTAAGAGCATGCACTGACTTGGGCTATAACTGAAGATACAGAACACCACTTTCTTCCTCAAAAGTAATAGGCAGAAAGATGAACAGTTCATTAAAATAGTAGATTTCTACTGAAACACAACATGCAGGGCTTTAACACACTTCTGTTTTCCTTCCCCATTACGTTCAACAAAAATCCACTTGCTTTAAAAAAAAATTCACAAAACGTATTACCACTTTGGGTTTCCTATTTAGTTTTCGCTTAAAGATATTTAAGTACATAAAGCTACAACAATTACACCTGGAGTATTACAAGAAGAAGAGATGGAAAACTGGTATTTCAACTGAAAATACATATATTCTAAATGAACCAAGGACCTTTTAATAGGGTTTCAGATAACTGCAGGGGATCTATAGGGAAAGCGAAGTTCGGAACTTGCTGTTTAAAAATTGTATTTGCAACTGTGACTAGCTTCTCTTCTTCAATAGCGCCCTGAAAGAAAGAAGAGAGAACACTGTAACCATCAGTTCATAATTCCATATTCATGTGTTTCTCCTTCCACCCAGTATCAGTGCATTCCCCTTCTGTCACACTTCAATTTGCTAAAAACAACTTCTACTAGATACAAATGGTTTACTTAGGGGTTGCAATCCTATGGTCCCTGTGAAGGTGTTGCACACGCTATAGGATTTTGTGGATCCCCGTCTGCAAGCGGAGAGGGAGATCCACAGACGGAACAGGAGCTCTGAACATGGTATCCTTGCTACTGTCTAATCACTAGAGGATATCCATAAGGCAAATTGGAAAGACTTTTTAAAGGGGGTGGGGTGGGCGGTAAGCCTGGCAGTGCTTTGATTTGATGTTTCCTCTGCTGTAACCACTCTGGTGAGACTGCTGTTATACTTACTTGGGCTGTAGGAACGGGATCTTGACCGTGATCTGTAACGACTATAGTAAGGTGAAGGTGATCGCCTCCTTTGAAGAAAGTATACAAATACATTTGTTAGCAGTGGCTCTAGTGCATGTGGCGTATGTACTATTCAAAAGTTAAAAAAATATTGTCAAATGATTTGTACAGCATACACATTTTTACAAAATGGAAGAACCAAGCTTCATTTGCATGGTTTCTTTCTCCCCCACAGAATATTGGACAAATTTAAAGACACCTATTTTTAAATAGTATTCCACAGTGATTTAAGGTGCTGATTAATATGGAAACATTGTTTTTACAAACCATAAGACATTAACAGATTAAGAAAACACACACACACGCACACACAGACACATCTTTTTCACATAAGTCTGTATCTTTAAGCTCTCATAAGTATCTACTGTTATACCTGACCAAATGTAAGGCAGACTAATTTCTGGGTACCATACTCATATGGGCATGTTATTTTCACCCTCAAACGTGCTCCTGCAGCTGCAACAAATAGTGGTTCTTGCGCCAAAGAAACCTGGAGTTGAAAGGGACTACAAAGATAATCTAGTCCTCCTCAACCCAGTCATTTCAACACCAACGTCATATGGCACACTAAGAGTTGTAATACTACATAAACACAACTTGCTATCCAAGCTCCCTGGTTAGAAGAAATGTTGGATAAGTTTGATTTTCAGAGAGATGTAACTAGACTGGTGTGAAAAAAACACATATATGATTACAACATGCTACTGTAAACTGTTGACCATAGGTTAGCATTTATATGGAATAGTTTTAATTCCCTGTTTTATCAGGTACTGGGTTTTTTTGTTTTCTCGGTTCTAAGATGTTTAAGCTATTTTACTTGGCTGATTTGGCTTTAATTATTTCGTTTCAAAATATTTATTGTTATATGCTTTGAGACTACTGCAGAGTTTGTAAAACATGCTAAACATGCTTTAATAAATTGGAAAGCAGTTATATGGATGCAATAATCGTATTTGCAACAAACCATAAATCACTATACAAACTATAGATCACTATTTGAACTAACAGAATTTTTGAAGACTATAAACTTATCTCAAAATTTCTATCCCTAGGGGCTACTTGAGGGCTAAAATTAGTGGGGCCCACCAGTCACAAAATGGTAGTGGAAGGATGGAGCCAGCAATTAAATGATGGATGAACCCAGAGATTAACACAATTGCCTAGCAATTACAGACATTTTCTATTGACATTTAACCCTTCTTTAGAAACAGCTCAATCCTATGCCAGAGCAATCTTCTTGCAGCAGGGAGCTCTAGTACTGACATGACTTTGGATCAGCAAATTCTGCTTAAAGCAGGGAGGGTAAGTGAAGGCAGATTTTAATATTCTTATCCCAACCACCCATGTTTCATCTGTTTTCTGTGTTCCTTTCGCATTATTTCCTCTTCCTAAAACAGCTACCCACTCTTATCCCTTTCCCTAGTTTATTACTACTTTTGAAATATAAACCTTTCATCTAGTTTGCCAGCAAACCAAACAGGAATAAAGGGGGCACTGGTATGTGTGTCCAGAAGACAAAGAAGCATAGGGACCAGAAGGCTCTACAGCAGTCCGAAGTTTCTCCTTTTCTTCTTGCTCAGTCTGCTTGTCCCTTTAGACCAGGAAAAGGCAAACTCTGGCCTTCCAGATGTTTTGAGACTACAATTCCCATAAACCCTGACGACTGGTCCTGTTAGCTAAGGATGATGGGAGTTGTAGGCCAAAAACACCTGGAGGGCCGGCCGGAGTTTGCCTATGCCTGCTTTAGAACCCATCTTTCCCATTCACTCTCCCCTCACACTCAGTGGGCCACATGACCCCTTTCTTCTTTTACCTTCTTCTCCAACTTTGCATACTACAGCCTCACTCTGTAACCAGCTCCTGCTCATGTGTCTGCCTATGCCTATGCAATGTTCATGCTTGTGACAAAGATTTCCTCCGAGCCTTTTCATTTAAATCAGAATGCATACCTGTAACGGTAATCATATTCTTCGTATCTGTCATAGCCTCGGTCATATCCTCTGTCATAATAGGAATCACGGCGACGGCCAGCTCCTCCACCTCCTCCTCCTCCGCCACCACCTCCACTACTTTTTTGGGAGGGAAGGCAAGATGCATTATGCAAAATATTAGGATTTCTCTTATTTCAAGAAAACCCCCCACATTTTTAACATTTAAACTTGCAGCTCGCAGGGTTTCCCATTCAAGGTATTACTTGGGTCCACGGACTGGCTTAAGCTACAGGATTAGATAGCTCTTGAGACCATTCAACGGGCAGAGTTCACATTAAAAAAGTTATCCAGAACTGTCTGCCTTTAATTGTATTTGTAATTATTGTTCACAGTGCATTGTAATGCATGCTACTCAGCAACAGCGAGTTATGAGGTGGCATGAAAATAATGACAATAAGTTTAAAGAACATGAAACAAATGGATTTTCAAAAGGAATTTCTTGAGTAAGACAGTGATTAGCCTATGAAGAGACAGAAGTATTGCATTTATTGACAACATAGTTTCTTATGAATCACAGACTCTAAAATGCAGTTCTTCTGATTAAGCCAGGAAAACTCCTTACTGGGTTGGCCTGCCCATGTAGATTCCAGGGGTGGGCGTGTGTGCTCTCTTTGTGATAGAATAATCCACCCGGATTCTCCTGCCATCCAGCTCCATTCCATTTGCATGTTCCATTGCCTGCAAAGAAGGCAGGCACTTTAGTTCCAGCAACGAGAAATTAGTGCTTATTCTCATTAAGCAAAATCAGCTTGTCTTTAGTTATTAGTATCCTGCTAATCAGTGGACCGTCTTTTCTCTAGCAGAGAGAATTAAAATGTCTCCACTGACTTGGGGCATTAAAGTTAGTGAAATAGGATCCCTTTTAAAGCCAGCATCCTGCTAAGAAGCTGATGCATTCCTGACACTTTGCTTTTAAAGCTCCAAAAAAAGGTAAACAGGGAGCCATTTCCCTTGAAGCAAAGGGACCGCACACTAGTGTGGCTTCCTGCAGGGTGCACATGGCTGGGTTACTACTGCTGTTCAGCTGCCATTTCATGCTTTCTCTGTCTCCTACCATCTCACTCACAAGGACCTATTCCAGCAGAGCTTAGTAAAATGGCAGGTTCAGCCTATACGACTTCCTAATTACTCACTCACCACATGGCAGTTCACTCAAACAATACATTAAGGAACTGACTCCACATCAGGCTCTATCTCCAACACACTCTCATGGATGTTATATGCTTTGCCTCAATTAACGGTGAGTTTTTAGCTCTATTCTTAATCATGCAAATTAGACAGCATCAATAATTTACAATCAGATGATATAATGATGATTTATTAAATTTCTATACCACCTGTCACCTGAAGATCACAGGGCAGTTCACAATAGAAAAACACTAAAATACATTCAAAGAAAAATAATACCCCTATTTTATTATTAATAATCCATGAGCAAATTTACATAATTCCTGTTAAAAGGCTTGACCCTTGATCCCTTTTGTGTGTGTGGTGGTGGAGATTCTTGGTTGCTACCTACTCCATGTCTGTTGATGCAAATATTTTCCTTTTTTCTTTTTGCTTAATATGGACTGGAGAAAATATATGGCACTGCTTTTCCACATGCTTATGGAAGTACTAGCAAACAGTTTGTTTATCTACAGCAGATAGGCTCTACAGCAACCGTCATGCTTGCAGTTGTTCAAGAATGCCACAACATGCCTTTTTGTGAGCAGACGACCCCTTCTGTGGACAAAATAGTAGCTTTCGACCCAACCTAAACATTACAGTTGTACCTCGGAAGTTGAACAGAATCCGAAAACCAAAGTGTGGCTTCTGATTGGCTGCAGGAAGCTCCTTCAGCCAATCAGAAGCCTTGTCAGATGTTTGGGTTCCAAAAGAATGTTCGAAAACCGGAACACTCACTTCAGGTTTTTGATTGTTTAGGAGCAGGAACATCTGACTCCCAAGGCGTTCGGGAGGTACAACTGTATTACATTCTTGGCACTGGACTTTTGTTTAACTCCAGCCCTAGAAAAAAGGCTTATTCATAATTTAGGGCCTAAACTAGGGGAAAATCAAGATCCACATGGTTACTGTTTACATTGTAAGAAATTAAAAATAAAAACAAGAACATTCTACACTTTGATTCAGTACAGTACTTCAAATGTGATTAAATGTGGACTATATCGCCACCTAGTGATTTCTTTCTATCACTGAAACACAGCAAACACTATTTTAAAGAATCTTCTCTCACCAAAAGGTTCATGCTACAAGAACAAATGAAATTCCTGAATCAAAGCATCATAGATTATAGCACTATTCATACTAATATATATAGTTCCTCCAAGACAACTTGGAAAATGCTATTATGCAAAGGAACACCAACAAAGACTACCATTCAAATTTCATACCTTTATCAAACAGCTTCACATAAGTACTGACACATCATCAACACAGTCTCCGGAATCAAAGAAATCCAAATGACATAGCATAGGTTTTTTTTTTTTTTTTTTTTTAAAGAGCCTGAAGTACCGTATTTTTCGTCCCATAGGACGCTCCGTCCCATAGGACACACCTAGTTTTTTGGGGGGGAAATAAAGGACAGCACTTCCCTGCTGTCCCCCGAGCTTGTGGGGCTGGCCGGTCTGCCCGGCACGAGGGGCGCTCTGCTTCAGGGTGCCCCGCGCTCGGCAGCAGGCTGCTATCAGCAGCGTGGGGAGCCCTGCGGGGAACTCCTGCAGGGCTCTCCACGCTGCGGATGTGTCCGGCGCGCGAGCGCTCTGCTTCAGGGCGCCCCGCCCGCCGGGTGGCAGGCTGCTATCCGCAGCGAGGGGACCCCTGTGGGGACCTCCCGCAGGGCTGCCTAGGCTGCGGATGTGTTCCCGAAGCGCCGGGCGCTCTGCTATTAGGCCGCCCGACGCTCCGGGAAGCAGGCTGCTATCCGCAGCCTAGACAACCCTGCGGGGACTCCCACAGGGCTGCCTAGGCTGCAGGTGTCTTCCTGAAGCCTGGAGAGCGAGAGGGGTCGGTGCACACTTCAGCGAAAGCCTGCATTTGCCCCATAGGACGCACCCAGATTTCCCCTTCATTTTTGGAGGGGGAAAAGTGTGTCCTATAGGGCGAAAAATACGGTACATCATCCCCCTCATGAATGAGGCACAACCAAGTAGATTTAAGAATTACAGTAACCAGATCAATTTTCATATTATATATGACTGTGTACTTTAAACCCGAGGAAACATCCTCAGTCAAAATTATGTATTTAAGTAGCCACACGATTTGATTAAAACTATATTACTACTATGCTGATTTGAAGCTAAAAAACTGAAATTTAATTTTTAATGCCAGTTTATTTTTCAGAAGCTTATGCTTCTCCTCTCTCAAATGCAGTTTTTTCAAATGCCTAGTTTGAAATCCTGGTTAGTGTTTGCAATCATCAGGTATAACCCTACAGTGTGGTTAAGAGGGAATTTACATACAAGTGAGCACACAGAGTACACTCTCACAGTCTTCATTTAGTCTTGATTATTGTTAGCAATCAGGAGGTAGGTCTGCACTGGACAACTGTGGCTGATTCACAGATTTATACAGTACTATTACAACTTTTTTAAAAGAGAGAGAGAGAGAGAGAGAGAGTGCGTGCTGAATTTGCCTTTCATTACTGTATATGCTTCTGCCTTGGCCCCAAGGCTTGTGTGACTCCTCCAGGCCTCTCAAATGACCTGGAAGTCTCCAGGGAATCTCAACTCTGTGGGGAAACCTCTACAGCCTCATAATCACTGGTAAACTTTGCAACCTTCCCAACTTAATAAATTTACCTCTTTAGAATCATCTATTCTTTCAAAGTAAACAAAAGCAAATCCTCTTGATCGTCCAGTTCGTTGATCATAAACCACATTGACACCGCTCAAAGGTCCGTAACGAGAGAAGACTTCACGAAGATCCCTCTCAGTAGTATACAAACTGAGGCCAAACACGCCAAGGCATGTATTAGGATCTGGATTAGCCTAAAAAAAATGAACCAAATTCAAGTATCAAAGCATGTCTAGAACAGTGGCAGTTGCACATTCACTCATTCTTTCACTGACATAGGCAGCAAGGTATTTTGGATAACTGCACATTTTGAGTAATACAAAAAGGGAAAGGAAGATCTATTATGCCTACTCCACCACTGGATCCAATTCTCATAATGAAAGAGGATTCAGAAGGTCTCGCTTCATTATGCTGACTAGGGAGAGGGGCAGATTGGCTGCACAGAGAGTACAGCAAACTGGCTGGACTTACTACAGAGCAGCTAATCCTACAGAGGTTTGACAATATACTGGTTAGAGGGTTTCTAATGCAGTTATGGCAAGATGCAGGGGTAGCCAACATGGTGCATTCCAGATGTTTTGGGCTACAAGATTATATTGCAGGGGTATCCAACATGGGGTTCTCCAGAGGTTTTGAACTTACAACTTCTATCAGCCCCAGTTGGCAAGGCCAAAGCTTAGGGATGATAGAAATTGCAGCCCACAACATGCAAAGGGCATGTTTGCTGCAAACAAGAGAATTAATTCTTTGAAATCTGACCAAAATGCTGCATTCTGTTGATGTCATGATGGTTCCATCTTTTACAGCTTAAAACATGTATTTACCATCTAGTGATAGGCAGATGGAATGATATAGCATTCTGGTTTCAACACTGACTGGAGACTGTGTTTCAGACATTTGCCTGCAATTCTCCTTTCGGTTCAAGAACAACTTCCTCGAAGCAGCCAAACAGGTCTTGTTAATTTCCTCAGTGTCTTATCACAAAAGAGGGAACATTTAATCAGCCATACAATGGAAACATACCTGCTTTGTACTACCCGCACATGTGCTCCAAAACTCTCCAAGGAGAGTAGAAAGGATCTCAAGTTCCTTTCCCACTCCTAAAATCAGATCAGTTTAACAAATGGAGCCTTAAGATGTTGTAATTCCATAATTTTAAAATGTATAATCATTTCTATATACAGTTTAGGAAATATAGAAACACCTGACTTTTGGCTTGCAGGATCCTTTTTTTTTCTTTTGCCAGAGCCAGCAGGCAAAATGGTGGCTTAGAATGGGTTACAAAGTGAGTTACAAAGACTCCTGCATCCCATAATGCCTCAGTATTTACATAAATAATTTTTATGTAAATTTGAGTAACTCAGAGTATCCTACCAGCCTACCACAAGGGATGCGGCATAGCAAAACCAGAATAGAGGCAAAGACAGAGTCCTATGCCCATAATTATCAGAGGGGTTTTGCTAATTTCAGCTGCTTCCACCAAACCTCAATTTCAAAAGGGAAGGTGGGGCCAAAAATAACCACTAAGTTTGCCTGGCCACTTAAAGTCAATCAACAGTTTATCATGAAATGCCTCCGACATATAACTTTCCCTAAACTGGCACAGGATGCAAAATTTCTGAAGAAATTGTATTTGTGATTCCTGCTGACAGGGGCTGATAGTTGTAGTCCAAAACATCTGTAAGACACCATGCTGGGGACAGCTGATCTAGTCTACCCAAATATCTTCATACCAGCAAGGATTTAAATCTCATTTCCCACGCCCAACTTTAAATCTATTGAAAGCTATTAGATACCAAAGTTGTCTGTTCTTGCAAAGAACTACACACCTCTTGGGTTTGGTTTTTTTTTGGGGGGGGGCTCCTCCCATAAAGCCACCTGTTCTTTCCACCACCAGCACCCCCCGCCCCTTAAGAGAAAATCAGGGTGCTCCTCTCCCCTACACTTCCTTGTTTGGGAAAGTACTGTGGGGTATTCATACTGCTGGTTGCTAGGGTAAACGCTAATAGACCTGACAAGCAGAAAATGCCAAGGCTCCTCTTATTCTTGACCGCAGAAACCTGCAAGCTGTGGATGTTATGCCTAATCAACAAAAATAAATTAGTTAAATGGATTAGCTTTTCTTATACATATATTCATAGTGAGATTTAAAATAATTTCCCTACAAGCTTACACTACATACTCTGCTGCCAGTGTGCCTTCTTCGGTTAGACATTGGAGAGTGACTGCGGCTCCTTCGACGCCGGTACTCTGGAGTGTATGATCTGCTTCGTGATCGCCTTCTATGAGAATGGGATCTAGAGCGAGTGTAACGCCTGTGAGAATGCCTTCTTGACCTGGACCTTCAAATGATACATTTTATTTGTTATATGAAAAAAACATCTGTGAAGCACCATAGAAATATTGAAGTTTTCATAAATTCATGCATTATATATATATATATATATATATATATATATATATGCGCATGCTCCTGAAAGCATATCAAAGTAAGTTTCTGGCACAGTTTTAAAATATCAAGTATTTTAAAATAAACGTTTTGTAAAATGTAAATAACATTTTCAACATTTATCTGTTCCAGGGGCTCCCAAACTTCCCCCCACAAGGACCACATGAAAATTGCTTAGGGTCTTGGTGGACCACTCAATTATTTTTCTGCATTTTGTAGCAATTGTATTGTGCTGTGCTAGATGGTATATGATTTAACTGTACTGACTGCTTCTTTATTTCTTTCATTGCATTTTATTGTATTACAATTTGAATTTCTTAACTACTTGTGCAGGTAATTTCTTGAGTAATCGCTAGCCATGTAACGGTGTTTCAATACTACAATTTCGTAAGGTAGCCGTTCACCACAGAACATATAAAACACCACAAAGAACTGGTTCACGTCATGGTAAGTCACATGTTTCTCAATCACTCCTGTTTTGCTTGGTCTGTCGTGGAACCAAGTTAAATCATGAGTAGAAGCTAAAGGAGAACAAAACCAGCCTTGTGATTTGTTTCTCTTGGTTCCAGACAGAATGAAGCAAAGCAGGAGTGGTTGTGCAGTGTGCGCAAATGTTTCTCATTTACAGGATGCCATGGTTTATTTCTTAGGTGATTTATTGTTGTGTGAAAATCAAGCCATTGTATGGAATGCCAGTTTATGGAAGCTTCACTGTCACTGGGGACAGAAAGGAGATAGCTTTTCTTACATTTTAGAATCTGATTTGTCTTCTGTTTTGTCTTATGTGATGGTAATCTACAAACTGTTCTCCAGTTAGAGGCACAAAGCCTTGCGACATCAGAAAGGCAAATTTTCATATCTCCTATAGCTATCAGGGTAATTTTCAGAGCACTTCCATAGTGTAGTTGGTGCTGCAACTAGGCCATGAGGAGGTACAACAACCTCACTGTGGAGAAGGGTTGTAGCTGCATGGCACAGGAAAAGCTTCACATGCCAAAGGTTCAGTTTCAAACCCCAGCATCTCCTGATAGGGCTGTCTGAAGCTCTGGGTAGTTAGAAGCAGTGAGTGTACACAGTATTGAGTGAGATGGACAAGTGGTCTACTGTATAAGGGAGCTTCCTATAATTCTATGCTACTCTGAGGAGCAGTTCAACCTTGCTAAAGAACAAGGTCTGATGTTTTAAAATAATCCATATAAAATATTCTTAAAAAGTACAACTCAAAATCTCTTCCACGAAACCCCTCAATACCTTGAAGGCCCAAAATAAGTAAGTTTTATGCAAAGACAGAATGTATAACAACAGACACATACCTGGATTTTGATCTTGATCGAGAGCGTGACTCAGAATGTTTAGAAGCTCTTGATGGGCTACGCGATCCTGACCTGCTCTCAGATTTTACACGAGCAGGACTCCCAGCTGGAGATTTTGACTGGGAGCGCGACTCCTAACAAAAAAAGCAGTATTACAAATGGTAGTGGTTGCACAAATGCCTACCTTCTTATATTAAAGTAACTATATTTTATTGATTGTGCCTGAAAAACAAATGGTTAGGCAATACCCTCCAGGACAAACTTCTGTTTAACCCACTGTTAACTTTGCGTGATTTCCTCAAATAGTTCCCTACTCGAACCGGATGACCAATGCTCTATTAACTAAGTAATCATGCAAATTCATCTACAACTTGATCATACAGACACTGGAACATAAACCATACATTTACTTAACCTAGGACCCATTCATTCTTCCAGATTCTTTTAATTCTACTTCACTCTTGCTTTCTACTTTTCTTCATTCTTCATTGAGTTTTTCATTTTTCATACTTCGTGTATTCTTCCCCAATTCAAACAATTCATTATAGCCTTAAAAATATTCAAGTGCTTCTATCTGACCAATCTTCTGTTCAATTTTTTCCCCCATTCAATTTTAATTTTCTGATCTTTAACACTTTTCATTAGCCTTCTTTTATCTTGATTTATCTTCCACATTCTTGGAAAAAACTCTTCCATTTCTTCACGAACATTAACCTTAATGGAAAAAGAACATTTAGTATATTTAAGCATGTGGGGATTATAAAACTCTGCTGGAGTTTCAGACTTTTAACTACCAAAATTGAATAGCCAGCAGGTAAAGTGCAAATAACTAATTTATAAAAGCATTTTTTCAAAAAAAAAATTCTTTTAACTGGTGTAATCATATAGGCTCTAAAAATGAGTCCACTGATTTCCTTGCAACATTTCCCAAATGTTCTAAATCTATCCTGCTCCTTTTCTAACTTTAATCTCATTCAATTCCATATGATACACACAGACTTCAGTGTTACCTTAAATACTAGGATTGCCTGAAGTTAAAAAATGTCAAGCAAAACTGATAGGCCAGATTTCAAAGAGCTACACTAGATGCAAACAGGGAGTTAGACATGCCTAATATAATGCCCAGCTCCCCATCACCCCAGGCCGCATCACAAACTTTTAAATTCCCAGCTTCAAAAAGTTTAACATGCAGCTTGGGGAGCAGTTGTTCATGACAGACAAGTACCAAGTACAACTAGCTGCAGTTCTTGGGATTCAGGCCACAGATGTGTCAATGATCTAAATATTCCAAAATACTTTCCCCCCCTAAACCTAACCATTCTATCCAAAACCTACAAAATATGTGAACAGTAGGGAAGAAACGAAGCCAATTTAAGGCTCTTCTTCAGTAACAACTTAAATCAACTTCGGTAGTGGCTGCCATGTGAAGTTACCTGTAGAACTGGGACTGTTATTCTGTATTCCTTGTCAGAACAACAGATGAATCAAACAAGCAATACAGGAAAATAAGATATTTGAATAAGCACACTCAAGTGAGGTGACTGGGCAAACAGGGAAACTAAAAGAACAGATCAAGAATTTTATGGAAATATATTGCATATTTGAATTTGAATCTTCATTGTATGTATCATGAACATTACATTAAGATAAATCAAAACTGCCCTCCTTTTCTCATTTGCACAGTAATCTGTACTGCTCTGTCTAGCTTATTCCCTTTTTAGCCAATGAAAACTGCTTATTGCATTTATTTTGCCAAATGTCATTTTGTCTTATAGTTCTTACTGTTTTGTTTCTCATTAAAGATACCATTTTATCATTTCATTTCAGACCTGTTTTCCCATACTTATGTCATATTGAAGAGTGAAGTAGTGAATTTTTCAGAAGGGAATCTGCATACTCGCAATAGTCTAAACGTGCACATTTTAATAGCACCATTACTTTCCCCGAGTTGACGAAAATACCATATTGTGGAGCTGTGTATAATTGTCAAAACAAGACAATGTTCTTTAAAAAAAAACATTAGGAGGAATGGGTAAGAAAGACAGGGAAATTGATGGTGGAAAAATGCTTAACCAAAGAAAATATTAAATATGAAAGTGGGGCAGGGTGCCTCATTTTTCATGCTTGCCCATATAAAAAATAAAAAAGCCCACTTCACTGGCTAAGTTTCTAACCCAAACTTCCCATCAGCAAACTTCCACAAGAATCAATTAGTAAAGAAGGAGTACACTGTGCAGTGCCAGGTTAACACTCTCACAAGGTGGCAGCAAAAATATAACTCATATTTTTTTTATATATGAAATTGTTTCACACTGGCAAGGCAATCTTAGGCATGCCTACTCAAAAGTAAGCCCCATGGAGTAGTAATTTGATAGGAATTATCCACAGGTAAGTGAGTAAAGGATAACAGCCTAAATTAAGGTGCTAAGAGAAGACTTAATAGTCAGATCCCAACTACTGTTGATTAAGCTTTCTTTCTGTTGCCTTCAGATAACTATGTTCATAACGTAAAAGTGTCAAGAATGCAGGACAAACTTTCTGAGCAGAATCAAAGGTATCAACCCTTTAGACTAGCATTTATTCACATGTTTAACTTACACCCAACCATAGGGGAGCCGTGACTGAATCTTGAGGTGGTCATTTCGTCATCTGCAACCATGGATCTCTTCCTGGCAGCTACTTGCCCAATCCAATCACAACTTGAGACTCTTTCCCAGAGCTCTCTGTGCAGAGGACTCAGACAAGAGGTCAGGAAAACCACAAATAATCACTAGGTCCACCAAAATTTGTGACTCTTAATATTCAAAACGTAAATAGGTATATATGAAGGTGGGAGAAAGCTAAATTCTTTATCTAGTGTGTGATGACTGGGATAGTTTGGGACCCAATATAAACAAATCTACAGGACAATGCTATACATATTGACACAGAAGCAAGTACCACCAAATTTAATAAGACTTACTCCTGAGTGTGCAGCCTTAAGAGTCTTGTGGGAAACAACCATTCAACTCTGAAGACTGCCATAAACAAAGCGAAATGGAAGGTACCACTGATATTGTAGATAAACAACTAAGTTTTGTATTATATGATGCGTGGGATATATGAACCACCTAGAGTTATTTGGATGAAGGGCAGAATACAAATTTAATAAATAAACAATAAAATAAACTATTTTTTAAAAGGATTTGTCAAATGAGCCCTTTAAAATACAATGATACTGTTATATAACATTGATAAATGTATACAAATAAGAATCTAAAAATAGTTAATTTTATTTTGCTGATACCTTCAACAAGACAGGACAATAAAGTTTCTCAAGCACTTTAAAATGGGCCTAAAGAGTTGCAAGAGTAAATCAATTAAAAGGTGTGATCAATTGAAAAAAATCATCTTCAATTACATTTCCCCTCATGACAACAGGGGTATCTTTTTACCAGCCTAAACCCTAGTGCGGGGAGGGGGTGTTGCTATGCCCTGGCAAGTCCAAGACCTAGGTCCAAATTCCTAATGAGCCACATAATTTCTGTGCTCACCATCATTCAACCTAACAAGGTTGTTGAGAGGTTGAATAAGAGAAGATGAATAGAACTGGCATTGTAAAGCAGTTTTACACCAGAGTGCTATAGAAATAGAAGTTTTACAGCTAGCAATAAAAGCTCAATAAAGCTAATTAAGATACCATCAACTCCAAATAAAACCAGTATGCTGGGGGGGGGGGGCACTTGGTGAAGAAGGGCAATGATCTGGTTCACAGGCAATTCTGTCTGCACAGAAAGTACTTCCAGTATCCTCAAAGAGACCAATTCAGGAACCCCATGTTCCCTAGAGTTGAGAGCACTACAAAGTTTGTACTAACTACAGATCACTCAGACCCAATGCCTTAAGTTAACGATGTCCAACCAGTGGTAGATCACGGGATCCTCATTGTGTACAAAAAGTTATTGGGGGAAAGCTAAAAAAACTCTGTGCAATCTTCCACCCAAAAACCTCAACAACTCTGGGCACTTCTCTCCTAAAAAAAATTTCTGGGCAATCCACCCACCCCACGCACGCTCCTCCCTTCAATGACAATGGGTAGATCACTGCCAGTTTTTTTTATACTGGGAATAGATCGCAGTCTCTTGGGAGTTGGCCAAACCTGCCTTAAGCTATAGAAAAGGAGATCAGGCGAATTCATGAAAGTGTGAGATTCTGCAGCCTAGTAACTATAAAAACAGCATGGTATCTGCTCTGCTCCTTGGGGAACCAATATACCATGCTGTTTTTATAGTGCAGAAGACAACTCTATCTTTTGTGGAGACATTTTTCCGCCTCTCTGAGGCCAGGCTGGGGTTCCTACTGTAAGCAGCTGTGCTGAACCTGGCTTGGAGGACAGCTGATTGCCCATCAGCTTGCCCTATGGGCTGCTCCCCATGGCCCTGCACTGGTCCCTGCTGCGCTCACAGCCGGAAAGCGAAAACTTCCAAGGACCACATGCTGGGATTGTTTCCACACACTCTCTCAGACAACCCTATCTTCCATCCAGACTAGCAAAAGGATTATCAAAGCTCAAGGACAAATTGTAACCAGGCAAAAACACTCAAGGATAGTGAAAAGCAGAAATGATGAGGAATGAGGCCTGGAAGTGAATCTTAGAGGCCAAACAGAGAGGTTTGGAGGGCCAGATTTGGCCCCCAGGGCCCAAGACTCCCCACTGCTGCTTTACATCAACATTCCAACATGGAACACACATTCTGAGTCCATTTCTGAATGTATGTTTAGAACCGAATAGCTCAAAGGCATAACTGGAAGTAGCACCAATGTAACATAGCTAACACTTGAATTGTTTGCCTTTGTTATGTTAAAAGCATGGACAGGATAAACACACCAGTGCAGGTTAGAAATATAGTTGCCTTAAATTTCATCCAAAGCTGAGAACTCAGCCCTAGAATTTCTTCTAAGCATTCATGTTTAGCCTTGAAATGTTTAGAAACAATAAAGGAGGGCACTGCCTTCATTACTAAATAATCAAAGCAAAGGCCTAAACTTCTAGGATTAGGGTAACAGCCCTCCAAGGCCCAAGAGTGTGGTTGCTAGACAGGCTCCCATGTTAGAATCTAAAAGGGGTTCAGACATTACATGGCAGTGTTTTTGAACACTACAATAAACATAAGCAATTATAATACAGATCCAACTTACAGCCTGACAAAAATCCTTAAAAAAATTATTAGAAGTCTGCATCTATGTTTTCTAGGTATGGTCCAACCATAGGACTACCAATATTTTGTTAAATCCCCAAGCATCAAACATCCAATCACCTGCAATTTCCCAATACTTTATGCAACTATTTAGGATTAAAAAAATATAGAATTAACTTTGAACCTCTCAAGTTGTCAAGTATTTATTGGAAACTGTAGTAGTGTTTAGTCCTGCTTCAAAATGCACTTCTACAACTGAAGCCTTCAAGTAATTGTCAGGTTGGCATGTTTTTTGTTTTGTTTTTGTTTTGGCTGTCTCTGAGAAACAGTAGCCCAATGAGTTATCTTTCTCAAATGTATTCAGTCATCTGCCTTTTCCTACAAAAACTACTAATATAAGAGCAAGCATGCTCTGGTACAGAACTAGGGCATTTAACATACAAAAGTGCCCTGAGCCAAGCCCCAACTCTAATACAGATATAGAATGATAAAACTGACTCCAGGAAGGCAGGCAAGGAATGAGTTAAGCTAAGAAGAAGGAGGAGGAGGAGGAGGAGAAGGAGGAGGAGGAGGAGGAGAAGAAGAAGAACCACCAACACAGGTATAGCAAAGTATTTGTGGGCTCATTTACAAGCTATTTAAAATTTTCTTTTGAGCACCAAGTGTTTTATCATCAAACCCATTATCAGTACTGAGCACCAAAGCACTGAAAACCAAACAGATACACTCTATGTATCCCAAATGACTACAAAGCATTCTGTAATAGAACACCACTTTTGATGCAGCAGTTTGCTTTGAATTGTGCAGATCTGTTCTAGGTGTAGTGAACTAGTTGAACACAGATACTCTGCCCTGCTAACTTTCTACAGAACTATGTGGCTCTATATATTTAACACACACTCATCATCACAGGTTAAACATGTTATTTTATTTTGTGCACATTCAAAACTAAATTTGAATGCACAAAGAATGCAAGGTATTTTCTTGGAATGTTCAATCAGCATTAAATACTACCGCTCAGGTTTTAGAGCTCCAGGCCAGTTAACGTGAAAACTCCGGTGCTAGCTGGCAACTTTTCACTTCATATAATGAGGAAATACGCAGAATGCTTTGATCAAATCACCACAGCTGGAATTAGGGTACATATAGACAAGGCTGGCCCACCCGAGGCAAGGTGAAATGACTGCCTCATGTGGCAAGCTTCACTGGGGTAGCAGATCCCCATGTCAATCTCCCTTCACCTTGTTTCTGATGTAGATTTTCCCTCACCCCTTCTTCCCTGGTGGGGATCTGCCTCTGGTGCCAAAATATATTAGGCTAGCCCTGCATATAGATATAAATGGTTCTAGATAGGGTGGTCTAGACCATGAAATATTTATAAGGCAAGCACAGGAACTCTGAATTGGGCACAGAAGTTTACAGGCTAAAAGTGGACATCCCTGCTTTTAAAAACAGAGCAGTGGAAAAGTGGAGCTGGTAAAAAGTGTTCCTGGACCATCACTAAATGCTTATCCATAAACAAAGCTTTCCAAAAAAAACAGAAATAGCATTCTCTCTATGGTAAAAAATGGATATGGAAACAAATAGTGTGCTTTTCCTGTTAAGACATGTTGTATGCGTGCATGTGTTAAATATAGCATAGTAGACAGTACAGTACTGCAGAGTTAGTCGTGCAGTGAATCTGCGTCCAGCTACTTTACTACCCCCTCCCCGCCAAAGACTTAGGTGGTGGTAGTGGGTGATCCCATGTCTTCTTTGGCCTAATTTCATTTTGTTTTGTCTTAGCCACCATACATTGATTCAACACTGACAGTCACTCCTGGATGCTTACATAAGAGAATAGAGATGGATGTGAGCAGCATATTGATATGGCAGGCCCTATTCCCACAGCACTAAGCGAGTCTTCCAAATATCCTTATGCTGAATGTAGCCAATTTAAAAAACAACATGGAATCATTCTGACCAACAGCCCAGACATTCTGTCTAGAAGTTCAAACTGGAATTGAAGAATGGAATGACCTAAAAGGTGCTGAGAGGTCCAAAAAAAGTTTCTCCCTGTTCACCTCCAAGTATAGATCATTCACCAAGTGTAACTAATGCTGTTCCAGTCCCACATCCAGCCCAGTCTGACCATAATTGCTAAGGGTCAAATAAATGTATTCCACCCAAGAATGGCTGGAATTGTTCAGCTTACAACACTCACCCAAACCTTCCTATTGCTACTTTTCAGATTTATAGGGGAAATTTTGAGTTGCAAGCTGTGCCAAAGACACATATTTCAGAATCAAGAAATTCCCTCATACTTTATACTGGAGGGCAGGGGAAAGGAAGGGAGTCTCTCAAGCTGCTGTATAGTGGTAGATAAACACTAGTATAAAACACCCTGATAAATCAAGCTAAGATAATGCACTTTCCCCGGGCATGAATCCCAATGCCATTACTAAATAATGCCTCCAATTCATTTGAGAGAGGATTCACACCTCTCCTTCAGAAAGCTTCCGAGGGGTCAATCGAAGGATTTCCTACAACGTATATAACAATAATAACAAAACAGCGCGGGTGAAGCACAGGCGCGGTCTTTGGATCAAACCGTTGAGTTACTAACAACAAACCTAAACAGAGCAAAATGTCTGCTGCCAGCCCAGACACAACAAAAAATTGATTCTGGCTTTCCTTGTTAAAACTATAAGTCGTACTGGAGATACAAGAAGGCTGCCTAGGAGGACGCTGACCTTCAACCGCAGAGTAGGAACCCTGACCTAAAGCTGGGTCGCTACAGAACCACCGTCATAGCAATATACCAGTAAAAATTATAATTAACAAGTAGGTTCCCAATTGTATGTGTGGCCTAAAGGTGGGTCTTCGGTCTGAAAAGATTGAGCCGGAGGGAAAACAGTCTTTTCTGCCTAAGAAAGAAGATAGCCTCGGTCCTCACGCGCCGGATTTCCTGATCTACACGAGGCGTTGAGATCCCTCCCTACCAAACAAATGCTAACTTCGCTCAGGATTTGGCGGTCGGGGCCTTGGAAAGGAAGAAAAAGGAGCTCGTTGTGCAGTTTTAAAAATAGTTCATCGGGTTCTAGCGATAACGGCAGAGCTCAGAAGTAGAAATTGGGAAGGGGGTGGGCTAGGAATCAGGAGAGAGCGTAACAAACGGAATCCCAGGATCATGTTTTTGGGGGTTTTGTTTTGTTTTTTTAAGACTAAAGATCCCATTTCAAAAATGGGAGGGCGGGAAAGCCAGGCCCGGAACAGAAACCGCGAAAACGGCCCCCGCGGCGTCAGCGCGGCCCCCACCTCAGGCGAAGGAAACCATTTTGGAGGAACAACGGCGCTCTCCTCCGGGTGGCTCCGCCCCGCTTCGCGCCCGGCTGGGAGGCTCCGTTTCCCCCGCGTCTCGAGCGACTTCGTGCCCTCGGGGCCAGGCCAGGCCTCCGAAACCTCGGCCTGGACAGAGAAGCGCTCACTACTCACCCTCCCCTCGAAGTTGTTCTCCTCCACGTCACTCATGGCGGCGCTTTCCTCCCAACCCGGCAGGCGGACGAAACAAGCGGGAACCCGGGCGAGGAGCGCTTGAGCGCCGCGACCTTCTCCTGAGGCTGCCTCCTCAGTCAACCAGCTACCCTCTTGTGGCGGCGGAGGCGGCAGCAGCGGCAGTAGCAGCAGCAGCGCAAAATGGCGCCTCGCTCCGTAAGGTCTGCGCCCGACACTGCGCGAGGGGGAGGAGCTATCGAACGCCCCGCCCCATAGGCCACAATGGAGGTGACGCCGCCGTCAAGAGCGAAGCGGGAGGCAGGAGGAGTGGCGCAAGCGCAGTGGAGTCTACGCAGCCACTCCTGTTTAGGCCGTTGCTAGGCTTATGTTGTAGTGATTACAGTTCCTTTAGGAACAGCTGTTTTGTTCAAAGCCTTGGATTCCTTCTCCTCTGGGTCTGTGGAGGAATATGAACATGGAATGTGGCTTCTGCCTGCTGCCTTTCCCTGTAGGGCTTTTAATAAAGGATGTATTATATATTATAGGATTTCCGCAGCATCTACATTGGGAGCGAAGGCCGCTGACTCTAGGCTGGACTAACTCCTGTGTAAGTTTGGGCAGGATCCCCACACAACATTATCTCCAGATGTCCATTCCTTCTATATACACTGTAGCTGCTAAACCAATAGATACTGCCGGCAATCCCTTTAGCTTCGAAGCTCCACAACACACATTCTCTTTAAAGGCTATGACAGGTGCCACATAATACCTAATCCACTTTTGTAATAACTCAGTTGCATAGTGTGGCAGCAGCTGCACTTTGAAACTCCCTGCCTCTTGAGATCAAGCAGGTACCTGCCCAAAACATACATTTAAAGTAGGGTTGTAAATTCTTCCTGAGTTTACCGTTTTTATTTTTTGTAATCCACTTTTAGGGATTTCTTATTTTGTTTTTTACAATTAAGCTGTTTATAAATTTTGTAAGTCATAATAAATCAGTAACGATGTGCCAGCCATATTTGCCCTTAACTTCTCACTTCCATGTGAAGAGGTATAACTGGTCGATCCAGCCGATTGCAGAACCCTGATGGCCCCCCCAAAAAAAGCTCAACAACTTCAGTTGATCGTCCCCCCAAAAAGCTCAACTCTGATGAAGCTTCCCCCCCCCCCAAAAGCTCAACAACTCTGGTCAATCCAATGGGGAGATCACTACCATTTTTTTTTATAGTGGGAGTAGATCACAGTCTCTTGGAAGTTGGACGTGCCTGAGGTAGGGTTGTCATATTTTGAAAGGCAGAAAAGAGAACGCTATGATGGCCGTGTAAAGCAAATACAGTGGTACCTCAGGTTACAGACGCTTCAGGTTACAGACTCCCCTAACCCAGAAATAGTTCCTCGGGTTAAGAACTTTGCTTCAGGATGAGAACAGAAATTGCGTGGCGGTGGCAGCAGGAGGCCCCATTAGCTAAAGTGGTACCTCAGGTTAAGAACAGTTTCAGGTTAAGAACGGACCTCCAGAATGAATTAAGTTCTTAACCCAAGGTACCACTGTAAATGCAATTTGTCTCAAATTTTACCCCTGAAAGAGAGGGTTTGTCCTGGAAAAAGAGGACACATAGCAACCTTAGAAGGGCTCTGCCACCTGCATATATTGCTGTTAACACCAGGGAGAGACTTCCTTTTTAAAGCCCTTTATATTTGTTTTAGTTGTGAGCTGGAGAAAGTGACTGAAGTGTGTAATGGGAAAGTCAGAGGCTATGCAGTGACCTAGGACTAGGTATATAATCTCCCTTGCCTACTCGCCCACCACCTCTGCAATCCCTGTAACAGGCCTCAAAACAAAATTTAAAAATTCCTTCCAGTAAGTAGCACCTTAGAGACCAGCTAAGTTTGTTATTGGTATGAGCTTTCGTGTGCATACACACTTCTTCAGATACCACAGGCCTATTCTGTTGTCTGGCATGCCTGCACATGTTGACTTGTGAGCAGCATGCATTGCCCAAGCAGTCACAGCATGCTGGATTATATATACTTTAAAAAAAAATTAGGAATCATCTCTTTCCCATCCTCCCACACTCTTAAGACTGATACCAATGCAGACTTTATAAGTTTTAACACCAAACCATCACCTTTCTCCTCATTCCTCTTTGCTTAACATCCAGCCTTGTGATGAGTTCTGGACAAAAAAAGCTAGTCTACTATTTTGATTGGCCTAATTACTTCACAAATTATGCATGCATGAGGGAAGTTTGGGTTTGGGTTTCTAAAATAGCAGCTCCCCAATACCACCCAGGAAACTCCTTTTGTAAGTGAGAAGAGTTTCAAAAGCAGTTTGTGTTATATTATAGTGAGTGCTCTTCAAAGGGTGGGGAAAATTCCATTGGGATATGCCCAAAATAAGGCTGAAATCATATACATATTTAATTGGGTGTTAATTGAGTGGGACGGAATTGGATTGCAGTGTAAAACTGGATTCTGGACAGTTAGAATCCTAAGGTCTTATGTTAGCAAAAGAGGTGGTTGTGTTTATAAGTCAAAAGACTCACAATGAACTTGATGGAATTGGAGTACCAAATACATCGCCCCTGTCTCATATACCTGCTGTAGAGGATAAGATTAACTCTGCCCTTAGTCATAGCACAACCCAGCAGCACATTTATCAGCAACCTATACTATAACAAGATTATCAAGCAGACATTGAGGCATAATAATTGGACAAATAGGCCAAATGACAGGACACAACGTGGGAGTCCTCTAGTTGAAAAAAACTGCCAATATAATTACTATTCATGTAATATACTATTTATTTAAGTAAATTAGTATTTATCGGTAAGGGGGGAAAAGCCTATTAGGCATTTAAAACGAAACTAGGCATGGGTTGAAAGCAAAAATGCAAACTTTCGGATTGCAACGAGTAAAAACTTCTGATGAAACGTCAGATCAGACATACACGGTCCATCATGACTGATATTACTGATGTTTAGTTTTAGATCCCAGACTTTCCCTCCGTATTCGGTGTTCCCTTCCCCACCTTCCCCGAAGTAGCCGGAAGTGAAGTCCGCATGCGCCTCGACCGCGCTGGTCTTCCTATGTACAACGCAGTAAGCGGAGGCTGGCGTCCGGCGGGCGGAGCTTAACCGGGGCGTTTGCCGTGCGCGCGGAGAGCTCCGGCGGAGCGTGCGGGGTTGCATGGTAACCCTCATTGAGGATCGGAGAGCGTGATCTGGGTGAGAAGGAGATCGCGGGCCGGAAGGGCGGACGCGCTTGCCTATATGGCTTAGGTGGCCTGGAGAGCATAAAATGCTGATGGACATTTGCCCATGGCCCTTGGGCAGCCCTGCGTTTTCAGCCAGCTGTGCTTGCAAGGTAAGATCGGATGTTTGTTTCCTTTGAGGTGACGCGTTCCAGGCAAAACCTCATGCTTCTTCCGCAATGGCAACTTCCCCTCTTTAAAGAGAGGCTGTTGTGTTCCGGTTCTCCTGTCCCGAATCCCTAAATCCTCCTGTGCCTTCAGAAATCCCCTCCCCGCCATTTCTCTCTATTTTCTGCTTACTGTTTGTAGGCTGCAAAACCGAGCAAGGTTCTTTTTTAGACCGACTTCCTGCCGATGGTAGACTTACACTTAACTGAATCGTTATGTTTCGTTTGGCTATCCCTTTCATGATTATTTTAATCTGTTACACTCAAAGACATGGCCAAGTCAATGCCCGAGACTAATAGCGCACTCCTTTATAGATATTTACTTGGAAGTAAGCCCAATTGAGCTCCGATGTGCCTTCTACTAAGTAGACATACTGTATATGGGATCGCACTCTTTCAAGTACAAGATAGGTGTACACTGCCTGGTGTAAAAATACACAAGCTTCTGTGTTACATGGAACTCTTTATTCAGATTTATTGCAACTCCGGAGTTTGGAGTACAGTAGTGCTGCATAAATGTTGCTACGTGAATGAAACACTGTTTTTGAGAGAGTCTTCCAGTATGACCTAGGAAGTGGTTGATGTAGCCCATCTGTCTTACTTTTTATCTAGATGTATTCATTTGGTATAGATCAGGCAGCTTGGCTTTGTTGTCTATGGATGGATAGCGAGTATCTAAGTAATCATTCTCTCCCCAGTTCATAAATCATAGTGGTTTGGAATTGCTTTCCTCCTTTTCAATGCAATGTTTACTTTGTAGCAAAAATGGTAAATTTGCCTGATGAAGAGCTTTGTGTAACTTTGAACCTTACGTCTCCTACAGAGCCAGGCCCATTAAAAAAATAATAAAGCCTGCTAAACAAAGCACACAAAAAATATAAGCCATATTACAAAATAATTGTTTATTATTAGAAATTGAGGTTTAAGCAGAATGTGGATTAAGCTAGGATTCATTTTTCACATGCATAGATGTGACCTAGAGGTAACAGCCCAAATACTAATTGGGGTGAGTGGATTAGTCATTTATTATACTGTATTGTACATGATTAATAATTTCAAATTTGAACTTTAAGTATTTTGTGGTTTTAGGGATTAACTATGAAATTTTATTATTTTATCTTGCATAATATTTTCTCAATTATATCTAAATTCCTAGTGGTAACAACCTAAATAAACTCTCACCTTTTCTTCTCTTGAAAGATTCCCCATCATCTAAATGGCTGCCAGTTGAGCTATTTGCTCTGATAACTAAAGAAAGCATCAGACTAGCTAATGTAAGTTAACTTATACTGCCTTTAGCATTTTTGACTTGCAGTCTGTTGATCAGTTCTGGTCTACTCCAGTTCAAATGATAGTTTTATTAAAGCAAATAAACTGTAAATTATATTTATCTCCAAAATGCACCTGTTTTGTGATTTAGATAATATGCAGTGGCGTAGCGTGGGTTGTCAGCACCCGGGGCAAGGCAAGTAACTTGTGCCCCTAACCCGTGGATTTGCGCCCCCTAACCCTAACCCCCAGATGTTGCGCCCGGTGCAGCCGGCCCCCCCCTGCACCCCCCACACTACGCCACTGATAATATGCCATTTTTATTTGTTAGTTTTAATTAAATAATGGATTAATCTGATAAGGCACATTATTAATTATAACATGTTTAGTTTATAAGAACCATGATAATACTTAAAGCACAATCCTATACATTTAGACGATGTCTCACTTTGTCCAACGTTCTTGCTTTGCAGATTCTAATGTGTTTAGGACTGCAGCTTAAAAGTTACCTAGGAATGACAGTGCAATTCTGTGCATGCCTACATAGAAAAGTAAGTCCCATTGTTTTCTATGGGATGTGCTCTCATGGAGGTTCACATAGTAGTGGTGGGGAACTTGTGGCCCTTCAGATGGAACTGGACTAACATTGGCCCCAGCACACATGACCAATAGCCAAGAATGATGGAAGTTTTAGTCCAGCAACATCTGGAGCCTACAGCTTTCCCACTGCGTGTATAGTGGCACTTACTTCTGAGTAGACATGTACGGGATTGCTCTCTCTCACAGTTTTCTGATGTGCTCCTAGTGCTTCATATACTCTGTTTTGGTCTTACAAGAACTGTGTAAAGTAGGCCATTGTTATTCCCATATTATAGATGTAGAGCTAAAGAAGTGAAGATACCAGACAAGTTCATGGTTGAACTCCAGGTTGTATCATGGACTTGCAACTCATGCTTTAAGGACTGCCCAGGGGCAAATCATAGGCTTTGTTTAATTTACGTGTCTCTGATGAATGGTGAAGTTAAATTTGGAAGTTGGTCATAATAAAGCTCATCTTACAAAGACTTAAGACTGATAATATTTTTGAACATAATGTTTCAGGAATCAACCATGTCCGTTGGGAAAAGTTTACAGAATGATCTCTCCGGAAGGGTAACTCTGTTGTGATTTTTTATTTTTATTTTTTTTACTACCATGAAAATACTGTGACTTGAGCCTTGGTTCCTTATGTTGACATTTTGGCCTGCTCAGAAATGTTTTTTGCATTTTCGAGAAAAAACGTGTCCCAGAAATTGAGCTTACTTCTGCTGGTGTTTGGTTTTATCTGGGGCATAATGTTACTGCGCTACACCTTTCAGCATCCAAGGCAGCAGAGCAGTGCTGAATTGCGTGAACAAATACTTGACTTAAGTAAAAGATATGTTAGAGCACTGGCAGAAGAAAACAAGAATATCATGAATGGTGGTAATGGAGTCTCGATGGCAGGATACGGTAAGACATAATAAACTTTCTTTGAGGTCATGACTCTATTTAACTCTTAATTTTAGAATTATGAAATGCAATACCAAGCATACTTTCAAAAGTTCTTACTTATTTTGTAGAACTATTGTCTAATAATTAACAGGGAAACTGTTATGGAAACGATCATGGCTATGAAATCCCACATTCAGCTGAGGTTAAGAAATGCACAGTGTTTTATATCCTCGAGAAAAGTCATTGGTTTATTGAGGGTATTAGGATACACATAATATTCATTCGTATATGAATTATATATCCATATTTTGGAGTCCTAGAAAATGCCACACCTGGAAAGGTTTAACAGAAGTAGTAAAGGTATCAAATTGGAAAAAAAAACTAGAATTGGCTAGGTATATAATTTTGAAAACTGTACACTGTAGAATACGGTGGTACCTTGGTTGTCAAACTTAATCTGTTCTTCCTGCACTCAAGTGGAAGCTGTGGAAGCCATGTCGGATGTTCAGCTTCCAAAAAACATTTGCAAACTGGAACACTTACTTCTGGGCTCATGGCGTTCGGGAGCCAATTTGGCTCATGGCGTTCGGGAGCCAATTTGTTTGGGAGCCAAGCTGTTCGGGACAAAGGTACCACTGTATCAGAATTAGAGAGCAGCTGGTAGAAATCAATGCATATGTTAAAACAAAGTCATTCTTTTTATATGCTATGCACAATATTTCCTAGAACTCACTACCAGTGGTGTGGATAAACAACAAGAAGAAAAAAACAAAGAGAGATGGCTAGTTCTGTGCCAGCTGGACTGAATGAAATGAGAAAGAATAAGAAATCCATTCTCTGTGTGACTGTTTCTGAAGAAAAAACCTAGATGAAATAAATAAATAAATAAATAAATAATCAATATGACCAGATATATTATTCAATGCCTAAATGCACTAATTGGAAAGGGGTGGGTCTAGGACCAATAAAACAAAAATTTGGTTGTGGGGGGACTTGCATCTCCCTTTGTAATTCCTGTTCTTCAGCTATTTTGGCACAGTAAATCACTGAGCCTCTTGGGCTTGCCGATCAGGTCGGCGGTTCGAATCCCCGTGATGGAGTGAGCTCCCGTTGCTCCGTCCCAGCTCCTGCCAACCTAGCAGTTCGAAAGCAACCTGTGCAAGTAGATAAATAGGTGCCGCTGCGGTGGGAAGATAAACAGCGTTTCTGTGCGCTGTGGTTTCTGTCATGGTGTCCTGTTTCACCAGAAGCGGTTTAGTCATGCTGGCCACATGACCCAGAAAGCTGTTTGTGGACAAACGCCGGCTCCCTCAGCCTGAAAGCGAGATGAGCACTGCAACCCCATAGTTGCCCTTCACTGGATTTGACTGTCCAGGGGTCCTTTACCTTTAGTATGAGCACCTATGCTTCTTTTACTATCAATAGTTCCACTGTGGAGTGCAAAATAGACAGGATTCCTTTCTGTGTTTCTGTTTTTTCTCTAGCTGATCTAAAACGAACGATCGCAGTTCTTCTAGATGACATCTTGCAACGCTTGGTCAAACTGGAAAACAAGGTTGATTACATGGTTGTAAATGGCTCAGCAACAAATACTACAAATGGGAACTTGATGCCAGCAACTACAAGCAAACGGGTAAACAAAGTGATTCTGACTCGTGTCTAGTTCTGTTACAATAGGAAAAAACACACAAACCAATGGTTGGCATGGAGGTTTGCATCCTGTTGCAACAGGAAACACTGAATACAGTTCTAACTTCTTTTATATCAAGTTCTAAAACCTTTTAAAGATAGTTCTTTCATAAAACAACACGGTACAACATCTTATTTAAAAGAGATGCTGGAAACATAGCTAGTGTAGTAAGACAAGTAGATAATGTGTACATCCATATGTGAGGTTCTATGATAATCATGGAGATTATGATCATGAAAAAGAGGTAGATTTAATATCTAAATATCTATTTAAATATAAATCTAACATATCTTTGGAAATTTTAGCTTAATCTTGTGATCTGGTTTACTAATGCATAGCAATGAAGGATAATATGAGCCTTTAATATGAGTGCTGGAAATTTATGTATGTGTAAAGTATATTTTAACATCACCTTTGGCTGATTGATTTCTACAATTGGTATCATGTTGTGGATAACATCCTAAAATGGTGATCCAAAGAATGTCTTTTATTTGCACTATCTGTGAAATAGCTAGAGAGAATGTATTAAAAATACTATTGTTTGTAAAAGCTTAAAAGGGCGACCTGCCCAAGTGCACACACACTTGCTACAGAATTAGGACGCTTAGATGATCAAAGATAATCTGTGATGGTACATAGCTGTTAACAATAAATAAATGTATGTATTTAGCAACTGAAGATAAAAACCTTAAGTGATAGAAGCCACACTTATCAGGTATTGAACACTGCTAGCTTTTCGTCCATTGTTTTTTTGGTGAAGATTTGAGTATCCTACAGCCTATGATGAATGTAACACTAGCTCTTAAGTTACTCTTTTTAAAGAAAACCAGGAGTGACAAGCTGAATTTAGATGAAGGGAAGCAAGACACCTTGATACTGAAAAGATGAGCTAGAGGGGTACAGTCTCTCAGGCACTGCTGCTTTGCAATGGCCTTTTGAATGAGTGTTGGTTGTGAAACAGTAGTAAATCCTGGTGGATTTGAACCCGAGCTCTTCCATGGTGGACTTTAAATTGAGTGGGAGCAAAGGTGAACATTGCCTTATATCCATGTTAGCCTTATAGCAGAGAATTTGCAGCAAGAGTACACTATGTTACACAGTGTGCTTTTTGTATCCTAAATTATAAAAATGAAGTGCCAGTCTTGAGTTTTTGCATCTATACGGAATGATCTCTAAAGGGTTTGTTTTGGTATTTTATGCTTAAAACCTGTGTAGGTTTTTTTGGGTTTTTTTTAAAGAACTTCTATTTAAAGGGAGAACAAGATTTGCGGTGCTAGATTATATACCGTCCTGAATTATTATCCCTGCAGATGATTATAGCATCTGGATAGAATAAAATAAAGTGAAATATATGGTCAAAGGTTTTGAGTGTCCAGTAAGTTCTTATCCTCAGTAGGAGTGTATTCATGATTTTGTACAAAATGATAATCTGTGGTTGCTTTCTACATGTTTTAAACGGCTTTCCTTTTAACTGTCACATATCACAGGCTAGACTTGATAAATAAAAACACTAATGGTATATTCTATTCTACTCAGAAGTAAACCTAGGCATAATCCTTGATAAACTCAGCGAGGCTAGCTTTGGAGTACAGTGGTACCTCGGGTTACATACGCTTTAGGTTACATATGCTTCAGGTTACAGACTCTGCTAACCCAGAAATAGGGCTTCAGGTTAAGAACTTTGCTTCAGGATGAGAACAGAAATCATGCTCCGGCGGCGCGGTGGCAACAGGAGGCCCCATTAGCTAAAGTGGTGCTTCAGGTTAAGAACAGTTTCAGGTTAAGTACGGACCTCCGGAATGAATTAAGTACTTAACCCGAGGTACCACTGTATACATTTCACAGGATTATATCATAAGGCTACATTCCTGAGCACATACCTTTTTTTGGTCAGTAAATTTAATTGGGACTTGATTCAAAGTACATTTTCACAAGCTACGGGACAGTCTATCCCTTAACAGAGGATAAGGGAACATACAGGAATCCTTGGGTTACATTATGTAATGAGTCTACCCATTTATCTACCACCTTTGAAAGTTTGATGCAGAATTTCTCTTTGCTGTGTGACATTCTCCACTAGTCATATACAGGAGCAGACCCGACGGATCAAGGCCAAACGCCCATCTAGTCTAGAATTCTTTTCTCATATTGCTCAGCCAGATGCCTATGGAAAGTCTGTAAGGAGGTTTTGAGTGCCATTGTACTCTTTCCCACTAGTGATTCCAAAAGTATGCTATACAACATTGGATGTAGATCATAGCCATCATAGCTAGTAGCCATTTGAAGCTTTATTCTTCATGAATTTGTCTAATTCTCCAAGTTAGTGGCTGTTACCACATATTGTGGGGTGAATTCTGCAGTTTATGCATGGGATGAAGAAGCACTTTATTTCATCTGTCCTAAATCTTGCAGCATTCAGCTACATTAAATAATAATAACAATAATAATAAATACTGGGCTGCTCCCAACAGAATATTAATAATGAAAAAGCGACATCATCAAAAATAAAAACTTCCCTAAACAGGGCTGCCTTCAGATGTCTTCTAAAAGTCAGGTAGTTGTTTATTTCCTTGACATCTGACGGGAGGGTGGTCCACAGGGTGGGCGCCACCACCGAGAAGGCCCTCTGCCTGGTTCCCTGTAACCTCACATCTCACAGGGAGGGAACCGCCAGAAGGCCCTCGGAGCTGGACCTCAGTGTCCAGGCTGAAAGATGGGGGTGGAGATGCCCCTTCAGGTATACTGGGCCGAGGCCTATTATGAGAGAGGGGTTGAACTGGAAGTTAAGAGAACTGTGTGCAAAATAAATACAACACTTTTGTTAAAGTTTTTCACACAGCAACTCTCACACTTGAGGAGGCGAGCTCCTTTTTACTTTAAAAGCAGCTTGTCTTTTCTCCTGAATATGTTACAGAGAAACCTAAACTAATGTTTTGGTTCCGTGTTCTTTCTCTAGCTTTATTTTTTTTGGGGGGGGGGAGGTAATATTATTTGTGTATTAATGAATTGTGTGGAGAGCTTAATATAAAAGGTGAAATATCAAAATAATCAAGAGCCACGTCTTCTGCTGTTAGTCTCAACAAATGAGACATTACTAAATGTTTATAGCGGGACATCGTCACCAGCTCTGCTCCTAGACCTGATCTGGAGTGAAGAATGCTTTCAGGGTGGGCAAGGACAGCCTGAACCAACACTGCCAGTGGCCAGGCAGGAGGGGAACTCCACCCCAGTCCCCTGTGATAATTTCCCTTGCAATCAAGCCAGAGGACACTTTAGTCAAAAATCCCTCACAAAATGGCTACAAGGTTTTTTAGGCTGCAGGGCTTTCTTTCTTTCTTTCTTTCTTTCTTTCTTTCTTTCTTTCTTTCTTTCTCTCTCTCTCTCTCTCTCTCTCTCTCTCTCTCTCTCTCTCTTTCCAGTGCATAAGGGTGGTAGCAGCTACCTGGAGACACAAGAGGTTGCAAGGCTGAGGGTGTTGCCACCAGATCCCTGGGGTCCAAAAACCATGAGTGAGGGCAGCGAGCTGAGTTCAGATTCCGTTCCTCAGGTCCAAGTGTTTTGCTGTTACCTTGAGTTTAAAATGCCAAGTCTGCAGCACAACTGAAGTGGTGTGTGTTATGTACTAAAGTTCTCACCCTGGGCCAGCAGGGGGATACTGTAGATAGTTCAAGTCCACATATGCAAATAAGGGATCGAAAGTGACATTCAGTGATTGGATAGTTACAGGAAATGGTTACTGTTGTGTTCTAGTGGAGCTCTATATAAGCAGGCTGGCTGAACCCTTCAGTTCAGTTCTGGCCTGTGAATAAACAAGAGCTGTTTGAAGAATCACTGTGTTGTCTGATATGTTCACCCACAACTTAAGTGTGAGCCATCTTTTAAAATGGATTAAAACACTGTGTGTATTGATGTAAAAATTGGGGTTTGGCTTTTGCTGCCCCAACTCTCCATGGGATTCCATGGGTCCCCTAAGTCCATGATCGGTCAGAGAAGAATGGATGGAGGCAGGATCCAGCGGAAAGCAAGGCAGATAACTTGGTTTTCTATAGCAACAGAGTTACCTTCCGCTCTTTCCATGGAGGGAGAGACCCTGAACAAAAGTATGCAGGAACCTTTTGACATTGCCCAACCCACTTAGCCAAAGAGCACCCCAAAATCATCACACATACATCATAGGAGGTGGGTCTACAGCAGAAATCCGGTCCGCCAGGATACCTAAGAATGGTCCCTGATTGCATTGCCTGGGCAATCCTTTTGTGATCACTATTACTTTACTTGACCTGAATCCAGGTCACAGGCTCGCCCTATTCATACACAAAGACGCTCTTAAAACAGGATTTGTCAGGATTTGCAAGCGGGGAGTGGGGGGGGGGGGAGAAAACGGGAAGGCTTTCCCCATTTGCCTCTTAACCGCAGAGGAATACAGTATTTGAGGTCAAAATGGCTTCAGGATTGCTCTCAAGACACATGGTTTATATATTCAGATACGTGTGCTTTTATGAATATTTATATTTGGGGCCTTAGGATTGCATATAATAATATTAAACTGGGTTAAGTTCGAACTATCGAGGGGGAGTTAGCGAGGCGTGAGTTCTCACCCCGCCAGCAAAAAGCAAAAGCCGCCTCCGAAAGGCGCGCTTAGAACCGTCGCTTAGAGACCCAACAAACGGCGAGGGTTGGCGAAGCAGCCGCCTCTCCCGGTGGCGGGGAAGGGAAAGGGAAGGGCCGCCTCTTTGTCTCCGCGAGGCCCTTCAGTCCTCGCCGCCGCGTGTCTCCCTCTTTCGGTAGGGAAATCCGGCCGCGGGAACGGCTCACCCCGGCGCCGGCCCCGGCCATGGAGCGGCTGACTTTGCAACCGGGGGCCGCCGCGGCCATAGACGAATACCTGGAATACAAGAGGTGAGCGGGACCGACGGGGGGCGAAAGGCCGCCGGGGGGGGGGGGAGAAGGGGATCGCTTGCGGCGATCGCCACTGCGTAGGTAGCGGGCCGAGGGGACGGGACGCTCCGCTCAGGTCTTCTCCACTTTTTGCTGGGGCTCGAAGTCTTTTCGCTCGGAAAACCCAAAACTCACGAGGGGCCCTCTGAGCATGTGCAAAGGGAACGTCCTTCACCCCGAGCAACCTAAAGGACCGTCTTTCCGCACAGATCCTGGCAACCTGCCTTCTTCACTACTAAGCGTGGTACTCCTGAGCGATGCGCCGGCTAGGCATGGTTTTATTGTTTTATCTCTTTGTAAGACGCTTTGAGGTTTTCTCTCCCCCCCCCCCCCAATCAATCAGCGAGCAAAACACATAAGAGAGCTGTCCGTGGGGCACCAGCCTTGTTTTAACAAGGTGGGTGTCTTTAACAGGGCTAGCCTCTGATTGTTAAGAATTTGAAAGAATATTTAATCCATCCGAATCTAATTGTGGTGAGTTGAAATCGATTATAGGTCTTAGTTTAAGGTGTGAGAGACTAGGTCCTAGGATATGAAGTCGTATGGTATACATGTTTAAACTTTATGATTTATAGTCTTTTTAAAGAATGAAGCCCTCAACCGCTTCCTCCAGTTAGAGGCAGTTAAATGGGAATGTTCCATGAAATATGCTGAGGATTGTTGCACTGTTTCGATGTTGGGACATAGATATCAGCAGAAATAGAACACCCTGCAAACATTTTCTAGTCTAGGCTTTCCAAAATTGTCTCTTCACTTTCTCCTGTCTCCCAAGCCACAGCCATTTCATTTTTGTATGTGTGTTATCAGAACATTGAAGTTTGTAATTAAACATGCAATGCTTCTTCGTAGAATTGTAGGCGAAGATGATGGAGGGAAACTTTTTACTCCGGAAGAATATGAAAAGTACAAGAAAAAAATGTTACCTATACGGTTACAAAACAGACTGTTTGTGAGCTGGAGATCACCAACTGGCATGGACTGCAAACTTGTGGGCCCCGAAACCCCATGTTTTTGTACTCACAGGTGAGGCATTCTGTGCCCTACATAGACATTTCCTGTTCAACGGAAGTATTTTGTTGTTGTGCAGTTAGCTTGAGAACTTATGGCTTGCAAAGCTTTAGGAAGCATTTATTTTTACTTCTTAAATTACTGAACCGCCTTTCTTTCAAGGATCACAGGGCGGTTTAGAATATTTCTTAGATCAGGAAAATTGTTTCATAATATTCCATATAAATTATAAAGACATCAAAAATGGAAAAGAAAGAGCACCTTCAGGTTGAGTTTCAAGTACCTTGGGATGACATTCAAAGGTATATTCCAAATAATTTGAATGGTAGGTTCCCTGGTCAGGTCTACAGATTTAAGCGTCTAAATATTTTACTGGGATTCCCCCTCTGCCATGGTCCACATAATGCTAAGCTACGGTTTATAGACAATTGCTTACTAAATGATGGTTTAACACGAACGTTCAGCCCAGCGCCTTAACCATGGTTTATTAACCACAAACAAACCATGCTTGTAAGCCACAGTTTGTTATTGGTTTATAAATCTTGGTTAGTATTACTGATGGCTTTAACATTACAATGCGCCTTCATTTCCCCCCTGGCACATGTAATGTTCAGACTTATTTCAGTCATGGCTTTGAAGAAGCAGCAATAATTTTTCTCGGCAAGACTAGCACACAGTAAAAGACTGACTCACTACCATAGAAATTTTCTATGTGCCAGAAGATTCGAGAGAGAGGCTGGGTTGGTGGCAACCTCAATCAAGTGGTTTATTGAACCTGGTCCCATTCATAAAAGATTGGGACATGATTGCTTAGAATAATATTTTTTAAATAGTTCAACTGTTCTCTGGGGACAGCCATTCCAGCAGTGGGACAGCGGAGAAGCAGGGCTCACTCAATCAGTTCTGCTGCGACAGGCCACCTCCATCAGGTCTCCCCATCCCTTCAACCATCATCTGGGGGTAGCCATTCCATCAGGCGGTCTCAGTGGGAGAGACAGGAAGCCGGGCTCATCACATCTGCTTTGTTAGAGGCCGCACTCCACCTCCTGCCTCTGAACTGTGCCAGCTGCTCAATATAGGAACAGCCGTCTAGAAATTAATGCCTGAGTTTTATTTCCCTTTTTCCTCCTTGTCCTTTCCCACTTGTGCAATGTATTTAAAATAATAATAATAATAATATAAGAATTGAAGTAGGGCGTGCCTTGTTTTGATTTCATGTATGCCGCTCTGGGTCTGCCTTTTTGCCTGAAGAGTAGGGTACAAATTCTCTAAATAAATGATAAATAAATAAAGCAAATGATCACTGAATAGTATGTTTACATTTCCCTTCCCCCAGGTACAAACAACACAAAACAGACTTTGAAGAGATCCCAAAGGAACGTCCTATTTCTTTACCCTGTCGGGTGGGCCACTGCCCATGCAAATCTTATAACTTCATTCCTCTCAATGGGACTCAGCCCATCCGCTGTAGATGTAAGCACTTTGCTGATCAGCACAGTGCGGCACCTGGGTTTCCATGCAACACGTGTAAGTGAGTTTTGGATAAATAAGCATGTCATATGTAAGTGTAGCAGCTTTTCATTGCACAGATATGTCCCTTGAGGCATTGTGTGTGATACTATAACCATGTATATTTGTAGGTGTGGAGAGTACTAATGAAAATGTTCTGGCTTCTGTAACTAGAAAACTCATATTCAGCATGCAAGCTCAGCATTGTATTTCACATTCCAATTCTGGTTAATTTGCATACTATTAAACCATTTCCTGATTGATACTACTTCCGTATCTGGGAGTCTGAACATGGGCTTTTTGAAGGATACTTTTTCTACTACTGGCAGCTTTCTGTATAAGTAGAGTCTATCTGCACATTATTGTTTAAATATGTTTCATTGTACTGGTTGAATAAATAGTATTTATGATCTCAAAATATTGTAGGCCTTAGATTTACACCATGTCTGCCCTGGACTCAAAGAATACACTTACGCATCCTATTAAGCTGTTTCCAGCTGTAGCAATTGTTTGTGTAGTTGGTGCTACAGAGAGAAAATACTCAAACAAAACTGCCACTGAGTGAAAGGGAGTCAAATATTTTGGTCTATCTGATGCTGTCTTAAAAATGTTTTGAATTAGGTTCCAAATGTTCAGGGTTTCACAGTTGCTTTACTTGTGGATGTGGGCAGCCAACATATGCTCATGAAACAGTAGTGGAAACAAAAGAGGAACGCTTAACCCAAGGAAAACCAGTGGGGCAAGATGTCCCATATGCCGCCATGGGAGGACTAACTGGCTTTAGTTCACTAGCAGAAGGATACATGAGACTTGATGACAGTGGGATAGGTAAGAATTGGGGGACTTGAAATGAAAAATTGAATTTACATCTATCTGTTTTTTGTTTTATTGATAGTTCCAAAGTGTATCAGATAATTTAACTAGATTGCGACGTCTGTGTAGTTTTAAATTATAAATATAGGTGCAGAGGTACCAATCCGGTAGTCTGGTGCCCCACAAAATGAATGGTATGTTTTTCCTATCAATGTGCAGTTGGAAAGACTAGGTCAGCACCGTGGGATTTGACCTGTGGTACCCCTCAAGCCTTGGCCTTATTGCCATGCAGTTTAACATTCATAAGAAGCCATTGGAAGAGATAATCTGGAGCTTTGAAGTTGGGTGTGACCAAACTGATGATTCCCAAATCTATGGGTGGTTTTTAACTAAATTTTACTCATTGTGAACCTCTTGACATTGATAGGCTTAATTTACCGGTAGATGTTTTAATTCATTTCAAATATCCAAGTAAAACTTGGGTGACTACCACTCTATATTTCTTGGCATTTTAACCCCATATCAGTTTGGAAGCTGGGGACAAATGATAAAGTAAAATAATAAATAACCTGAAACTGATTCCAAAGAAAACAAGTTCTCATGGGGGACTTGCTGTGTCTTTTTTGGGAAAAGTACTGTTCATCCTCTCGAAACAGGTATAGATCTATGGATTTCTCCTAGAGCCTACTGTGTCCTGGAAAAGCAGATAATGGCACTGATGAAGAGTGCATTTTTATCATGGGTAGACAAACTAAGGCCCGGGGGCCGGATCCGGCCCATTCGTCTTCTAAATCCAGCCCGCTGATTGTTCGTGAATCAGCGTGTTTTTACATGAGTAGAATGTGTCATTTTATTTAAAATGCGTCTCTGGGTTATTTGTGGGGCATAGGAATTTGTTCATTTTTTCCCTTCAAAATATAGTCCGGCGCCCCACAAGGTCTGAGGGACAGTGGACCAGCCCCCTGCTGAAAAAGTTTGCTGACCCCTGATTTTATCATTTGTATCTGTTGCAAGGGCTCTGACGCAGAGGGGGTCTTGTCATTCTTATCCACATTTTTGTAGCCTTGAGGATTGACTGTAGTACAGGGAGCTGTACCTGAAGATGACTTGGAAACTATAGCAGCAAGATGTTGCCCCCTTCTTCCTAAATAAATACAAGGCTTGGAATCCCGGCCCATTTTGTAGCAACTATCATGACTGCCCTTGGTCTTCCAGGCTTAATGTGATTGGTGCTTTCTTTTAAAACACGGCACAGCCTGTGACCAAAATAGTAGAGCTCCTCCCTGCACAATTTATACCCCCCCCCCCATTTCAAATGACCCCAGGGAGGAATTGCACATGAAACAATATAATAATTAAATGCTGAATACCACCACCAATAAAATAGGAAACATCAGCTGCAAATTAACAGAACATAGGCAGATAGCAAGTGATAAAATCTGAGCCACAGGCATATTACACTTAGCTCCTTCCACAGCCAAAGTAACAAATCTAGCACACATCCATTTTCGTTATGCTTTTATCTATATTTTCAAATATTTGTTTTAATTTAATAACATGAGGTATAATTCTAAAATGCTCAGTGTTTTTTTAATGAGACCAATAACTGGTCTTCCATTCAGGGTGCCATTTTATATATCCGTGGTAGATCACCACATTTTTTTCCCCAAGACAGAGTTGGCTAATTTTGTTGGACTTGCTTCTTGATCATCTTACTGAATCAGCAACATTTTAAATTTGTTTTTCATCAGTGGCTGCAATTCTTCATGTTTCTGGTTAATTTGGATTTCTTCTCCCTAAACTGCTGGTTTCGTTTTAAGGAGCACCTTCCATCGAGTTCCTAGAATCTCCTGTAACCAACATGGATCATCCCTTCCTAAAAGCATTGCAGGGACCTTCTAGTTCCACGCAAGGACGTCCCCAGTTAACAGATGGTAATGGAATTACTTTTCTTTCTTTAAGTAGTCAATGTGTTGCCTGATTAAAATACCCAACCACTGCTTGTTCTTCTCCAGCCTCCATTACAGTGGTACCTCAGGTTAAGGCAGTGTGGTGTAGTGGTTAAGAGTGGTAGACTCGTAATCTGGGGAACCGGGTTTGGGTCTTCACTCCTCCACATGCAGCTGCTGGGTGACCTTGGGCCAGTCACACTTCTTTGAAGTCTCTCAGCCCCACTCACCTCACAGAGTGTTTGTTGTGGGGGAGGAAGGGAAAGGAGAATGTTAGCCACTTTGAAACTCCTTAGGGTAGGGATAAAGCGGGATATCAAATCCAAACTCTTCTTCTTCTTTTTAAGAACTTAATTCGTTCTGGAGGTCTGTTCTTAACCTGAAGCTGTTCTTAACCTGAAACACCACTTTAGCTAATGGGGCCTCCTGCTGCCGCTGCGCCACGGGACCACGATTTCTATTCTCATCCTGAAGCAAAGTTCTTAACCCGAGATACTATTTCTGGGTTAGCGTAGTCTGTAACCTGAAGCGTCTGTAACCTGAGGTACCACTGTATTCTCCCCTGCCACCTTCAGCATGCCAAGGTTTCCCAGGGCTGCCTCCGGTTGCCTCAGGCGGAAGAGATGGTGGGGAGGGCAGTGGCGGTGGAAGGGGTGGCGCCATTTTCTGTTTTGCCTCAAGTGGTAGAACATTCTGGGCCATCCCAAACTGTGCATTAGTCATTTTGTGCAAATTCAACAGAAAAAGAAAACTCAAGTCACTCTAGGCAGAGCGTAACGAAGACTTGGTAGGGTACCCTGGCAGAGAGCAAGGGGGTGTATGTGATCTCCTGAGGGCTGAGAGTACATAATACAGTTCCTGTGTCCTGACAACGAGAATAAGCTTCCTTCCAGGATTCCCTGTACCGTTGGAGTCCAGGGAGTTGATGGAAGAGGAGAGGGAGATGACAGAGGATCTGAGAAAAACTACTATGCCTGGTAGGGACACGGGTGGCGTTGTGGTCTAAACCACTGAGCCTCTTGGGCTTGCTGATCAGAAGGTCAGCGGTTCAAATCTGCCCAATGGGGTGAGCTGCCGTTACTCTGTCCCAGCTCCTGCCAACCTACCAGTTCAAAAGCACACCGGTGCAAGTAGATAAATAGGTATCGCTGTGGCAGGAAGGTAAACAGCGTTTCCGTGTGCTCTGGCTTCCATCACAGTGTCCCGTTGTGCCAGAAGTGGTTTAGTCATGCTGGCCACATGACCCAGAAAGCTGTTGGTGGACAAACGCCGGCTTCCTCGCCTGAAAGAGAGATGAGCGCCGCAACCCCATAGCCACCTTTGACTGAACTTAACCGTCCAGGGCGTCCTTTACCTTTACCTTTTTTACCTTACTATGTCTGGTGTTAAACTTGGGATACATTTTCTCATTGATGCTGTTCCTCTAAATAGGTATTTGAGGTGCTCTAAATAGGTGCTTGAGGTGGGCTTGATGCATTTGCTAGTATGTTTTGGTTTGACATACTAAGGATTGAACAATGAGGGCAAGTCAAAAGTAGGAATGAACCTTATTTACACATATTCTCTTGTCAAACAAGCTGATTCAAGATGGTAGTTATCTTTTCAATTTCACGTGCTGGCAAGTGTGATTACAGGAGAGATTAGAGGTGCTAAGCATGTTTATTTGGTTGTAAGTTCAATTGATTTCAGTGAGCCTTGCTTTCCAGTAAGTATGCTTACGAAATTCTAATGAAATGAAATTTTAATACATTCTGATCTGAGAAGCTCTGGAAAAAGAGATGATATCCACTTGAGCCATACTCAACAGAGAAGACCCCTTGATCTACTTGAGTATGAGTTACATTTGAAATTGCCTAGATACAATTCTAAAATTTATCTAATTAAAAGTATGTTGCTTTTAAGGAGGTGCAAGTACAGCAATGCAAATTGCCTCTTTAAGAAGACCCGATGAAGATGACATGGCTTATTTTGAAAGACAGTATCAGGAACGGGTAAGCCATTGCATACGTAGTTTAAAGCAAAAGCGTTTCTTTAAAGTTGAAGATAACCCGCTTTTGCTGAATGTGAGACATTTTTAATTTCTTTATAACTTTGTTAAAATATGTTAGGGCATTATATTGGTATCTCAGAATCAAATGTGGTTGTAGAGAAGGAAATATCAGGTTTCTCATAATTTATTAAGTGATAGAAATTTAAGCAGATAAACACCGCAAACTGGTCAAATGGATTTACCGAGAGCAATGGTTTCCTGTGGTACGTTTGCTTAGGATTGGCTTGTGGTGACGCTGAGGTGGGCTTTTTCCCTGGTGGCACTGGTATTGTGGCATAATTTCCCTGCTGAAATATGAGAAGCCTCCTCTGTCTTGGCATTCCACCAGCTTTTGAAAACAAACCCAAGCATTCACTTGATCTCTTGGCCAGAGCCTGTTGTTTTAATTGCTGTGCTGTTTTAAGGGGATTGTTTTATTGTATATTTTAATTATGGTGTATTTTTTAAAATAGTCTGTATTTCTAACAATGTTGTGCAGTTACGTTTTCATGTTTTGTAAACCATCTGGGCATTAAGCAGCAAATGAATAAATTAATTATAGCAATAATGATTATTTTTTCCTTGTGCGCCCTCCATCTCCTATTGCAGTCTCAACATTACAGTGGACCCCCGGGTTACATTACCTTCGGGTAATGTAGCTTTTGGGTTTTGCCACACATATATGCGCAGAAGCGCTCTATTGCGCTGCGTGCGTGTGCAGAAACAGTGCCTCTAGATGCGGACTTTTTGGGGTATGTACGGACCCCCAGAACAAATTAAGTTTGTATGTGGTGGGTCCACTGTACTCCAATCTTGGTTTTGCTCTCTAGTGGCTAACTACTTCAACTGTGAAAAGAAGTGGTGAAAAGAAGGAAGAAACCAGAAAGTATATAGCACACCAGAGTGGCTCACAATGAGAAATGGCATTAATGCTAATAGCGTAGAAAAGTGGCTGGATTTAGGTTGGCTGCAGCTAAGTACAGGCAATGTGAAATTTGGCAGGAAAATGAATGTAGCTCACTCCTTGAAGCTGCTTTGTTTTATAATTGGCTAGGTCTTTAAGTCAAAAGAAGTTATTTTATAAGTGAATGTATTTTAATGTTTTCTTTTTTCTTTTTCATCACAGCTGAAGCAAGAAAAGGCTGCTGCAAAACAGAAAGGAAAGCGTCCAGTGACAAAAAATTCATGATAACCAATAAAACAAAAGAATACATTTTTTATTCATTGTGATTTATTAGTGTTTAGATAAGTTTTCTTTAATGAATTCAGTATGTGAAGATTTTTCTATAAGATAATATGTGGTAGTACATCTATTTCTTTCTAGGCATGGAAGCAAAAATAATGTCATCCAGCTAGATAGAATATGCCAAGGACAATGGTTTTCTCACTCACATGTTAAGCATCAGCAAAACATGTTTGAATACAGAGATCAAATAATAAAATTATATCCCTGTTCTTTTAGCTGTTTGGAGCTTCTTTTCTTCTACATAAATTTACACCAGTCAAAGGGTGATTTGTTTTATTTCCTTTAAAGTTTTAAAATGTTATCATTATCTATTTCTAATAAAAATATCAAGCTACCAGTGATAAAAACTCTGGATTTGAAAGGACAACATGGGGCGAAAATACTCATAAAATTAGACTGTTAAGGTTATGATTTTCTTCCTATGAAAGGAATTAACATTAACAATACAGTGAACAATAAGCAATCCGTCTGTATACTTTATTGAGCAAAACAGGATGAGATAATACTAAGAAGTGAGCTTGTTTGATAGCCACCTGCTGATACCTACAGGTTTATGACCAGTAATTAGAGGCTGAAGAAAACTAATTAGGTTTAACATAAAGCTATACAGCAGAAATGTTGACATATCAGATATATGGAGCCGAATTGTACACGTTTAATTTACTTGAAACAAGTCCTACTTGGTTCAATTAAACTTATACCTAACAGTACAATCCTTAACTACGTCTACTCAGAAGCATTCTTATTGGTGTTAGTATTATTTCAATTTGAATTCCCATTGGATTCAAGGTAAATGGAATTAGGCTTTCAGCCCAACTTCTTTTAGAACGACAGCCTGACAGTGTGATCCTAAACTGTTTATTTCAGAAGTAAATCTCATTGAGTGTGCTCACACTTGCCTCCTAATAAGTGTGCCTAGGGGTGCACTGTTAGAAGCACTTCTATGAATTTGTTAATACAGTGGTACCTCAGTTGTCGAACTCAATGTGTTCTGGAAGTCTGTTTGACTTCCAAAACATTTGGAAACCAAGGCACGGCTTCTGATTGGTGGATTGGCCCCGGAAACAATGCTGGCACCCAAAATGAACGTTTGGCTTCATAAACCGGAACACTTCCAGGTTTGCGGTGTTTGGGAGCCAATTTGTTCGTCAACGAAGCCGTTTGGGAACCAAGGTACCACTGTATAGTACAGTCATTATCAATCAGTGCACTTCATAAAGTACACTTTATCTTCTCTTTTACTCTGTAGCGCAGAACTCTTTTTAAGACAGGGCCATGTTCCAGTGGTGAGTGGGGACCAGAGGCAAAAGTGGGTAGAACAAGAAATGTACATTTTACCTTTGTCCAGACTAGTTTTTACACTCACCCACATTCCTATCCTCCATCCACACCAGCAAGAGGCATTTTTCAGAGTTGAAGGACACATTCCAGCCAGGCAAAAAACACTGGGTACAAAATCGTGAGGGATGTGGCCAGAGGCAGACTTCGGTATTTCAAATTTCAGCAGTGGTCTGTGCAAGACCAAAAATCAGCACCTCCTGTATCTCGCTTTCCGTTCTTCCCAATTCGTCATATAGTTGCAACACCCCCTAGGCTCAGTGTAGAAGAAGAGGACCACAGTTGGCCCCCAGGTCTGAGGTTCTCAACCCTCGCACTATACATCAGATATGGACATCCTATGCCTTCCAGATGTTGAGACTACAACTCCCACAACCCTAGACCATTGGCCATGTCTTAGCAACAAACAAAGGGCTCAAAGTTCTCCAGTTCTGCTACAGATCCTTTTGACATGTGTGTGGTGGGGAAAGTCCTGTGGAACAGCGAATACATGGCCCAACCAAGTGTTGGGCTTTGATTCAGAAGCTTTTGTTCAGAGAGAAACTACATAGTCCATGCATATGGATGGGAAGAAAGGAGGTTTTGCTACTTGCCCTTTCAAGGAGCGCAAATCACGTTATGAGGAAAACCGCTTGAAAAGAACAAGTGAACAGCTACAAGGCGACCTCCCAGTAAACAGGCATAAGAAAGATCGGGTTGCAAACCCCTTTAGATTCTGTAAGCACATAGTTCAATTGCATGTCTCCCTAAAGACGCTGTGTACTGATCGTCCTGTGTTTCAGCTTTAATGGTGCGTCCTGTAATCTTTCCACTCAGCGTGGCGATCCTTCGCATTCAAGTGTCAGATATCTGCCAATGCCTGCGGTTTGAGGGGATGGTCGGGCTTGGCAGCTCCTCCCCGGGACCGCCATTGGACCGCCTTTTATCCACACAACCCCTTCCATAGCGCCCAGCTACAGATACAAATAGGAGGAGTGTGTTAGGTTTCAGGTAGACCCACCCTGGGATTTGTTTGAACGACGGCGTAGCATCGCTGTTTGAAATCAAATATTGATTCAAGTGGTTTGTCCGCGCTTAACTCGGTATAGGGATCCGGCTCTCAAGGGGTAACTAAGAAAGTCTAAAAAAATGCATTTCTGAATTCGCATGTGTAGGAATTCAACATTTATTGCACTAGCCATGTCCCACCCCCCCCAGCAACTTAAGTGTTATTTATTAAATTTATATATACCGCCTTTCCTTCTTGGATCTCAGGGCGGTTCACAACATAAAAAAGTCGCTTAAGTGCCTAGGATCGCAGCTAGATCATACGCGTGTTTGTTTCTCCAAAGTCGCTGCGTTCAGTACTGCTCCTCCTTTCCCTGCGCAAACTGAAACCTGGGGGAGTAAGTCCCACTGAAATCAGCGGGGGTTCAATACCGTCCAGCAGCACCGTCGAGCGCCCTGGCACTTTTAAATTATTATTACTATTTCTTTTGCGTCTCAACGCGCCTGTGCGTCAACAGGAGGCGCAGCGGGGCCTATGAAAGCGCGCAAGTCTTACGAAGTCCGCGCGGGTCCATCCTCCCAACTATCTTCGGCCGCCGCGTGGCTTGCAAAGGGCGCAAGTTTGCGCTTGCTGGTGCCTTGCGCGGAGGGTGTGTGTGTCTTTCTGTGACTTTTCCGCCGACTCGCTTAAGGTTCTGTGCCATTCATAAGAGTTGGTGACGGACAGAGGGAGCAAGAGGAGGAGGCGCCTGAGGGCGACGCGTAAGTGGCGTCGAGCCTTAGCAAAATGGCGGGGCGTCTTCTTTCAAGGGCCAGATTATGGAAAGGCTTCCTCTGAGGGAAAAACTGGCCTGTTACCGTGTGCTTCTGCTTTCCTTTGAATCTTAAATATGTGAAGGGTGGGTGGGTGTGTTTTGAGGCAGGTGGACGGCAGGTTTTTTTGCATTTATAGAGCGCTTTGCAGCCCCCCCCCCACTTGAACTAATGTTTATCTTCAAACCTGACGGCTCTCTTGAAAGAGAGGCCAGCCAATATTAACATCCTCGGGTTTCAGGGGCAGCGGCGGCGGGGGAGAGGCTAAAAGCCTTTTGTGGTGTATTCACACATGTGGTAAAACTTCGGTGTGGAGGAGACCTGACAGCTCACATTTTTACACATACCGTCCTTGCTGTATGTTGTAGGGTTAGGAATAGATTTAGGACATAGAAATTAATAAAATTATAGGATTATTATTTGGGGTGGGTAGGGAGAAATACAAGATGGAAAGGAATTATTGGGTCTTCTTCTTTGGTGATAACTCGTAGCCGAGTATGCTTTATCCATAAACACTGTTTTAACGATGAGTCCATAAGTGACCGGACCCACACGTCCTTCCACAGTGGGGACATTGGTTTGCGGGCAGGAGTTGATCACGGTGTGGGTTTGCCAAGCGTGCTTTCCTCTTAGCACGTTTCTCCCTTGCATCCTGAGTTCGAGTGTCTTCAAAGCCCATGACACCTTTGGTAAAGGCTGTTCTCCAATTGGAGTGCTTGCAGGCCTGTGTTTCCCAGTTGTCAGTGTTTATACTACATTTTTAAAGATTTGCCTTGAGAGAGTCTTTGAACCTCTTTTGTTGACCACCAGCATTATGTTTTCCATTTTTAAGTTCGGAATAGAGTGGCCAAGTTAAGGCCATTAAGGGAAGAATAGGGAGCCATTAAGGGTCGTTAACAAGACAAGGGCCCTAGGTATGACCAGAGACTGGGGATTTGGAAGGTTGCCCTGGTAACTGCTCTGGGGAAGGGCAAGGGGTTTCTGGGAAGAAGAAGGAGGAGGGGAAGGCTGGGATACATCTTTGAGGGAAGCTGCCTCTGGAAATGTGCGTGCTGAAGGTGCAAATAGGCGAATAAACCCTATCTAGGGTTGCTATATTTCAGAAAGTGAAAATCCAGACCACGAAAGTTGTTGAGCTGCTTTATTGGGGTGGGGGCGCAAAGTTGTTGAGCTCAATCAGGAAAGAGATATTTGGTTCATGGTAGATAATCCATTGAAAGTGTCAATGCAGTCTGCTGGCAGCTGCAAAGAATACAAATTCCATGCTAGGGATTATTGGGAAATTCCATGGTAGGGATTATTCGCTGAAAATAGAACTGGCTGTATTGAAATACCCTATGTATGTCCTTGACTGGAATATTGTGTACAGTTGCCATATACCGAAAGGATATTGTAAGGCTGGAAAATGGCAACCAAATTTATGGTGGGATTGGAACACCTTGCCTATGAGGCAAGGCTAAAGCAGCTGGCACTTTTTAGTTTTGAAGGTAGGTGTGTAAGGTGAGACATGATGTGAGGCTTGTAACGTTATGTACGGTGTGGAGAAAGTTGGTAGAACATAAGAACCTTTCTGGATCAGTCCCACGTAGATTTGTGTTCTGATGTAAGATGTGCATTTTTAAGGCTCTGGAAATGTGCTGAAGTTGGGTAATGGGGATGGCTGAAAGTAGTGGGAGGAAGAGAAGGATATAAAAACCCCATACTATAGTCTTTATAAGTTACTTCTAGCTTAAGGTTACCAGATTTTTTTCAGTGAATCTGGGGACACTTTTCAACGTCAATGGATTTTGTATGGGGACTGGTTTGTAAATCCGGGGACTGTCCCTGGGAAACGGGGATGTCTGGTAACAGTATTCTAGCTGCTTTCTATAGGTTCTGCCGTGGCCATGGGGAAACCCGCCCCCCCCCAGGTCAGGCCAGGTAGCACCAGAATCTCTTCATCCCCAGGTAGGCAGTTGGACTGTCTGTGACACCTAGATCTTCCTGGAGGCAATCGTATGGTATCTGATGAACATCCTGGGGAAGGAGGAGACGAAACAGTGACGTAAAATTTACACTTCAGAGTCTATAGGGGTACTAAGCTGTGTATCTCATGTTTAATCAACATGGCACTCCGCTTTTGACTGTCGTTACATAAACATTTTTCTCATGGATCATGTCTTGTTTTAGGTTCTGCTGATATGGAAGAGGATTCAGGATATAATAAAGGTACACATACTAATATTGTTTTACTTCTTTAACACTGAATTCATGAGCTTACTTGTAATTCTTTCTGCCCACAGTTGTTAGCTGCCATGTTGAAGATGCTATAACATTTTGGGCACAGGTAAGGTTAAGATTGTAGGAAGTGATGAATGACTAACTGAATGAAGTGGGATCAGGGCAACTAACTAATTATTAAATTTGGCAAAAGCAAATCTTTGCCCATATTTTTATGCCTTAAAACTGTACCCCTTCTTATATTAGTAGTGTAAAAGGCCTTTCATATAAATGTTGACTTCAAGTTTAATTTGTGCCGTTCAGGATATTAATAGACATAGCGACATATTGAAGACTAGCCGTTCTCTAGCTGAAATCTGTCCTCTAGCCAGCCCAGTCTTTGGCAATCCTGATCTTACCAGGGTAAGTTGTACATGTTGTTTCTTGGTTCCTATAAGTATAAGAACATCTAGTAGGCATCATTTGAATTTACAGTCCTGTGTATGCAAATCTGAAAAGTTCAGTTGTGCTTTTTGACTCTGGAAGTGGGGTTACAGTGGTAAAGATGAATTGTATCAGCTATTCAGTTGCCCATTTGATAAACTTGGCATTTTTGGTTGAATTTGAAGGTTTTCATCTTGATTGTTATCTTTATTACAGTGGTAACACTTTTGGAATGCAGAGCTAAATTTTTTACTGTGTGTAAGCTTGGTTGACAGTATATTTAAGTGACTTCTTAAGAACTAGTGTTATACTGCATACTTCTGCATAAGTGTATGTGTTCAAACATTTAAGCATCTTCAAAAGGCAGCTCTATATCTGTATTCATGAGAAGGTTGCCTGCCACCTAAACACTACAGAATAAACCACCGAATTAAAAACATCTGAAGAAAATGGCTTACAAATACATGCAGGCTTATGAAGTGACCTGTGGTTGTTTTTTTTAATTTGCAGATCTATGGAGGATGCTTTTCTGAAGATAAATGTTGGTATAGATGCAAAGTACTGAAGGTTATCAATATTGAAAAGGCAAGGAATTCCTACTCCGATTGATTTCCGAAATACAGTCTGCAATCTTTTAAGTTCAAATCTTAGTTGATAATAGCCTGGATACTGTCTTCCTGAAATCATTGAGTCCAAATCTTACTTGATAGTGCTATTTCATGTTGATGGTTTCAATTCTAATGATGAGCCCTGCTTGATCAGGCCTAGCTAATCCAACATCTTTCTGCCTAGTTTCTGTACTAAACTTTAAGGAACTGCTAACTTGGATTTTAAGTAACAGGGCAGAAACTTCTCAAATAACGTAAGATTGCTATCATTTCTTTGGGCTTTTTAATTCTATTTTTAGTAGCTAGATGTGTGCAGAAATACTTCCTGTAACTAAATAATTTTCTGTAAGTGCTTAACCTTATTTAGTAGTGGTTGCAGATTCCTAACTATTTCTTTAGTTAAAGTTGTGTTCATGTAGGAATGCAAAGACAACTGGGGAGTGATTCCCCTTGAACTCAGTGCAGCTTACTTCCGGGTAGACATAATGTACTGTGAACACCGTAAGCTATAACTCCAATAGGCAATTGGTTCTTATTTATTTGTTTTACTGGTTTTTGTTTTATTACAGTGCCAGGTATTATATATTGACTATGGAAACTCTGAGGTTCTCAATCGATCAGAAATAGTTGAGATTCCAGAAAACTTGCAGTTTCCTAGTGTGGCAAAAAAGTACAGGCTGTGGGGATTACAGATTTCAGCTAATCAAGATTTAAATCATTTTGACCAGGTGAGAAAGACTTTTCACATGTGTGTGAACAGTTCAGCAATCAGGAATGTAAAAAGGCAGTTGATTTCTGTTTTAACCTGTCATGTTACAATCAGTGCTGTGGTTCAGTTTCCACCAAATGCTATGTTGCCCATCTTGCTGTCTCCTACTTAATTTATGTAACTATTTACATAGGTTTAACATAATTATTTCACACAGTCCACTTCAGTGTAGAGGAAATGTCAAAACAGTGTTTAGAAAAGAAGTAATTATGTATCGGTTGTGATCTTAAAAAACAACAACAACAAAACCCCAAAGAAGATTACAAACAAATACCAATCATAGTCCCTGGATTGGATTGATTTCTGTTCTGAATTTCAGGCAGAATTGCAAACAGCAGCTATTTCTGTTCCCAATGGAATTCTCAAAACATACCTTGGTGGTCAAGCAATTTCCATTGGAGTAGAGGGAATCAAATACAGCTCATACAGTGGACGCTCGGGTTTCGAACGTGATCCGTGCAGGATGCACGTTCACAACCCGCAGTGGTGTGTCTGTGCATGCGCGGGTTGCGATTCGGCGCGCATGCGCAAAGTGCGATTTAGTGCTTCTGTGCATGCACAACTGCCGAAACCTGGAAGTAACCCATTGCGGTACTTCCGGGTTTCAGCAGTCCGCAACTCGAAAAAATGCAACCTGAAGCGTCTCTAACCCGAAGTATGACTGTATTTGAAACCAGGAAGAAAAACACCTGCTTGATATCTTCATAGGTGCCAAAGACTGCAGTTTGCCTGGGTTTTGTGTTCCTCTAGAAATCTTGCAATAAGCTGACACTTGCCTTTTCACTGTAGAATTTAGGTTTATAGATGTAATATTATATTATGTACCCTTTTTTGATTATGAAGTTTGTCATTTCAAACTAAGGGGCCCCATTCACATGTCCTGTTAAGCCATGCTTTATGGTGGTGTGTCCAAGCTGCAGTGCACCTTGGGTGTGTGTGCTCCATTTTAGTCATCCTATATGACCAAGGGGAGGATTTTGGAGCATTGCTTCTGCTTTTACATAACCAGTTTTCTGTATCGTCCGAACTGAAGCTGTCGTTAATACTTATCATGATGAATTCCAAACAAGCCAACTTCGTACCCCTTGGGTTGAAGTTGGTGTGGCGTTCGTACGAAGCCCCCGGTCGTCTCACAGACTATTGACCCATACACCACTAATCCACTGTCACCAACCAGGTCTTCCCCGGTAAATCACTTAGTCTCAGTCAGGTTCTTAAATTAACAAAGAAGAGTGTAGTTTATTTCAGACACAAATAAACTTTTAACTGTATTCAAAATGTTACTCTTTACCCTCTTAGTCTTATTTTATTTTATTCTGTCTCTAACTCTTCTACCTCCCCTCACACATGAACTAACTGTCTCTCTAATTCCAACTGTCTGCCAACGGCTTTCCCAACTTCCTTTTCCCAATCAACCAACCAACTAACCTTGGGCTAAGCCCTTTTATAAACAGGTAGGCTCCGCCTCTGGCTTTTCTATTGGTCTACCTATTAACTCTTTCTCTCCCCCTGTATAGACATTTTCTATCGAAAGGGCAAACACCACAGTTGGCTTGTTGGAATTGAACTTTATTTAGTGTTACCAAAGTTTGTTGTGCCAAACCATACAACAAATTGCAATTAAGGGAAAGTTATAGCAGAAGTCTTTGAGTTCCTCCTCACAGCCATGCAGGATGGGGGAGTGTGTGAGGCCAAAGTTCACTGAAGCTCATTTATGTCACATGCACCATTTTCTTGCTATCTGGATTATTATTGCATTTGGGTTATTCCTGCATCTTTCATTAAGTGTGGTCAGCCAATTTTGGTAAGTGGACAACACAAGTGTCAAATTAATGCTTGAGCTGATTATAAGAGTGGCTTTGTGTATCCTTTATTCAAGTTATAAAAATGCTTGCCACACCTTTGCATACCTGACTTGGTTTCTGCTAATGCTGAGTTAGGGACCGAAAGCAATGCAGATTGGTAAAGCCACAGTCCTAGATCTTGAAAGGATTTATCAGCCCCTTTATAGCTTCTGAGATTTTAACTGAGCACAGCCCATACATTTCCTAGGTTTCCCAACACAGCTGCTGCCATAAACTTGATTTCCAAAAATCAAAAATTAGATCTATCTGCGCCAGTCAGATAAATTTGCACAATTGCAAATGATGCATGTACACCACAGCCTTGATTGTAAAACTTACACAACAAACTATTTCATAAACTTTTCTGAACTTCCCCCCCCCTTTTCTTTTTTGCAGGCCAGGAGATTTCTGCATAGCTTGATTTTTGAAAAAGAAATAAAGACGAGAATCAAAGCCACGTATCAGGATGGTACCATTGTGGCTGAAGCAGAGTGTGGGCTACTGGATGTTGGGGAAGAAATGGCCAAAAAAGGATTTGCTGAAAGATGCAAGTCTCCTGTAAATAGTAATTCCTGTGATACAAAAATGGATTCCTCTCTCTGCCAATCCAGGAATGCAAATTCTCCAGCTCCAGTGTGGTCCAGTAGAGCCAGCTCTCCATTAAGCAACAGAGTAGGCACGGGCTTTGGTGACAATCCACCGCTGAATGGAAGGAATGAGAAAAATGGTGCAAACCATGTGCCTTTTATTAAGTAAGTCACAGTGGGAAAACGGTTTTTGATGTAAGAAGTGGTTTGAGATGTGGTTAGAGATGAAGTCCAATACAACATGCTTTTGAAGGATGCTGGGGGCTCCTGGCCTTGAAACCATGGCCTTTTAACTGGAAGCTCTTGCTTTAAATTCCCTGATTATGCTGGGCTGGTGCCTGTTATGTAGTGGTGAGAGGCATTCCACACATGTCCAGAGGCACTTTTTAATTCAAGTGATCCAGTGCTTAAACCTCTGAGGCTACAGATTGGTTCTGAATTTTTGTTACATTCTGGTTCCCTGGTCGGTGTGCAGGAGGAATCCAGATAACCATTGGTCAGCTGCTCCCAATGTCTCGGACTGGCAGGGACATGTGACCAAATTTTGTGCTAACTAGCCAGCTCATGAGTCACTCCTCCCAACTCATTTTGATGCCCCCTGCAGAAATCCAGTACTTGTTCAGCTCTCTGCTTCACCACTCTTAGCTGTGTTGTTCTTTGCTCTCTTTTATGCCAGTCTTTATTTTTCTCACCGCCTGTATATTTGTCATTTCCTTTGCTCTTGCTTTTCCTCTTTCCCTCCAAACATTTTCTTGTTGGTTTTTTTTTTGTTCGTTCTCCCCACCCCCTTTTCTCTGGCCATAGCATTGTTGGGAAATAAATGTCTGGCCCTGCAGGAATATAGGTGAATTAAACGTGATGCAGTCTAAAGCAGACACGGCTAAATAAAGACATGGGCGGTGGGAGACATTGCTGGGATCCTCCATGCTGCTGCTGCCATCAGGCTGGTTGGAGTTAAGAAATAAATAGATGTAATTCTGGCTGAAGAGGCAGTTTGTGATTCCAATCAGGTTTGGGGCTGACATTTCCTGCTTCTGATTTAGTATGCCAGTCTAGTGTGGCACCATCTTGGAATGAGTAATTCATGGCAGTGCCCTCATCTGGCCAACAGAGGACCTCCATGCCTAGGCTAGAGACATCATGAAATGATAACTAATTTGCATCTTTTCTGCCACTGCCATCTCTCCAGCAGTGCCTGTTTTGCCCTTGGGAAATCTGGTAGTTATCTGTGGCTGCAGAAGGCTTCCATTTCCCTGGTATAGCGAGAGTGCCCTTTAAGGATAGCATTAGGGGGTACACGTGCAATAAAAGTGGTCTTTACTAATTAAGCATCTAAGCCAGCTTTCACCACTCTCGTGCTCTCCAGATATTTTGAACCTACAGCTCCCAAAATCACCAGTCAGCATGGCTATGTTGGCTGGAGGTGATGAGTCGAAATCATTTGGAGGGCACTAGTTTGGACTTGGAATCTCTTGAATGCTCTCTTGAAGTCATGTATCAACTTTGTATTTATTTTTCAATAGGGAGAAAATGGTGACTTGCGACTTTAGAAGGGTCTCAAACATTAGCTTGGAAAAAATAAAGCAAGACCAGAAAATGATAGAGGAGAATGAAAAGTTGAAAGCAGAGAAAGAGGCTCTCAGAGTGAAAAATGAGGATCTTCTCTATCAGTGTGAAGAACTGGAGTCAACGGTTAAGAAGCTTACTTGCGATCTGGAGGTACAGCCAACAGATTGATTCTGCATCCCAGAGATAATTAACTGTAGAGTCAGCTTGCACGTGAGGCGGGGTGAAGCATTTTCCTTAGGCGACGGAAGCACAAGAGGCAGAGCTATGCCCACCATACCACTTCTGTCACCACCAGAATGCCCTGTTCTCACCAGTGAGATGGAGACGTTCTGGCGTGTTGCTGCTCCTCTTCCCTGCCCCCAGGGCAGAGAAACCGAGCAGCAATGCCATGCGGAACAGCTTGGCTCCTGCCGAGTTCAGCAAGAGCTGGGGTGTTTCTGTGCACAGCATTGCCACTAAGGTGGTAAAACGGGCTGGGCTGCCCCTGCTTAACTGGTAGTCTTACAATAGTGATCTGGGTTCTCCTGTTGATGATATAACTGATACACAGAAGATTTAATTCTTCTGTGCTACTTGAAGAGGAAGTACTTAGTTAAAGAATGGTTCTCCTCCCAACTGCCCACCCTTTTATGGTTCCCATTTCCCATGCCTCCTATCACAGTCACCAGCTTGTTTTCCTTCAGCAGACAGGAATGCTGGCCAAACCTGATGGATGGTAAATGTGGGTGCCTGATTGCAATCCCTTACATGCCTAGTTGCAAGTAAGCCCTGCTGAATTCAGTGAACTTCCTCCTTGAAAAGTTTGTATAATATTATAGCCTAAGGCAGCAGAATTCAAGTGACTTTCGAGGTTAATTGGAAATTCCTCTGCAGGACCAAAACTGCTCTCTGGGTCTTTGGTTGGTTCAGGGTATGATGGCAGTTGTGCCACTCATCTACTTTCCAATTTGCTTCCTGTTATGCCAGACAAGTGACTGAAACCAAAAGCTGTGTGTGTGCCACAAACATAAAAACACACTGCACAGTGCAAACGTTCTTCAATTAAAGCCTGGTCATCTGGCAACACATTGCATGTAATACTGAGCACCTTGGAGGAAGGCTGTTTATACAAATGTAGCGTAAGTTAGCATAATTCTGTGTTTAATTGACCAGATCTGGGTGTCAAGAACACTATCAATAAGAGTAACGAAATGTGAAATACAACCCAGGACCCTATCAGACCATTGTCCAATAGCTCTAGAAATAAAAAAAGAAACATCAGGCACGCGCAGATGGAGGATGAATGAATACCTATTTGAAATTGAGGAAGTGATAGAAAAGGCCAAAAATACCCTGAAGAACTATTTTGACTTAAATCTGAATAAGGACACTCCCATTGATATAGTCTGGGACGCTGGCAAGGCAGTCCTAAGGGGCCTCTTGATACAACAAAATAACTACAGAAGGAAAGTAAGAGAACAAAAGAAAGAAGAGATTCTTACCCAGTTAAAAGAGTGTGAGAAAAAATTGGTAATAAGACCGGGAGATGAAAGGATTAAACAAACCGTTAAGGTGTTGCAGGCACAATACTCCGCACTATTAAACCAAGAGGTAGAATGGAAAATCAAATTTATGAAGCAGAAATACTTTGAGTCAGCGAACAAGACAGGGAAACTACTAGCGTGGCAGCTAAGAAAAAGAAGAAAGCAAAATGTGATCAATAAATTAATAATGGATGATAGGATAATAGAAGACCCAGACGAAATAGAAAGCAGGTTTACCCAATTCTATGAAAAGCTGTATGAGAAAGGAGAAGAAGAAATTATAGAAATAGAAAAATATTTGGATAAATGTGGAGTGGAACGCCTAACTGAGGAAGACAGAATATATTTAAATAAGAAGATTACAGCAGATGAGGTTAAGGAGGCTATTAAGAAAATGAAACCCGGGAAAGCACCTGGTCCGGATGGCTTATCCACTAAATATTATAAAATTCTTGGAGATCATATAGCTCCAGTACTCAGTGACGTTATTAATAACATCTTTCAAGGAGGGAGGATCCCTGATTCATGGAAAGAGGCACATATTACATTAATCCCAAAAACGGAAACCGAGAAAACGGATATAAGAAACTATAGACCGATTTCCCTGCTTAATAACGATTACAAGATCTTTGCAGATATCATGGCGAATAGGCTTAAGAACTACTTAAAGAGATCTATTCACAAAGACCAAGTGGGATTCCTCCCTAACAGGCAGCTGAAAGACAATGTTAGGCATATATTGAACATCATCGAATACTTAGATATGAGGATAGACATTCCGGCGGCGCTGATTTTCATTGACGCCGAAAAGGCCTTTGATAATGTCTCTTGGCCTTTTTTACTACAGTGCATGAAAACAGTAGGAATAGAAGGCCCCTTCTTGGAAGGCATAAAGGCAATATACTCAGGTCAAAGGGCCAAGCTGATCATTAATAATAATCTTACCAGCTCCTTTACGATCACGAAGGGCACAAGACAAGGTTGCCCACTGTCCCCCCTTCTATTTATCATGGTTTTAGAGATAATAGCAAATAAAATAAGGGAGTCATCAGGAATAAGAATTGGAGAAAAGGAGTATAAACTAAAGGCGTACGCCGACAACCTGGTTTTGTCTTTAGAGGAACCAATGGACAGTGTTATTAATGTATTAAAGATTCTAGAGGAATTTGGCAAACTGTCAGGGTTCAAATTAAATAAGAAAAAAACCAAAATCTTAGTGAAGAATCTGGAAGAAGATGTAAAGAATCAGTTGGAGCAAATGACAGGTATTAAGGTAGTGAAAAAGGTGAAGTACCTGGGAATATGGATTTCCCCAAAAAATATAAATTTAGTAGAAGATAACTATACCAGGGTTTGGAAAGAAATTAAGAAAGATTTAGACATCTGGAATAGGTTGAAATTATCATGGACAGGAAGGATGGCTGCGATCAAGATGAGTATTTTACCAAGACTATTATTTTTATTCCAGAACATCCCCGTAATTAGAGGAACAACATGTTTCAAGAACTGGCAAAATTTTTTGGCGAAATTCATATGGCAGGGGAAAAGGGCTAGAATTAAATTTAAACTCCTGACGGATTTAAGAGAAAGAGGGGGCTTTGCAGTCCCAGATTTGAGGCTCTACTACGATGCAGCATGCCTTTGCTGGATAAAGGATTGGGCCACCCTAAAAAATCCAGATTTATTGGATCTAGAGGGCTTTAATGCCAGGTTTGGCTGGCACGCCTACTTATGGCAGGATAAAGGGAAAGCCCACAAAAGCTTCTCTAACCATATTATTAGAGGTTCGTTACTTGAGGCATGGAACAGGAATAAAAAATTGATTGAAAGAGGCACGCCCTGGTGGCTCTCCCCAATTGACATTATAACATTAAAAAAATCAAACCAGATAGGGGAAAGATGGACATACGAAGATCTTTTAGTTAAAACAGAGGGAGGCTGGAAGGTTAGACCTTATGAAGAGCTGAAGGGGAAGTTAAATGGTTGGATACAATACCACCAGATTAATGCACTGTGGCTTGAACATAAAAAACCAGGGATGAGTGAAAAAAAGTCGAGATATCAGGTGGAAATCCTGGAAAGTAACACCAAACTCCTCTCTAAAATGTATAAACAATTGCTGGCCTGGGAAACTAAGGATGAAGAAGTGAAGGGAGTGATGGTTAAATGGGCCAGAGACCTGGGACACAATCTAGAATATGAGAGATGGCAGAAACTCTGGAAGAGGGGTATGAAGTTTACAGCATGTGCTGCCCTCCGAGAAAATTTAGAAAAAATGATGTATCGCTGGTACATCACCCCGGCAAGACTGGGGAAGATGTACAAAAACGGAAGCAGCACCTGCTGGAGATGTAAAAATAAGGTAGGAAACTTCTTTCATATGTGGTGGACATGTGATGTGGTGAAAGGATTCTGGGGACAAATCTATGATGAGCTAAAGAAAATATTGAAATATAATTTCCCCAAAACACCGGAGGCGTTTCTCTTAGGTATGGTGGGAGAGGAGATCAAGAGCGAGGATCAAACTTTCTTTCAATACGCCATGGTGGCGGCCAGGATCCTATTGGCGCAAAATTGGAAAACGCCCAACACCCCCACGATCAAAGAGTGGCAGATGAGATTGTTTCAATACATAGAGCTAGCGAGACTGACACAAAGAATCAGGCATCAAAACAATGTTAAATTAAAAAATGACTGGAACAAATTTTTAAGTTATATTGAAGTTAATTTGGGAATCACCAAAGTAACAGTGGATGGAATTTAATACCTGCAACATACAGACCATAGTATTGGCAGCATATAACTGCAGAAAGACCTTAAGAGTTTTTAATCTAAACCGGGTTGGATGGAGGTCAAGTGTTTGTAATTGTGCGTGAAACGAGGTAATTGTACTGTGTTCTTTTTTTTCTTTTGTTCTTCTTTTTTCTTTTTACCTTTTTCTTTTCTTTATTTTGCTTTTGTCTTTTAATGCTGTTGTTGCTCTTTTTTATGTCTATTTGTTGTTTAATGTATTTTGTAAAAGCTTAATAAACAGAATAAAAAAAAAAAGCATAATTCTGTGTTTAATAGTCACTGAAAGCCAAATCTACTGCCCTTATATTCTCTTAGCTCCATGTTTGCATGTGGGTATTTTGATTTTTTATTTATTTATTTGAAAATATGCTTTGGTGCTTGGCAGAAATGGTGTAATACTAATGCTCTAATCCTTTTCTTCTTATCCAACGCTGTAGGAGAAGAAAAGATACAAGGAAACTTTTGAGGTGTTGGAAAACGCTCTATCAACATATATAGGAACTACAGTGGGAAACTTGGCCGACAAGTTCGAGAAATTGAAAGAGGCTAGGTATAGGGTACATTTCCCCTCCTCAACTAAAACATTTCCCCCAGCGATGGGTTTCTGCTGTGAATCACAATTTTTAAAAGGTTCTTCTCAAAAGACAAAGCTTGATCTAGCATTGTTTGGAGAAGAGCCTCAATCATTTTGTCGTTTAAAAAATGTTTTTTTAAATTTGTCATTTTAATTCAGTAGAACAGTGTTTGGTTGCCAGTAATGGTCAGAGAGTTCAGATTTTAGCTGAGTTTCAGTGACTTTTTCCCTGCCTTTTGAAGTTTAGTCACTGCCTGGAGGCTTTCTTCCCTGAAAAGTGCATACAGCTCAAGGAGGAAGTGAGGAAGAGCATCACTCTTCCAATATCCTTCTTGGACAGCGGATGGTTGTCCAAGACTCTTTGTACTTCTGAAATGTTTATCTTCACTGGCATGAAGTTTAGGTGTTAAGTGCACATTGCATCCACAGGTAGCAGTAAAAGCTGAGCAGAGGAGAAGGAATGATGCAGAAGAAAAGCCAGGCCACAGCTTTACAGGGTGCAGCATGTAAGCAGTAAGGCAGGGCTGGGCGAGTTACAGGCAAGGGTCCTATTTCTTACACCCCATGTGCTGTCAGAAATGTATGGCTCAGCCTTCCTGCTAGGTAGATGTTAGGAGCTGGGAAGCTACCTCCTAACAGCTTGGTCTGTTCCAATGACTGCTGCCCAAACAGCCAGCAATGACACCAAGCCATGAAGTGGACAGGCTGGTGTGTACTGACCTCTCTCTAAGTGAGGGAGCAGAGCGCCCACCCCGCTCACCTCTTCGCCCAGGGATCTTGCCTGATGTCCCAGCGCCAGATGTAGAAAACAGCATCAGTTTCATCATAGAAATAAAGCTCCTTGAAGTTCCTTGTTTTGGATAAGTGAAGATAGACAGAGGAAGATGATAGACAGGAGAAGAAGGGCCTTGCATGAGAGGCAGGGTAGAGAGGATCTCCCAGGGTGGGAGGCTGGGAGAAGAGGGGGAAGCTCCCAGTTGAGAGCTGGGAGGGTTTACGTTTGTGTGGAATAAGCGCTATGATACAATTGTGATAGAGGGGTTGGTATTTCCCCCTTTGCTGCTCTTTTCCTTCTCGTTCTTGGTTGTATGTGTGTTTTTTTTTAATTTTCTCTCTTTAGATTAGCTCGGCTTTTATTGTATTTTATGTGGAAAACTTTCGGTAAAAATTGATTTTTTAAAAAAGAAAAGAAATAAAGCCCCCAGAAGGAAAAGGAAAGAGAAAGTAGTCAGATAATTATGATAGGAAAGGCAAAAAAAAACCACAGGTCCGCTGAAGTCCATTGTGATCTCAGGCAAAATTGCTTCCTAGCCTCATCAACCAGTGGCTAATGCTAAATCGATAGCAATGTGCAACATGGGATAATGCAGTAAAGAAACACAGTGAGTGAGTGGTCAGGTTGGGAATGCAGTGATCTGGTCCCTGGAGAGAGGCCCTACTTTTAATAGGCAGTGGGCCTGTGAGAGGGAGAAGTTGCCTCTGGTCTCCTTGGATCAGGCATTGCTGCTCCCTCAAAACACCATCTGATTGACTGAAGTAATTCAAAGCTGGCTCCCTCTGCGCTGCCTTCATCCTGATGTGGGGCAGAAAGTTTATCCTGATGTAAATGGGGATCCAGGATATAATGAAGCTACGGAGTACCATGGGCTAAAGACAGAAAAGAAGGGGACCCTTTCCTATTGGTAAAAGTTATACCTGCACTTATCCCCTATGTCAGTGATTTGCCCATAAAATAATAGTTCCAAGCAGATAGTTGTTTGGTCGCATACCAGACGGCAGCATTCTTATAGGTAACAGGCTGCCATATATCAAAATTTTGTGTTTTCTTCTTTACAAGGGTATAAAATCAGACAGTCCAGTCTAACCAGACAGAAGGCATAAGTTATTACCATTTTAATCAAGCTGCATTTCCCATGGTTTTCTGTGCTTTTCCTGATAGTTACACACACAGAGAGGGTGTGTGTGTGTGTGTGTGTGTGTGTGTGTGTGTGTGTGCATGTATATGTATATATATAAAGTATTCTATTACATATAAAAATGAGAGTACAACTGTTGATAGGGCAGCTTAAATGCTCTATTCATTTTCAAATCTCTTTCACCCAGGCAAGTCAGTCTGAATGCTCGTTTTGGAGAAGACCTTTCAGAAGCTATTAAAGTGGTTACCGAAGGATGCCTTGCTGCTCCCCTGTCCTTGGAAAAACTGGAGAAAATTTGGATCGACTATAATGCTTTCCAAGAGGAAATATGTGCATGCAAATGTGTGGTATGTAGAATAGCTTCTGTCCTATTAGCTTTTTTGCTGAGGCATAAATTATAATGATCTCCCATTCCAGGCTTTTTTGTTTATAGTTTTTTTTAAAAAAGACATTTCTGGAATTAACTTGACATGTGACATGTACAGTGATAGGGGATATAATTATGCTAGATCTGAGTTTGCTGAGAGAAGGGGATGCATGGTCTATTATTATAAGAATAACATAAGAATTTTCCCATCTCACACAACCCATTGGGCACAGGGTAGCCAAGCAGGGCTTCTGAGTGCTGGAAATGCAGGAGAAAACTACTGAAAGTCAACTAACAGCTCAGGGCTCCCCCCTTTTTTTCTCTGTGGGTCATTCCTTGCTTGCAGTACACCTCACATTTTTTCTCCCAAATCCCAAGCCTATAATGTGTTTTTTGTCTGAGAGGGTCATAGAACGTGGCTTGGAAAGGGCCAGATAGCTGAGTGAGAAGTGTTTTGATGAAAGTTTTAAGTAACATAACAACTCTCAAATTAGCCAGGCAGCATGCAGCCAAGGAAAAAATGCCACTTAAAGCTTGGAGACTCTAAGAACTTAGATAAAGCAATCAGACATCCCAAAAGAATGGTAGCTGTTTGTCAACTAGCATACCTTGCACTCCCATCTCTTCCTGCTTCAGTGTGACCTGTGCTAGCCTGTATTGTGGGCAGGTAAAAAACCGCAGCACTTGTAGTTCCAGTGATATTGGATTGATGCCACTACCCTCTTAGTGTGTCTGTGAATGCATTTGCAGATCAGGACTTGCTGGAGAGTTTTTCCTCTTGCAGCTGAAGCCCTTCTTTACATTTGGCAGACACACATGCACCAGTAAATGTTGGTGGTGATTCAGTAGTCTTTTCCTTATACACCCTTTGTAAACAAACCTTTGGACCAGCCAGAGGCCAGTCTCACAAGCAGTAGTTTGTGTGGATTGTTCTCTCACTTAACTGGATGAGTTGCAGGTACACTTTCCCATGAATATAATATATTCACTTCACCACCTGAAGCAAAGGACAAGAACGTTAGATTGTAAAAATAATTTCTTTTCTCCCAGCTGTCACAGAGTTGGTTTCTTATGAGTGTGTATCTGTAGCAATCCAGGTGGTAGTAGTTCTGTAGCCCAGATGCTCTTGCCATACAAGTAGGGTCAGTAGGCTGCAAAATGTTTGAGAGCATCAACCAGGACTGTAATCTGAAGCTGCTGTCTTTGCTCTTCATCTGTAGTTAGCAAAGGAAGAGCTCTACTTAAGTCCTTGAGAAACTGTCGGCTAGCTTAAGTATACACTGAAGCCTGACTGCATCTGAGCCTAGTGATTTTTCTAGCTGCTTTCAGTAGCTCTGTAATTGCAGACAGCAACCAGAAAGATGCCTCAGCGCTCCCTTTGCATTTTGGGCTTGGTTTAGTTAGGTGGAGGTAAATTAGAGCATTCTCAGATGGATCCCTCTCTAGAAAACTGAGCTACACAGAAAACACAGTTTCTAAAGTAAAGACTACCTCTTAACCATTGAAAAGAACAATTGGCCTTACCTGTGAAGGGGATACCATGCACATGTAAGATGCCACAATGATGGCAGATTACAGGCACATGGGATTGGATTGTTTACTACTCCGTAACCTAGCTCCCATAGTTCTTCCTTTTTTAAAAAAAAATCCTCTCCCAGGATGCAAATGGCAGCCTCCTGAGGCTAGATGGCATGCAGTTAATTGTGCTTTCTTCTCTAGGTGGCTACTACTGGGATAGTTTGTTCCCTCATGGCTTTGGCATACATACACCAGAATCAGTTTTGAAAACATTGTAATAACTGCTTTCATGGGACGAGGAAGGATAGGGATGTAATTTGTTTCTAGCAAATTCACAATGGGGACAGCCAGCCTTGGTTGTTGATTGCCCAGATGTAGTTTCCCCTGAGTCTGGGAAAGATTGTGCACCTGAACAAAATGCAGCAAGTGTGCTTCCAGAAAGAGACCACTGCTCTTAGATGTTTAGTGTGTACTTTACGGTTCAAATGCAAGATTTTTGCATGATTTGGCTCACCACATACTCAGTAGTCTATTGCCTTGTGAGTGAATTAAGAGAGTTTCGGAGGGTTGATTTCTGACCTTGCTTTTCCCTTCAACACAGGACGAAGTGCAGAGCTTGATTCAACGTAGAAACGAAGTGCAGGAGAGCTTGTATTCTACAGTGCAAGAATATATTATGGAAGTGGATGATTTACCTCTTTCAGAGCGCTTGGAAACATTGCAGGTTGGGAACAGAGCTGCATGCATGTCCTATCTGTGCACCATTTTGTTTTTTTAAAGTTGGCCACCTTGTGTCAAAAACAGTGTTATGCTGGTAATGTCCCGTACATGGTAACATGATAGGACATCCTATCAAGAACATTTCCTTGCTTCTGAAGGTATATTGATACCACAGTCTGCTGTGTCTGGTTTCCTACTGGAGAGTGGCGGAAGCAAAGGGTGTTACTTATTCCTGTTCCCCAACGCTTAGTCCACAAAGGCTAGAAAAATATACATAGAGTAGAACTTCATGTGAAATGTTACATGCTGTTAACCAGTCTAGGTGCTCTTTGAAATAGATGTTTGAAATAGATGTTTAGGATGAGACACTTGTATGCTTTGTGCCTATCTATAAAATACCTATTTTATAGGGACCCCTGACCATTAGGTCCAGTCGCCGTTGACTCTGGGGTTGCAGCGCTCACGTTTCCGTTTACTTTTCCACCGGAGCGGTACCTATTTATCTACTTGCACTTTGATGTGCTTTCAAACTGCTAGGTTGGCAGGAGCAGGGAGCGAGCAACGGGAGCTCACCCCGTCGCGGGGATTCGAATCCCCGACCTTCTGATCAGCAAGTCCTAGGCTCTGTGGTTTAACCCACAGTGCCACCTGCCACCACAGTCCCATCTATAAAATATGTAGTGTCTTTTACTCAGCATATTGTAGTCTCTTAAAACATTTCTGCATCCATTTGAGTTGCAGAAAGGTGACTGCGTCTGGCATAGCCGATGAGGGAATTTTTCTCTAGTGCGGTACGGTACAGCAAATGTTATGTTAATCTCTGCCCACGAGGTGGCAGCCTGCAAACACTTTGCTGAGAGCTGCAGCAAACACACATTTAATGTGTGTCTGACAAGCCTTTATAAAATTCAGCGATAGAATTTTATTCTGTGATAAATCAATGATTTATCAGGTCTGGTGTTCATGACAGTTTGAACCCCAAGACATAGCGGGCAGTTTGCAGCACTCTCAGCAACAACGCCCCCCTGCCAAAAAACCCTGTTGCATCAACTCTTGGAAATGGGCATTTGAAATCACTTTTGTGTTGCAGGATGTATAAAAATATACTTCGGGACAGCAATTTTCACTATTTTTTTTCCTTCCTAGGATGTGCCCAAATTTCTCTCCCTTCTGCTTTGTAAAATATGTATTTACCACAGTTCCAAAATTACTCAGTTATTTGTTTTCTTAATTTTTTTAGCAGGGGTCCTTCACTGTTGTCAGGGTTGTGTGTTCAAAGGCAGCATGGTGTCTTTGGGCATCAGATTGGGGATCAGAAATTTGAGCTGTTAGAAATGTTCCATCTCCCTCCTTCCTCTCTTGTGGCCATTTTGCTTAGATACTTTGACATGTTTTCACATCTTGGGGACTTGTTCCGGCCTCTTGATTTAAGGACATTACATGTGAACCCAGTTTTTCTTCAGGTCTCTTGGTACACTTGGAAGTCCCGGGACAGTTGGGGGGGGGAGAGCACAGACTAAGCTGGTTCCCTCCTCCTCCCCAAGAACCATTAGAGAAATGCTCATATAACAAGGTCCCCAAGGCCCAAGGTGTTTTTGTTTCATTTTATAGCATATAGCTTTCTTTATTCAATATAGTCTTCCCCTCCTTTCAGTCTCCGCTCCCCAATCCTATTGTTCTTTACCTTTATATTCCACAGAAATTGCAGGATTCCTTGGAAATCGTATATGGTCAGGTTTATGAAGTAGAGAGTTCTGAAGGAGCTTTTGAGAAGTTCGCTGAGTGGAAAAACATTAAGTTGGAGGAATTCAGTAGTGTCAGAAATGCCACAGATGCTTCTCTGCAAAATTTGGTGACCTGTTTCAGCAGGATAATCCAGGTAAAGACAAAGTTACTTTGACTTAAGACAGGCCTTGATTTCACATGGGTGGAAAAAAAGAGAAACACTTTTTGGCTCCTTCCTTATCAACCCTATGCAGTCCCTGACAGATTACCTTGAGGGAACATGACCCTTGGGCAGAAAAACAGCTGCCCACCCTTGTAGTGGGTATAATGTCAGACTAAGATCTAGGAGACCAGGATTCTAATTCCCACTCAACCATGAAACTCACCAGGTGAACTTGGGCCAGCCACCATCTGTCAGCCTAAACTACCTCACGGGGCTATTGAAGGGACGGTGGGGTAGAAATAATAAAAAAGCAAAGTTCAGATCATGATTTTGGTCCCAACTACATGTTGTGTTGCTGGAAGGTCTGCATGTATTACTTTATTTTGTAAAAGCTGTGGCTGAGTGACTGCATTTAGCTGCAGAGGGGGGACAATTCGTGGCCCTGCAAGTTTTTCCTTCTATGGTTAATGATATCTCTTGGACAGGGATCTGGATGAAGCCTATATGGTAGGGTTGGGAAGAATATTGGGCTTTTCCTACACTGTGACTTTAACCCAGACCAGATAAGGACCTTTTGTCATTGCTTTTTTGGGGGGGGTGTCACATTGGGTGGTTCAAATGTGGAGCTCCAACATAATGTGTAACTTGTCCCTTTGTCATTAGCTATCTAAATTGAGATTTGCTGGCCAATGATTCTGAGGTTTTTTTGGTAATGGAACATGGGAAGGGTTACTCTCACGAATGGGTACTTGGCCATTTCCCTTTCTGCTATTGTTTTGGCTCTTACTTTGGGCAGATTTTTGTGTTAAAATATGAAACGAAACTGTGTTTATCATTAAGTGGATACACTGTTGGGTTATACTTGGGAAGCTTTCTAGGAACTTGAAAGGTGAAGTGGGAACATAGCATTCATGTGATGTAGCATACGCATTGGAGCAGCTGATAGAACATTCTTTCACCACTCTGGATTTGATGACTAGGGAAGCTCCTATTACAGTCTTTGCTCCGTAACCTTTGACTGGGTGATCCACTTTTATATAATCATCCTTCCAAAAAAAAATTTCTGGGGCAGCTTGTTGCACTCAGTGATGATAATGATTAATGATCACTTCTAAGCCCATATAAGTTCTTTATAGAGCTTTTAAAAAATCCAATACTGTTCCTGCCTGCATGCTCACAATTTAGACTGAGGCAAAAGGAAATATAAATGTGGAGGGTAGAGGAAAACAAGCATTGGAGCAGAATATTCTCTTTGGCAGGAAGGGGAGAGAGGCAAGCCTCCTGCAATTGCTGCTTCTCTGGGCGATAGATGGGGTTAGACTGACCTCCTTTTTCCCATTACTTTCTTCCTCTGAGGCAGATATCACAGTCATCTTTTGTTCCTTGGCTGGTGACAGAGACCAGAGTGTGCTTTCCTTCTGTTCTGCAGCATCAGGACAATTTACAACAAAATCACCAAATATAATCGTTCGTGCACCTTCTACAATCTCATGTTCTTTAGCACTAAGAAGCAGTAGAAAGTATGTGTTCCTGTGCAAGTGGACGACACACACGTTATTAAAATTCACAAATAAAAGTGCTGTTGACTCAAAGTTTTTAGTAAAGAAGCAGGAAACGTATGACTGCCTAAAGCTTTAAAGGGACAGCATCTGACACACCTCTATAGGGAGGGCATTCCACATTTTGGGGGCCATTATTTACTTTGCCAACACTGTTAATATTTGTATAGATAACGCCTTTTCTCTCTTAACTATTTACCTTCCAAGTTCTTTGACATGACGTCAGGCATACTTTTGAAATCTGAGGATGTAGGTGACAACATGGATGAAGTTCTCAAGAATGCTGAGTTGAACATTTCTCAAGAACTGAATATTTTTCTAACTGTAAGTTAGCTTTTTTCTGTTACAGTACTTTTGTAATGGCTTCGTGTCTTTTGGGTAAAAGCCATGTCTGAAATTTCCAGTGGAATGTTAGAAGCAGGATTTCCTGCAACAAAATTCCTCAGTCCTGGTCAAATACTGAAAGACCATAGTCACAAATCTCCCAGCTAATTTAACATGGTGGCCTGTAAGCTAAAATCTCACTTTGAGAGGGGGTGGGAGTTGCGAGTTGCCATCTTTCCTGTGTTTAGTTAACTAGTTTGTCCCTGAATTGAAGCCAGCAGCTTTCTTCTCCCCTTCTGCTTGGGGCCTAAATGGATGGGGGGTGGAATTGAATTTGATAGTCACTAACTTCTCCAGGCCCATTTTCCCCCTTGTTTCTTGTCTTCCTTGTGGCTGAAGAAGTAGCAAGGTCTTTTTCTCCGTCTGCCCCCGAGTCCATCATGAGGGTTTGAGTAATTTGCTTCAGGGTATGAATGCACTTTGCCATGCTCATCTTCTGGGCCCGGCAGGTGAGGCTGTGACTAACCCCCATTGTGGGGATGTAATGAGGCAGTGATTTCCACCCTGCCTGGGGTAATCACAGTCATTGCCATTGGGGGCATGAAGCGCTGACCCACGCCTCCCCCCCTGCAGTGGTGATCCCAGGGTTCCCTGTTAAAGGGGTTATTTGAGGGGAGGCATTGGCCATACGCCAATAGGTTGTCATTGCTCTCCCCTGCGACAGCGGCAAAATGCAGGGTGGGCTCTCTGCTTGAACAGACGTTCTCCAGAGCCAGCCCAATTCCCAATTATTCTGGATAACCCTGATGTTCCCCCGGGGACTGGGAGGGATAAATGCCCAATGCCTAAGCCAAAGTCTCCCTACATCTGAAGTCTTAATAAAGTTGCGGCCAATTTTAATACCATAACATAGTGTCTTAAGTCATTATTCCACCCGGGGGTCGCCTGGGGTTGGGGGGACTCCGCCTGTCCACGCAATCATTGCCATTTCTGTTCAGCTGCAGTCCAGCTTCCACCAAAATGTATGTTGTTTGTCTTGCAGTCCACTATGGCCAAAACTAAACTGTTTAATTACATAACAAATTTCAACGCATTTCCGCGGAGAGGGGAAGCGTAAGAACCAATGCAGAAAGTAACAATAATTTACATGTTTGCAGACTAAGAAAATAATTATAGTGAGTGCCATGACATTCTCAGGCATCCCTACCCCAGAGTAAGCTGCATAGTGCCCCATTATCTCCAGGAGCCAAGTGCCTTGATCCAGCTAGGGAAGACCACTTAATGCAAGTAGGCTTCCATGCTGTTGTTGCTTGCTGGATCAGCAATTGCAGAAATTAATTGGATTCACATAGTGTTGCTTTATATGGAACATGCATTTGAAAAGCTGCTTAGCTTTGCTCAGCCTTATTTCTTCCTTCTCTGAAAATATTTTTCATGGCTCCATACATAATTTCAAATCAAAAGGTGGTTGGACTTAAAAGTGACTGTTGAGGGGCAGCAGAACAAAACATACCCAAAGACAGTAGTAAAATACACAAACTCTGAATGTTTTTGACGTGTACTCTACACTTGGTTTTTAATACATTGTTAACTGTTCCAGGTAGAAGAAGCCAAGATAAAAAGCAGCAAACCTCTGATTTACAGTTCAGCCAATGGTTCAATTTGCATTTCAACTTGTGGTCCTTTTACTGCAGTCCGTTGCAAAACAGGAGTCCAGAAGTATTCCTGATTGAATCATTTGACAAACTCACAACACCAGAGCTGCTGAACATTGGGGTGGAGGTTATGTCCCATGGAAATGTCAAACTACATTAATTTAAACTGCTTGGTAGCCTCTACTTATTTTACAAATAAAAACTGATAAGCCTCCCCATTAAGAATAGCCTTCATGCCTATAGGTGTTGAAATCCTCAACCTTCATCTAGCTGCAGGTATGTTATCTGTATGTTTTTCTGATTCCATTTAGGAGCTAGATGAAGCAGATAAAAAAATAATATTGAACGTGTACAGTGAAGTTATGCAGAAGATCAACCAAGAAAGCAATCTCTTAAGCGTTATATATCACAAGTATCTGGACAGCATTGAGGTCAGTTTGTCATACTTGGTTATTTTTTTTGTATTCTCAGAATTAAAGCAGACCACATCTTGAAACTTTAGGAAAGCTTTTTGGTGATACTGTTTTGTCCATGAATTGCCCTTCAGCCACTTCAAAAGAAAAATTGGCTTGTAATTATAAAATGACCCATTAATAGATTCCTCTAAACTAGATATTGTTTTATTGCTGCCTAAAACTCAGTTGCTATTTAAGACGTAAAGATGAGTCTAATGTGTGCAAATAGCAATCTTCCTTGAAACTAATTTGAGCAATGAAAACGCCGTTCTTTCACTTCCATGGTTTCTTTGTGTTTTTTGTTTTACACTTTAGTTCAAAAAGCAGATAGTGGAGTGGCTGGAGACAAGTCCCAACGTTGACGTTTTGCTACAGATTAAGAAGAGAGTGAAAAAGCTGAAGGCTCAGCTGAGGTGGAAGCTGGTTGAAAAAAACAACTTGGAAGAAGTATGGAAATAAGTGCTGTTTTTAAAAGGCTTTTCTGAAAGATAGAACTAGCGGACGAGGGAGAGCATTCTGCCCCTACCGTCCGTTAGGGGAAAAAATGGATGGAGTATGTGGGAAAAGCTGGTACTATCTGGCATTTGAGAAATCTTATTTTTTAGCGAAGATGTAATTTATTCACCTAAAACTTAAGGCAAATAAAATCCGAAGGAAAAGTAGATTAAAACTATGTAGATCAGACAGTGTTTCTCTCATTGCTGAGTGGGTGGGATGTCAGCAGTGAGCTTGTGCGATAATGGGCCTATAAAACAACGGGATATCAGATTTTTCTTCTGTGTGTGTGCGCTTGCGCACTATACTGATTCCACACTATCCTAGCATGTGCTCTCCTCAGGATATCAATGGCTGCTAGTGATGATGGAGCACATACTGCTTCCATGACCAGAGGCACAATGCCTTTCAATGTTTGGAAGGCTGCCTGCATCCCTTCCGAGCTTCTTGGGTGTTATGATCTGCAGAAGGCACCCTCTTGGGAGTTCTCAGGAATGGCTTCCTGTGTGAGGGGTTTCTCTATGGCAGTACCTGCGTTGCGGAGCTCTCCACCCACAGAACTGTCTCCAGATTCTTTATAGTACAGCTTTTGCTGTAGGCTGAAGATGCAAGTCTTTACCCTGGCCTTTGACAGTTAAGGTGTTTTGCTTGTGGGAGCAAAACCTCTTTCACAGAGTTTATAAATTTGTCTAGTCCTTTTAAAATCTAGTGGTAAATCTAGAGAGTCCAGTGGAAGGGAAGCAGTTCCTCACATTTAAGAAACGCAAGCTTGGAACAACAAAAGCACATTTAACAATTTTCAGTTCTCTAATGAGTTCACATTGAAAAGTAGTCTTGGTCTCATCTCAGTTGCAGCAGTATAGGCATCTAAGGCCTCTTTCTGGTGTCATTCTTATATATACTATATTGAGTGTACTATAACAAGAAGGTGACACTATTCATCTTCTTCCGTCCTGTCCTTGTGTGTGTGGTGTTGTGTTGCATGTTGTATGTGTGTTGGGCACTGGCACAGAAGTTGCAGCTTACTTTGTTAGGGACAAGTAGCCTTTCAATTAAACAACAGCAGTAATCCAAACCCAGGACAACCTTCTGGGATGTTTTATATCAGGGTGGCCAACTCATTCTGAGAAGTCAGATTCTCCCTCCCCAGCTTTCAGTAGCTTGGCTCTCAAGCTGAACTCAGTGAGCTGTTTCTTTCCTGGCCAACTGAAGAAATGGCTGATAGTTTTGTGAATTAGCCCAGGCATATGAAAACATTTATTAATCCTCGTGAATAAGTTGTTATTTCTGAGAAGACATTGGTGACAGTTCGGCCAAAGAATTGAGTCCCGGTGCCCTTCCCAACTGTGGGATTTTAATTTTGTCTCCACACCACTTTCAAGGAGTAAGAAAGGGTATTAACCTAACAGATGGAAGGCAAGAAAGTACATCCAATAAATCTGGTGGCTCAGGCCTAGAATGTGTTACTGAAAACCAGTAGTTATTCTCAATGTATACTAAGATGGTTACCTGATACAATAATACCTTAATTGTCTGAGGTGATGATTTTACATTTCTACCTTTTAGTCTGATGATGATAGCGAGCCCAAAATGGCAAAAATAAAAGAAGAAATAAATGGACTAAGAAATAATGTATTTGAGGAAATATACAAGGAACAAGAAGAATACGTAAGTGTTCAATTGCATAAGAACCATTGAAACAAGTAATTACATTGAATAAACTTTTGATTTTTCAGAATGAGTTGCATATATTCTTACTGAGTAGGATGAAGAGGATGATAATTTCTGAATCTAGTGAAGGCATGTTTATGCACGCAACTTGTAAATTTAAAAAGCTATCACGAGTGGAGAAATGGTTATAAACTTCTCTTATCAAAAACCAAGGGCATGTCCCTTTTATGGCTTACTCTGGCTTCAGTGCGTTCTCATCCCTGTTCTTTGAATCCATGTACACATGACGTTACCTACAACCCACAGGTTATCTTGTAGTTTCTACTGAAATGCTGTGTTTTGATGTGGTTTTCCCTGGGTCAGTTTCACTCCCTCGTGACTATGCCGTGCATGGCAAATCCCATACAGTTGGACCTTGAAAGTTGAACGGAATCCGTTGGACTTCCAAAACGTTTGGAAACCAAAGTACGGCTTCTGGTTGGCTTCAGGAAGCTCCTGCAGCCAATTGGAAGCTGCGCCAGACGTTTGGGTTCTAAAGAATGTTCGCAAACCGGAACACTCACTTCTAGGTTTGTGGTTTGGGAGCCAAAACATTCAAGTACCAAGGCGTTCGGAATGCAAGGAACGACACTACTGTGGAAAGTTGGGGCGGGGGGAGGGAGATGTGTTGTGCAGAAGAAAGGCAGCAGCTGAGGAGGATAACAGGTGTAGAGTGCTGCAAAGAGGCAAAGAACCAAGGAGTGCAGAGATTGTCACAACAATTCAGAGCCCAGAATGCACAAGCCACCCCCCCATGCCTCTCATACTATTCCCCACCCCCAGTGTATCAGTTGCATGAGTTGCCTCTCACCGGGGGGGGGGGGGGGAGGATTGCTGGCTTTTAAAGAAGGTGGCTGGAGGCAGGATAGAGGGGTGTGTAAAATGCAGAGCTAGAAATGCCAACAAGTCAACTCTGGTGTGTTCCCTTGGACTTTTAGTCTCTTACTCAGGAGTAAATCGAATGGCTGAAAATGGCAAGCACAGGAAGATGATTCGGGGGGGGGGGCACAGTGAGTGGAGGGCCTTTACTTTGTGTTCAATGGAGTAGCTGTGTCTTCTGTATTATAAAGTGTATGACTTCTGCATTGGGGAACGAGTATAAATCCAGCAGTACCATGTGAAGAGGAATCTAATTACGTACTGATGCTTATCTGTGAATCACTTCTTCATTTGCAAATTTGCTACTTGCGTGCCACAGGTTAATCTAGTTCCCAACATATCGCTGTGTTCTGTTTTCATGCTGAGATGGGTATTGCAAAAATTTATCTTTTAATTTAGGAGAAGCTCAATCACTTGGTACAGAAATGGTTCCCTGAGCTCCCACTTCTTCATCCTGAAGCAGGAATTCTACAATATATGGTAAGAAATATATGGTAAGGGTTGTTTTGTTTTGGCATTTCTGGAGAGAAAGATCTGAGGAAACTCCTAGTGGATATCGGTAAGGAATTACCAGCTCGGTGCCTGTGGGTGCTTGGTTGTTGGCATTCGTGTATTGTTCTGGATTGGTGGGAGTGGAGAAGCTTTTCTGAATGTAGGGCAGGTACTCAAGTATTCTTTGTGTGGGAGAGAGGAGGAATGTATGGATGTGTGGTCTCTGAAAAAAGGGAGAGATGTAGATGAGGGATAGAAATGGAGAGGTGGATGTGTTGCTGTTTATATGTGAAGCATATGAGACATCTGAACACAAAAGAGAGTGCAGTGTGGCCCACCTCTATTATTTTATTTATTTTTTGCTACTGGGAAATTCCTCCTGCTGTTGACTGTAACAGCATCGTTTGGGTGTGTGCGGGGAATAACTATTATGTGATCTCTGCAATCATGACCAGTAGGACATAGCTTACTTGCCATGCTAAATATTGAGGGTGGAGGCCAAGAGAGGAAACAGCAATGGTTTTACACCCCCTCAATCTGCATTAGGTCATGTCCCTCATGGCAGTCATTTTGTTATAAATTTGAGGCACAGAATGTGCCTGCTGGTTCAGAAAAGGTTGTTGACACCTGTTCTAGGTTATGATTGTTAAGTTCTGAATTATTTTTATATATTAGCCATCTGCCAGGCCTGCCATTCCTTGTGACCAGGCCGTTCTCAGGGTGCTTCTTATCCTTTATCCATTAGTTCTTCTCAAAAAATTTGCCTGATGGTTCTGTTGCTGTTCATGGTCACCTTGTTTTGCTGGCAGTAAAGCCAATAATGTGATTTCCTGTTAGACCAAAAGGGTAAAACGGCAGGTCTTGTTTACCCTGTTTTAAGATCACAGCAGCTTCCGGGTGGAAGAGAAAGGGTACCATTGTGCTAAGATCTTCACATCTTGTTTTTTAAAAATAACACAATTGGGATGGCGGGGGGAGGGATACTTAGATGTGCTGTCAACTTGGCAGAGAAACGCAGCAGCCCAAAATAGGAAGTGGTTTCTGCACATTCATGGGAGCCTTAGTTTGTACTGTAAATGAAAAGACAAACAGCCCCCAACCTCCCCTCTCTGCCCCTGCCACTACTGCATGACAAGAACCTAGGCTCAGTGGTTTTCAAGACCAGTGGAATTATGGTGTTAGCTGACAGGAAAGAAAAGGAGGGCATTGGTCTGTTTTGACCAAGAACAGCTTATAGTATACAGTGGATACCCATTTAGTGTACCCAACAGGATTGAGGGGAATGCCACCCTTCACGAGGTCAAAAGCTCACTTCTATGTGGAGAAACCCCTTTTCTCCTCTCTGGAAACCTTCCCTCTTGCTTCAAACCTGAGCCCTTTATAGCACAACAAGGAAAGTTTCAGGAGGGTTGGGAAATAAAGAGATATGGCTACCTTTCCCCCTAAACAATGCTGCAAGATTCCTGCTCCAAGATGGTTGTGGAGCCTTGTGCTGGAGTGCTCCAGTTACAGTCCGAGGATACAGGTCCCTCACCTTGTTTATTACCTATAGATAATGTGGCTCTATTCTGTGATCTACACATATTTATATTTTGTGCAGTGTTGGGATTTATAAGATGATTGGCAAATCCTGTTTGTTTAGAACTCAGGGGGACTTCTGACAGTCAGTTTGGAGCGTGATCTTCTAGATGCCGAACCAATGAGAGAACTGAGCACCAAACGTCCTCTGGTTTGCTCAGAAGTTCAAGGGCAGAAGGTTCTCTTAAAGGTATACTTTCAAGTTCACTTTATAAAAAGCTAGTAATAAGAGGCAAGTCATTGACTAAACTGGAAAGCTTTCAGGTTTTGAGATATCATTATTAAACATCTGGGTGCTTGTTGGTCCTCTGCTAAGCCGAAAAAACACATTTCAGGTCTCTAGAATGTCATTTTGTGCCTGAGCAGCTAAGCACTTGGGGATTTTTGGAGCCTTGATCTTTGAGTTTGAAGAAATCAGCCTTTTAAGTCTAGTTTATGGAGAGTTAGGCTTAGTTGCAACCAACCTATTAGAAAGCTCATTTTCATACAACTTAGGAACTTTTTGGGATTGGGGAGGAAAGTCTCAGTTCTTAGTTTCATTTACAGAAGCTATTCATATAGTTGTCTGAATTACAGCAAGTCCTTCTGGACAGATAAAAATCCTTTCCAGTCCTATTATTTTAACTGGTTCCTAGGTTTGCCTGGCGCCATCACTGTGAAATGGGATGAACATAACACTAATCTCAGTTGGTATTTGTCTTGGATTTGAATGGATTTGATGTAGGTGCCATTATTGTTTTAAACTGTTTGTATATTTATACTTGTTTTTATATATGCATGTTATATTGTAATTTGCTTCGTGATGTCTCTTGGGAAGTGATTCACAAATAAAAGAACTAAGTAAAATAAATCACAAAGCAGAATACAATAGATGCTACAAGGAAATTGCAGCCGTCTTGATATTTTATAGCCCCACAGCTTTTAACGTTCACAAAATAAGAAGTAGGTATATGCATTGCATCTCAAATGCAGTGTACAAGTTGTTCGTACACTTTTTAGGGACTTTTTAAAATGAGAAAAATATTATTTCAAAGTATACCTATCCAATTCATAGCCAACTTTTTTTTAACCACCTTAGGGATATGCTGTGGATATGAATACTGAAGCCGAAGTGATAGAAAGAGCAGCAAAGTATCACAGACTCTGGAGAGAACTGAAGGAAGAATCTGGTTTGATGCAGCTGATGTTTCTATTTTTATGCAAGGCAAGTTATAAACTGTCCATGCAGTCATTTTTAAAAAAGAAATCTTCTAACCTAATACTTTTAATCAGTAAGCCTTTCTATGATGAATAAAGGTACATATATACTTTGAGATTGATTGATTGATTGATTGATTGATTGCAGTATGTGTTAAGTAATTGTAGAAATGTTGCAGTAATTTGATATATGATATACACATACATATTACTTTTTGTGTCCATTAAGTCTGATCCTCTGGCATACCTGATGGTCCCATATTATGCTGAAGCAAGCCTGGGCATATTGCAGACTACCGCACCTTTAACTCCAGAAGTAAGTAATGTGATCGGGTGGGAGTAGGGTGGAGAGAGAGAAAGAAAACCCCCCTATTCATTAAGATGCTGATTAACTCAATTCTTACTATAAACTGTTCCATTATGGTATGCGGTGAATTCAGCTTTTCAAAACCAGGGCATTTAGTGCTTCATTTTTTGCTTCAATGCTCTGTTTGTCCTCCCACCCCCGTTTCTTTCAAAAAACAACATACTTATTTGCCATATTTTAATATACTGTATATTAAGTGATGGACCCGGGTGACGCTGTGGTCTAAACCACTGAGCCTAGGGCTTGCTGATCAGAAGGTCGGCGGTTCGAATCCCCGCGACAGAGTGAGCTCCCATTGCTTGGTCCCAGCTCCTGCCCACCTAGCAGTTCGAAAGCACGTCAAAGTGCCAGTAGATAAATAGGTACCGCTCTAGCCAGAAGGTAAATGGCGTTTCGGTGTGCTGCTCTGGTTTGCCAGAAGCGTCTTAGTCATGCTGGCCACATGACCCGGAAGCTGTATGCTGGCTCCCTTGGCCAGTAAAGCTAGATGAGCGCTGCAACCCCAGAGTCGTCCGTGACTGGACCTAACGATCGGGGGTCCCCTTTACCTTTTATATTAAGTGACAGTCTGATTCCGGTTGCAGTACAGTTTACTACAGGAGACTCTGGTTAAAATGTCACCTCTTCTCTATAATTTGTTAATGAGTTCTACAATGATAACAAACAAATTGGTATCGGAAAAAATGAAATGAATTGCTATAGTCCTGGTACAGCAAAGATTTATAACATAAATGTAACACCAAGGATCCAAATGCATAAAACCCTTTGCATTTTGGCCAAAAGGTCCCATTCAGTGGTCTGCCCCCATGTACCTATGCTTCATTTTTGTGGGCTTTGCTGCATGCTCTCTGATGTTTTTCAGACCATTCTGAATTTAGCAGTTGCTTAAAACAATTGTAGGCAAGACATTTTTCCTCAATCTGGAGTAACTCATTTATTGAAGATTAATCCTGACTTACAGCCACATTGCAAGGAGTTTCATAAGTGGCTTTGTACCCTACTTCCAGTGGAGTTTGTGTCTGAAAGACTAATGGGACTCTTGAGGTTCATCTCTTATGATTTTTAACTAGGAAACTTTGAAGGTGATGAAAGGAGTAGCTCGTGGTCTGCATACGCTGCACAAAGCTGGTATAATCCACGGATCCCTGCATAAAAACAACGTATTTGCTGTAAACCGAGAGCAAGGAATTGTTGGAGACTTTGACTTCACCAAATCAGTGGTAAAGAACCTATCCTTTAAATATAAACAAATGAACTTCTTCCTTGTTGCTAATTAACGCAGTTCCTCTGTTTTTGAGCACATGCAAAATCTAGTCGTTTTCCAGTTGGATTTTCTTTTGGGGGGGGGGGTAAATCTTAAAACAATATAAACAAAAAATGAAGTGTAAATGTGTGTGTGTGTGTGTGTGTGTGTGCTGGAGGCAATTGACTCTGACCTGTCCTCTAGAATGCTGCTACCAGAATCTCCCTCTCTCCTTGCATTCCTAGAAGAGTTAAATGTGCAGCTTCTATAACACACTTGTCTGGTAATGTGAGCTGGCCTGAGGAAGATGTACAGGCGTTTCTCATAAAATATTACACAGCAGTTTGCAGACTAAAAACAAAAACATCAGGGATAGCTGGTCGGGATAGAAACTCTTAAGTTCGAAAAGCCTATCTGAGTAATACAGTTTTTAGATGGTGTCTAAAAACAAGCAGCAATGACTCCTGCTGAACCCACATTGGCAAGGAGTTCCACAGGGTTAGGGCCAGCCACGCACTCATTAAAGTGCCAGTAGCCCTCCACTTAGCAGAGCTTTGGCTCTCTCTGGTAGAGAATGGAGGAAAGAGGTGCTAAACGCATACCATGTTAAACACAGAACACGAATAGACAGTATGCATTATACGTACACATACCCTTTCTCCTGGTGCTATAAAGGGGTTACTGGCTTGTTAACTAATTGCCAGAGAGAGTTAGTGGCATATGTGTGTTCAGTGCCCAAAGTGCCACTGCACTGAGAATGGAAAGTTGGTTATTGCAATAGATGCATTGCTTCCTCTCTCAATTCAGGAGGTAGGATGATTTTCAGGCCTGTTGCCTAGGCTAGCATAGATCATCTGTTTTATAAGCAGCGTTCAATTGTAATTCCAAGCTGTGGGGTTTTAATTTTTAGAGTCAGCGTGCTTCAATGAACTCTGTGCTCCTGAATGGCTTGAACCTAATTTCTCCTGAAGTAAGGCAGGGACAACCACCTTCTCCCGCTTCAGATATGTATGCTTTTGGCTGCCTCCTTTACTGGGTATGTAGCTCTTCATTTATAAATGCAAAGGCTTTGTAATGTAATGCAGGCTGAATTATTGTGTTCCCTAAAGTTGCAAGCGAAGCTGTGAGCAGAATTGCCATAACTGCTCAAGTGTGAAAGTAGATCTACATTTATTAGTCTTTGTTTTGTCCCTTCGATCATCTACAGATTTTAGCCAGGGGCTCTCGTTTTTCCCCATTTTGCTTTCTTAAAGAGGTTGTCAGATTGTTCTCTGAATTTGGGAATGGATATGAGTATGAAGTGTGATCAGCTTTACGCATGCAACAAAATGAAATGGCAGAGTAGGCTGTGTCTTTTCAGACTGTAGGGGATGAATATTCCATCTTTGAATGGTGCCCCTTATCAAGGCCCCATCTACACTAAACATTTAAAGCAGTATTAAATACCATTTTAATCAGTCATGGCTTCCACTTTTGAGTTCACCGTTAGTATGTAGGGACTCATTAAGAAATCTAGACTTTGTGTGAAATATAATTGATGTTGCAGGTTACATATTTTACTTATTTGAGACAATAGTCAAATGTACAGTGGACCCTCCAGATACGTACTTAATTCATTCTGGGGGTCTGTATGTACCCCCAAAAGTCTGCATCTAGAGGTGCCACTTCTGCTCACGTGTGTAGCGTGATAGAGTGCTTCTGTGCATGCGATGAAACCCGGGAGTATACACTTCCGGGTTTGCTGCGTTCGCAACCCGAAAGTTACATTACCTGAAGGTAATGTAACCCGAGGGTCCACTGTATATCTGGTTTTGTGCAGTGATTATTTTTGTCAAGGATGCATAAATTTTAGGTCAGCAGAACAAAGAGCTGTAATGTGGGGGGGGGGGCGCGGTAAATATACCGTGAACTGTGCTTCGCTTACCTTTTTTTGTCCCTCTTTAAACTGGAAGTGACTGTCAGAATAGAATGGGCTAACATAATTTGGTTTTCTAGAATTGATGTTTGAGCTAATTTTGTCATCTTTTAAAATTTATAGCTGGTTCTTGGAAAACAGGAGTTTAAAATAAAGAGAGATGGAACTCCGGAAGTAGATGGCCACTATATGGTATGTTTGTTTTCTTACCTACACAAACTATTTCAAATAATAGTGCAGAACTGCCTAAATCATTTCGTTTAGTTAATACTAAATGATGCATCTTTAAATATTTTAAACATCTGGGTGCAAGATCAAAGTGCAACAATTGTTGGTGTAAAGAAGAAGGAATGTGGTCCCTGATCGTCAGGAAAATGGAAACGTATCATTTGGAAAGTATTATGAATGGCAGGCAAATGTAATTAATGGTAAAGTAAGGCTAAGTAATCTGAATATCAGACATGCCTGTACATTAACTCAGGGAAAATGAAATTGATGCCTGTGCAAACAGGAATGTTTTTAATTTTCCTCTGAAAGTGAATAGTGCATACTCAACTCACTAAGGGAGGGCATTCCACAAATAGGGGACCACCACTGAGAAGGCCCCGTCATGGGTCACTGTCAACTGGGCAACCCTCAGTGTAATTATAGTAGTAATCTCTGCTGCTATCTTGAAGGTGCTAAGGATTGCTAAGCACTTCGCTTTCTAACAGTACATATGGGTGATAGTTCCATAAGTGTGTCTGCTAGCAGTGATCACGCCCATCCTCCTGGCATAAACCCAGCTTGCAGGTAAGAAGCTGCCCATCTCTTCCTTGGTGGAGAAAGAAAGGGGACAGGGAACTTCTCTCTTCCAATCCAGGCTCATGGAAGAAAGGGGTGGTTGCTTCTGCGTCTTGGGTGCCTTACAAAGTGTTGCATGGATTGCTGATTTTGCTACTTTTTCCTGAATTCTGGGATTCTTGTGTTAATGCTTATTTTATTTTATTAAAATGTTATTTTAATACATAAAACCAGAGTTTTATGTACTGTTTCTAGGTATATGCAATTTGATATTTTTATTACTGTAAGCCACCAGGAGTTTTTTTTTTTAAAAAGGCAGAATATAAGTATTTCTAAAATAAATATGAATTATCTGCACACGTCACAGGACTTGGGCGGGTTGGTGAAGACCTCAAATTATAATACATTTTTCTTTCTTTCTCTTTAAGGACTCTAAAGTTAAATCTCTGCTCACCAAACTCCTCTGCTTTAACAATCGAATGACCTCAGAGGAGGTGCTGAATGACGACTGTTTCCTGTTGCATGAAGTGATCCCTACTTCAGTGGAAAGTGAGCCAACTGAACCTGGAAAGGGAGAGGCAACAACAGAAAATGAAGTTGTCCTGCCTGCCATCAAAAACTATGTGACAGAACCTTTTTCAGATAATACGGAGACAAACAGTGATGCCTGTGTTTAAAATGCAAAGCCAAACTAGATTAGTATAATTTGGGTCCAAGAGGTAGAGTTTTCTAGACTTGTAACTTTAAATGGCAGAACAAGATCTTGAAAATTTATATATGTTTCCTTCTTTAGTGCATATATTTCTTTTAACAAATTTGATGTGCATCTAGGATAGGCCTGACTTTCAGTTTTGCAAACACCTAATTTTCCCATCACATACCTTTCCCACTTGCCTTCCAGGGTTACAGGTATTCCTTTCCTCAATACAAGAAACTTCCCAAGTTGTTTTAGGGAACTGTTTGCTTAAGTTTCTGAGCAGAAGGGGCTGCTTTTCAGGGAGAAGGTAGAGCTTGGCTCCAGTGATCTGGCACATTATCCCTGTTAAAGAACTTGCTGGCATTAGCAGTCCTGAAAGAGTGGAGTCTACCACTTGGTTAGTCAACCTAAAATTAGGTTCTTTAAAACAAGCATTGAAAAGAGCCCTCACAGAAGATAAATACATCAAAACCTAGAAATAATAAATTGTGCCATATTCATTGACGAGCAGTGATTGCTGGATTTGTTGTTTGTTCACATTTTTACAAGGATGTTGGTGAAATACTTGTGTATAGAACATTCAGTTTATTTCCTTATATTTCTCCTCCCCCTGATCTGTTTTGGGAAAGAGCATTTTTGAGAAATGAGACTTCTTTGAATAAACATTTGAAGCGAGCCTATGGTTTACACTTTTGGTGTTCTTGGTAAATCTCTTACAAACTTTAAAGAGGCTGGATAGGAAAGTACTTGACTTCTCTTCCTCCCCCCCCTTTATTTTTCAGTGTTGTATCACAGTTTCGCATACGACCAGTAGGTGGTACTCTTTACTTGGTCCTTTTGAGCAGGATAGCTGCTAGAAACAAGTGTGTGGTGCATACAGTAGGGAACAACTCGTGACTGGGTCAGGCTGGTCATATAAAAATGCGCATGCATTTATATAAATGTATATATAGCACGATGCAGCTTTAAAGAATGAACAATGCAGCTTTTTAATATTGGGAAGAGAAGCCATTTCCAAACATTTGTAAAGCTATTAAAAATGGGACTGGCAAAATGCTTATGGTACCATTTTCCCCCAAAGTAATTTGTCTTTTGATCAGTGTATATAAATAACAAGCAGCTTCATTAAAAGGCAAATCACATAAAAACCCTACTAAAATGTAAAGCTACTTCATTCCCGTTGATAAAAAATTATGGAATATGGATAAAGTCCATTAATCATACTTGGAGTAGACTTCAGTGGGTTCACTCAGACCAAGTTGGATGTTTAGAAGTTAAGAAGGTGTCAGATATACTATGGAACACTAAGAAAACCAACCTAATTGATATCCTGCAAGGCCAGTTATTAACTTGCATTGAGTTGGGTGTCTTCTTGTTTTGGTTGGCTGAGGCAGAACATCACTTCCTGCTTATACCAATGAGGGGCTCCTTCATTTGCTTTTGCTCTGTAGAGCAGGGGTCAGCAAGGTTTATCTTGCCTGGGCTGGATTCGCAGAGATCCCTCCATGGGCCGGATCGCATGTGATTTTTGACATCGGCGCAGATGCGATTTTCGGTGCTTGTGTCTGCACTGGCCCAGTTTTTGGTGCCTCAGAAGCGAGTCTTCATGCCGTGCTGCGTCGGTGGCTCAGTTCAGGGATGGCTCTTGGGCCGGTCAAATGACCTCCACGAGCCACTTCTGGCCTTTAGGTTGCTGACCCCTGCTGTAGAGGATAGAAATATCGGAGAATTTAGTTTGATGTGCCTTTTTAAGCAAATCAACACAATTTGTACTTCCTAGACTGTTATGTGGATTTCGACTGCATACTTCTGAATTTTGAGAAGCATTTTTTTTGGGGGGATGCAGAAAACATGACAGAATAGATTGAGGAGTGACACTGACTAAAATAGATATTGAACTATTCATACCCAGTAGAGGCTGCCTATCAACAAACCAGTCTAAAAAGTCTATTTTTTTTAAAAAAGTAAACAGTAAGGCAACAAAAATTAAAACCAAAAAGTTCCTTAAAACAAAATTTACCTCCTTGATTGAAAACACCTAAGTGAATGAAAAGGTCTTCATGTGTCATCCAAAGCAATGTAAAGAAATGTATCAGTAGGGTTCTCAACCTATCTGAATGAGTATTTCTTTATCTCTCATATTGATTGTGCCACATCCTTGGTGCCGTTCAGTTCAGTAATATGTTTAAAATGTCTCCATTGATAATGAAAGCCATCAGAGTATTCTGAAGGAGTGAGGTGTATATACTATGGGTGGTACCACCTTCTGATTTAATATTTGCAGGACTTTAGTAAAGGTGAGCCAGTGATCCTAGGGAATACTGTCCCCAAGTCAGCATGGCGATATCTGTTACCTGTGATGAGGAAGGAAACCTGGGAGACCCATCGCTTATATCTTGTGCAAGGTTCTGTAGTATGCATGGGGATGCGTGTCACTTGGAAATGTAATTAAGTGTGCAAGTATATCAGTTAAAACGCTTCATCTGAGCTGTATTTGATGATACTTTCCAAAAGGTCAAGCAAACGCGTTTTATTGCAGCTACATTAACTACATGTAGTTAAAGGGACAGATCCAGTCTGTTTCTGATCTCTCCTGTGATGGGATAATGAGCTGCTTGTGCGTAAAACTTGATCCCTCCGGGTTTTGGCTGGTCAGCCAACCTGAGTCTCTAACGGAGCCCCCAAAGCATGACTCCGTCAGTCGCTGGTAGAATCCGACAGTGGGCGTCTACGGAACTTACTCCAACATAAAAGCTGTTTGACGGACATGCGCCTCCTGGACTCTCTGCGTGACAGCTTCCGGCGAGGGGTGGGGGTTCCTAAAGGGGGTCTTGTTACCTCCTCACTGTTCTCACTGGAAGTATCCCAGAGCCTCCCCTCCGACTCCCTTTCCCTTTGAGCTCCTGCTCTCCCCCTACTGGTTCCCTCTTCTGCTGCAGAGTCTCCCCTATTCTCCTGGATCCTTTCTACCACCTGTTCTTTCGATGGCAGTTCCCTGACATCTCCATTGCACTTATGTTCATAAGTCCCCTTTGCTCTATTTTCTTGTCCGATTGTAACTGGTCACTAATTAGTTTTTGGGCCCAATTCAAAGTGCTGGTTTTGACCTATAAAGCCTTAAACGGCTTAGGACCGCAATACCTGAAGGATCGCCGCTTTCCATATGAAGCTACCTGGACCCCGAGATCACCTTCTGAGGCCTTTCTTCGTGTGCCTCCTCCTCGAGAGGTCTGGAGGGTGGCAACATGAGAAAGGGCCTTTTCTGCAGTGGCTCCCCATCTGTGGAATGCTCTCCCCAGGGAAGTTCAGCTGACACCCTTTAGACGCCAGGCAAAAATGTTCATTTTTAACCAGGCCTTCAGTTGATTTGATTGACATCCCATGCCCTTTTAAAATGGTTTTTTTGGGGGGGGGCAGTTATTGGGTTGTTTTTTATTTTGATTATATATTTTGTGGTTTTGTATTTTGATTTTGTTCTGTGAACTGCCCTGAGACCTCTGGGTATAGGGCGGAATATAAATTCAGTTAATAGTAGTAATAAAAATTTCCACATTAATCTCCAATTTAAAAAAATCCACATGAAAATAAATATATATATATTTGATCACAATGTACACATTTCTAAACATATTTGATCCTAAAATATGCACGGACACATTTTGGTACATTTCTTTTTGAGATGAGAGCTGCATGGCAAATTTGGATATGTGTGAAATGAGTCTTTCAATCCACATAACATTGGCTGGGAAGGTCACTTCACAGAAATCAAATCCATCAAGCATCCCTGCTACAGACAACAACAATTGGCTAAAAATGTTTAACTGAAGAGCACTTCAACTGTTTTATGTTACTTTAATACCTTGACATTTTTGAAAATCATCTTGAGCTTTGACTTCTTTGGGTATGTGTGCTTTAGTTTAGTTCACAACAGAGTTCTCTCTCTTAAAAGCTCCGTTTCTGCCTGTTGTCCACTAGTGGCAACTGAAAATTATGATCACAGCAGTGGAATACATAAAATATGTAAATAGTATCATTTAGAAGAAAAATCTTGGTAGACTGAGTCACCAGTTCCATCATTCTCTGCAGTGTCATTTTTTATGATTCATAACTTCTGTTCCTTACTATTTCTGCATGTCAGCCAAAAAGATTGCAAGCAGCTTCCAAAGCTTTTTAACAATACATCTAAAGCAGGGCGGCCCAACTTTTTCATACCAAGTACTTCAATGTGGAACCTGCAGGCCACACACTGTCTTGTTGTACAGGGTGGGGGAGGAAAGCTGGGAAAGCACCAAATAGGCTTTGGGAAAGAAACAGGAGGACTTTAGGACCCTGTCAAGAGTCCTCACATCTCATTCCTAAAGCCCAGTACCTCACTTACTCAGCTATGGGAAGGCAGTGCAAAGACTGGTGGGAGGGGACATCAAACGTTGCCGAGGGCAGCCAGAAAGGGCTTGGAGGGCTGCATGAGGACCTCGTGGCACGCATTGGACCACCTTGGTCTAAAAAGTAAAGGTAAAGGGACCCCTGACCATTAGGTCCAGTCGTGGCTGACTCTGGGGTTGCGGTGCTCATCTCGCTTTATTGGCCGAGGGAGCTGGCGTACAGCTTCCAGGTCATGTGGCCAGCATGACTAAGCCGCTTCTGGCGAACCAGAGCAGCACACGGAAATGCCGTTTACCTTCCCGCCGGAGCGGTACCTATTTATCTACTTGCACTTTGACATGCTTTGGAACTGCTAGGTTGGCAGGAGCAGGGACCGAGCAATGGGAGCTCACCCCGTCGCAGGGATTTGAACCGCCGACCTGATCAGCAAGTCCTAGGCTCTGGTTTAACCCACAGCGCCACCCGTGTCACCTTGATATAAAAGGCTTCTAATAGAATCCTGAGTATCCCGTTGTTTTTAACTGCAACGAGTGACTTAATACAACATCAAAAAGGCAAGCGTTTCAGTTTTCCTGATTTTCAAATCTATTTCTTGTATAAAAGGAACAGTTTGCAGCTAGTATTACAGTAAGTTGAGGGGAGGTGGTTACAAAGATTTCTGAAATATACTTGGAGTCCTGTAGTGATTTCATGCTCTTTATTGCAGCTTGTAAAACAGTGATTGAATTGCCCCCCAAACCTCAGGCTTTTATATACATTATTTACATAATGAGTCCAGTCTGATTGGCTGATTCTGCTTCCCTCCTGGAGCCTGATTGGTCTTTTCCTGCAAGCCAATCAGTTGTTGCATTCTAGGATCCTACTTGCCTATTGTTCTAGCATCCAAGCTTAGTACATAACATTTTCCCTTGCATGAATTCTATTGCCATGGCCAACCCCCCCCATCAGCTTCCCCAACCTTGGGTCCCCATAAATTGTTGGATTAAACCCCCACCTCAATCACCCCTAGCTTGTATGGCCCATTGGTCAGGCATGATGGGGGCCCTTCAAAAGATCTCAGGGTGGCTCACAAGATAAAAGTACAGTGGTACCTCAGGTTACATACGCTTCAGGTTACAGACTCCGCTAACCCAGAAAAAGTGCTTCAGGTTAAGAACTTTGCTTTAGGATGAGAACAGAAATCTTGCAGCGGCGGTGCGGCAGCAGTGGGAGGCCCCATTAGCTAAAGTGGTGCTTCAGGTTAAGAACAGTTTCAGGTTAAGTACGGACCTCCGGAATGAATTAAGTACTTAACCCAAGGTACCACTGTACAAGATAAAAGCAAAGAGATGACAAAACAATAATCCACCCTCCAACACACATTTAAAAGGCTGTAGAATATTAATCATCCTGGTGCTTAAAAAAATATAATGAGGGTTCCAGACGAACCTCCCCAAGGAGAGAATTCCACAGACGGGTAGCGACTCCAGAAAAGGTCCATTCTTGTGTCGCCACCCTCCAGACCTTGAGGCACTGCAATCCTTAGCCGTTTAAGGCCCTATAGGTCAAAACCAGCACTTCAAATGGGTCCTGGAAGCTAATGGGCAGCCAGCGCAGTCGGGCCAGGATTAGTGCAATATGTTCAGACTGCCTTGCCCTGTTAGCAACCTGGCCACCGAAGCCTGCACCAGCTGAAGTCTCCGAACCGTCCTCTGCGGCAGCCCCACATATAACGCTGTCTACCTGGAACACAGTCGAATCTAGGAACAGAGTTGGGAACGTGAGAAGCTGTCTTGTGCTGCATCCGACCGTTGATCCATCTAACTCATTATTGTCTACACTGACTGCCAGCAGCTCTCCAGGGTTTTAGGCAGGGAACTCTCCCAGGCCTGATGCCTCAGACTGAACTGGGTACCTTTTGCTTGCAAAAGAGATGCTCTGCCGCTGAGCTATGCCCCTTAAAATTTGGGCGCGTGAACTGCATATGGAGCCTTACTTAGTGCTTATGTTTCTGATACAAAGTCAGTATATTTTCTCTCTCTCAGTTAAGCTTCCGAATTTATGCTAATATAAATCTTGTTACATAAGCTTAATTCCCTGGAGGATTAGCTGTAGGCACAGGCAGACATCTTGATAACCAATAGTAGCAGTGTAATCACAGGGTGCCAGGGGAAAAAATAGAGTTACAGTGAAATCTACAACAGGCTTCTGCATCACCAGGGCTTCCCACTGTGTAGCTGGGCGCTTGTTACTTCTGCTCTAATTATGCGGCATGTAACATGGTTATATATACCTGTACATTTTAATGTGTGTTAAATTCATGCTGTGAGCTGTCTATCTGATTAAACTGTGTCGTTGGAATAGCCTGAGTTGGGAAAATGTAGAAAATCAGAGGCACCGGAATCCCAAATTTTAAGTGCCTTGGATTTTTTTTATCCTGTGAGTAACTTTGTGCTAGAACTGAAACATTGAATGATTCCTTCAGCCGTCAGGAAAATAAGTGTTTATCAAAAAGGAAAGAAAAAGAAAAGAGAGAGAGAGTGCGCGCTTTACATTAGGATAAATGTGCAGGAATGTACTGATGAATCTTCATGACTATTGAAAAAGAAGAAAGGAAATTATTCTGACCTGAAAATGTGGAGAATTGAAGATTGGAAAAATGAGAAACTGGGAGAAACCAAAATTGACCTGTCCCTGCTTCAGCAGAAAGTTGTTTTCGTGCTTGCTTAGTTCCCTGTCCTCACCTTCCAAGGAGGATAGGAATTTATAGCTTAATACCATAATTTCCTTTTTCTATGCTTGCTGTCGGGAAGAGCCATAGGAACATGGGAAACTGCCGTATCTCATGTCAGAATTTTGGTGTACAGTGGTACCTTGGGTTACATATGCTTCAGGTTACATACGCTTCAGGTTACAGACTCCGCTAACCCAGAAATAGTACCTCAGGTTAAGAACTTTGCTTCAGGATGAGAACAGAATTCATGCTACGGCGGCGCAGCAGGAGGCCCCATTAGCTAAAGTGGTACTTCAGGTTAAGAATGGACCTCCTGAATGAATTAAGTACTTAACCCGAGGTACCACTGTATCTAGCTTGGTGTTAATCTAACTGACTGGCAGCTGCTCTCCAGGTTTTCTGATGGGGTCTGATGGGGTTTGAATCTAGGGTCTGATGGATGCAAAGGATATCCTTTATTTCCAGGCTCTGGACCTTTCCCCTGTAAACTCAATCCTCTATTACTCCTAGCAGAAAAATGTTGCTTACTCTGCTTTGTATCAGCCCAGTTGCTGTCTGCAAGTCATTTTGGATTTCTGAATACTGGGCTTGGCATTGTGGATATACTCTCATTTTAGTACATTTGTGAATTGCATTTAGACTCGTTCTCTCTGGATAAAGTGAGTGGTTGCAAACAACGTACATATCTCTTCTAGCCAAAATGCCATGCACATTTGATTAGAGGCTTGTTTTCATATTGCCCTTACTACTCTCTGTTGCCCCATAGAAATCTGCTGCCTTGTCTTGTTTGCTGTGCCAAATCGCACCAGGAGGAGGATGGAAAGGGGGGTGAAAAGTATTGCACCATTCTGTGGCATGCAGTCATAAGCAAAAGCTGGTGGGGAGGGTGAGCTGAGCTGTCTCTGAGTCACTATCCCAGCAGTAATTATTAGGAGAGAAGGGGAGAAGCTTTTTAAAACAGTCTTATTCCTGCCTGAAATATACTCGGAGTCGAGAGTGGATTTCTTGTCTTTATCCAGCTCATAGTGGTGAGGAGGGATGGAAGTTCCCCCAGAATGTCTGCTTTATATACATTATTTACACAATGGGCCCCACGTGATTAGCTAATTCCGGGATTCTCCTGTAGGCCAATCAGGTTGCGGATTCATTTCCACCTGGAGCTGGATTGGGTGGCTCCTGTGGACCAATCAGACTGCTGCATTCTGGCTGCTATTGTTCCAGGGCCAATCAGACTGCTGCATTCTGAATCCTATTGTTCTAGGACCAATCAGACTGCTGCATTTTGGATCCTATTCAACTCAGTACATAACAATGCCCGTTTCCCCATCCTGAAATTTAGAGAACCAGCACTTAGGATGGGGAGAAATTAAATTTTGCATTTAAAGGTGCATCTGCCTTCTTTGTACTTTCTGAAACATTATAAAGGGGGAAGTGCAGTCATCTTTAGAAATTTGCACTTCCCCAAATTTCGCACTGCAGTTCCCTATCCAAATAATATAAACAAAAACATGTACTAGGGTAAAAGTGTGCATTAAAGGGCATATATTCATGAAAATAACATACAAAAACGCAACATATTAGGGGGATATTGCTTGCAGAAATGTGTAGATCAGGAGAAAATTGCACTAAAGCACTGATAAATTTTCACAAGGACTTAAAGCTTTGCAAATTGAGGTGAAAATGTTGAGAACTGAACTTAGGTTTAGAAATTCCCCCATCCCTAATCCTGGTTATATATTTTTGCCCCCTTCTTCCAAATTAGTTCTAAATCCTATTTTCATGCTGCCTGGATCTTTATTCCCTCTAGTACGATTTGTTGTTTCCTCACCCAATAAAAGGTCCACGTTTGTTTTGGTAACCTTTGGAATGGGAAGCTGCTGTTATTTAGTCACTGCTGCCTTCAGATGGAGAGTAAACAGGAGCATGATGCTGGGCATCTACAGTCCGGTGCCCAAGTTGGCATCACTGCTCTATGCCAACTGAAAACTGTTCCTGTTAAGTTGTGGGCTGCATCTGGCTGTGCTCTGATGTCCATCCATCCCATCCTCGTCACAAGTGTTAAGTTGTGGGTGAACATATCAGACGATACAGCAATTCTTTAAACAGCTCTTGTTTATTCACAGGCCTAAACTGAACTGAACTGAAGGGTTCAGCCAGCCTGCTTACATAGAGCTCCACTACAACGCAACAGTAACCACTTTCTGTAACTATCCAATCACTGAACGTCACTTTCAATCCCTTATTTGCATATGTGGACCTGAGTGAAAACTATCTATGGTATCCCCCTGCTGGCCCAGGGTGAGAACTTCAGTACATAACACCTCCCAAAACTTAGCAGACCTTTGAAAGCAGACAGTACCATGTAAAAATCAGCAGTATGTAAAAATCCTCTGTCACGGCAGAGGCACAGGCCTGGCCCAAGTCAGCACCACAACACCTGAACACCAAAGGTAAGGCACCCACAGCAAAAAAATTATGGGTGCCCAGGCACCCAGGGCCTCCTGGAGTTGGCACCCCTGGCATAGAGGGTTGCGTTTTGGAAGCAAAGAGTCAGGTTCCACTGCACACATGAGGTGGTAGCCTCTGGGCAGAAGGCAGTGCATCACAAGCTATTAAATACTTGGGACATGTGCTGCTAATCTCTAGAAACCAGCATGTCATCTTGGCCTGCAAACTTGGAACAATGGGAGATTGTTTGTGTTTTTGTGCAAGTTGTAGCGTAAGAGGAGCCCGGCTGTGCTTTTAAGGCTCCTGCTCGTCTCAGTGAACAATACAGTGGTACCTTGGGTTACATATGCTTCAGGTTACATACACTTCAAGTTACAGACTCCATTAACCCAGAAATAGTACCTCCGGTTAAGAACTTTGCTTCAGGATGAGAACAGAACTCATGCTACGGCGGCGCAGCAGGAGGCCCCATTAGCTAAAGTGGTGCTTCAGGTTAAGAATGGACCTCCTGAATGAATTAAGTACTTAACCCGAGGTACCACTGTACTCAGTTAAAATATCAGTTCATGGAGCAAATGTGCAGCCTCATAAAAGCTGGATCTCTGTGCTGAAGTTGTTGGTATATATTTGGTTTTGTTCCTTGCCTGGGAACATGACTCAAGTTTTACTTCCCAGACTGTACTGCTTCTGAGATCTCCTGCTTCTGCAGTGTCATGCCATTATCTCAGTAGGGCTCTGTTTTCCTGTCAAGACAGAATTCCCCACAGGTTGGTGTGTTACTGGCACCAGCCAGGGCTGACCATGGTTCTTTCTGCCAGCTTTCCTGGAGTTTGGCTGAGTCGAGCGTGGCTTGTTCACCTTGTCAGGACTGTTGCCGAACTTGTTTACTCACCCCCTGAGCTGTTCTGACTCATATGCCTCAGCCCCTTTGTATTCATAGAGGCTGGCACTTTTTTTTAATCAATATATTTAACAACTCAAAGATGAGAGATAGCCAAACCACAAAGCACATCACAACTTGTGAATCATTAAGACCTATGTTTTTAATCTGTGGGTTTTTTTTTTATAACTGTTATTAACTACATCAACCTGCAACCATGCTTTCTCAGTTGAAAGTTAATTACTCCAATAGGTCATTCTTGACCTTGCAGTTCCAAAAAAGCAATCGAAGATAAATTAGCAAATTTGTACGAAGTACAATACAACGGAAAACCATTAACTACATTTGATGCTATAAATGAGAACATCAGAATGATTGGGGAACATGCTGCTTTTTTCTCCTGACAGTCTATATTCTTTTTAAAAGGAGGAGTAGGGAGAAGAACCAAATATTGATAAAGGAGTCTGGACCAGTGAATTTTTACCTCATAGGTTAATTAGCGTACTCTGGTTAATTGGCGTGCTCTGGTCCATGGGGTCACAAAGAGTCGGACACGACTAAATGACTAAACAACAACAACAGGTTAATTAGTGCATAATTGCTAGGACTGTTTCCAACAATGTTTTAGTCAGATTAGACCCACTGCAATGAATGGACCTAAGTTAGTCATTGCCATTACTTCCTGTGGGTCTACTTTGTGTGTAGAGGTGACCGTCGCATGGATCACTGTGGCCAGATCAGGGTTGAGAAAGGTAAGGGACCAACTGCTTGATACGGTGGAGATAGAAAAATGCCACCTTTGCAGTGGCAACCTGCGCCTCCATGGAAAGGGAGGTGTCGAAGGTTATACCCAAGCTCTTGACAGAAGGCGCTGGCACTAATTGAGCCCCCACAAGAAGGATTTAACTTCAACCGGCTCCCACATAGCCATCCAGCCACAACTTCCAAGCATCTGGTCAGTATGTCCGGGGCTGAGTTAGGGCAGCCTTCCATCAACAGATAAAGCTGGGTGTCATCAGCATATTGATGACAACCCAGCCCCAAACTCCAGACAATCTGGGCAAGGGGACGCATAAAGATATCGAAAAGCATCGGGGAAAGGATTGCGCCCTGCAGGACTTCACACACCAAGCAGTGCCGCGGCAACCACTCCTTCCCTAGCGCCATCCTCTGTCTCCGACCTGAAATAAAGGAGTGCAGCCATTGTCGGACTGTGCCCTGAATCCCCACGCCGGCAAGGTGGTGGTCCAAAAGTTCACGATTGACCATATCAACACATATTCTAGTGTCAGGTGCTTCCCCAGTGTGGTGTAGTGGTTAAGAGCGGTAGTCTCGCAATCTGGGGAACCGGGTTCGCGTCTCCGCTCCTCCACATGCAGCTGCTGGGTGACCTTGGGCTAGTCACACTTCTCTGAAGTCTCACAGCCCCACTCACCTCACAGAGTGTTTGTTGTGGGGAAGGAAGAGAAAGGAGAATGTTAGCTGCTTTGAGACTCCCTAGAGATAAAGCAGGATATCAAATCCAAACTCTTCTGCTTCCCCAGAGGCAAGTGAAATGCTTCTGCCACAGTGGTCTGGGTACACAGTTTCGCTGAGGTGGGCCTTTCTTCTGATAACTCACTCTATGTCTCCCAAATACCCTAGGATCCAGCTCTTCACTCTCATCACTCCCCGCCCTCCCTGGCCAGCCCTGCGAAGACGTCCCCACGGAGCTCACGACAGATGTTTTGCTCCTTATACTGGTACATGCTACAAGGCATCATCCAACTGTCTTAGGGACTCCTAAGACATTTACTCCTTAGCCTTTTCCTTTCCCAGAGATACCCCACAAGGCAACAGAGGTTTAGGGCCAGAGTTTTCCATTCTTAGATGGGTAACTTTCCGAGGTTGGCGAGCCTCACCTGCCCCTCAGGCTTACAGTCTTAAAAAAGACACAACACAAAAGGAAAAACGATTGTGCAGCAGGAGGAAATAAGCAATCTTGGGTAAAAGCTCCTGGATACAAATTCTTCTATTGCTCAGCTGGGTTGGGAAAATTCCAAGGAGGGGAGATGCTGAAAGCTTGCTGGTCTCTCAGTTGTGTTGATGTTAATGGCTGCTGCCAGGTGATTGTTTTCTTATATGTATTAGATGCCTCATAAATTCTCCAGGCAACATACAGCTTTAAGTACGGTATATATAAAACAATTAGAAACATGATGCTGCAATCAAACATCAAACTATTGAAAACCCAGCACAAGAAGAAAACTCAGACACATAATTTTACACATCAGAAGAGCTAATCACTTCAAATACTAAAACCCATCAGCTGGCAAAGACTGATAGTCTATCTCCACAATTATCAAATCTGTAAGAACTTAAAGATTCCATTGATGTTAAAGTAAGTATGAAATTGATGTTAAAATTCCTAGGAGAATAAAATATTTTTTTTTTGCCTGGTAATAAGGCAGGCCTCCCATGAGAGTGTGTTCCACTGTAAGATTGAGGGTCGAATCTGGTGTGTGTGTCCAAAATTGATCACCAGTCTTCCAGCCCTGGAAAGTGGCTCCTAGATTCATTCTAACTAGCTGTTTTGCCCTGCATTGCGCTCCCATTTTTTTACATTTCTAACCTTGCTTTCATGAGAGTCAGTTCAGTCCAGCTGAATCCCCTTTCTCTGTGCACCCACACCTGCTATAAACACAGCTGGAACAGGATGACATGGGGAATTGCATGAGAAATACTCCTCTCCCATTTCAATTCATTGGTTTCCCGCCTTTCCTACAAGGAGGTTGAGGTGGCATACATGGTTTTCCAGCTCCTCACAACAGCCCTGTGAGGTAGGTTATGGTGACAGAAAGTGATTGGCCAAAGGTCACACAGTGAGCTTCATGGCCTTCTGTGAGTATGAGGAAGTTTTTAATTTCAGGTAGGTAGCCATGTTGGTCTGACGCGGTTGAAATAAAAACAACAACAACAAAAATTGTCTAGTAGCATCTTATAGATGGATTGGCAGTTGAAGCTTGCTTCAATGATGGCAACAGGATAGGGCCCTGCAGTATACCTGAGCACAGCAGGTGTATTTAGGGGGTGCAAGGCAGACGACGTGGCACACACAATTCTGTCCTCCAATCCTGGGACTCCGAAGGAAGGTCAGAGGGCTGCCACCCCTGTTTCCAGCATCTGCCACCAGAGGCAAACATCTCACTCTAATGATAGGGCCGGCCCTGTATGGAAGTAACCCCACATTTACAGGAAATTATAGTTTTTATGGTCCCGCAGGAAATCTAACAGCCAGCCTCTACCTCTCTCCCCCTTCCCCCTTCTTAACACTCCACGTATCTCCAATTTTCACATGCCTTGCACTGCAGGAGTGGCTTCTCATGTCACAGGATCAGGGAAGCAAGTTAGGAATTTGAAAAATCCTACGAATACAGTAGTACCTCGGGTTACATACGCTTCAGGTTACATACGCTTCAGGTTACAGACTCTGCTAACCCAGAAATATTACCTCGGGTTAAGAACTTTGTTTCAGGGTGAGAACAGAAATCGTGCTCCGGCAGCGCAGTGGCAGCAGGAGGCCCCATTAGCTAAAGTGGTGCTTCAGGTTAAGAACAGTTTCAGGTTAAGAACGGACCTCTGGAACGAATTAAATACTTAACACAAGGTACCACTGCATGAAGAACACATTTTCTTTACAGAAGACTGTTGAAAATGCATGCATTTTTTTTTAAAAAAATATCCTGATGCCTAATCATTTCAAGTTTCCTAACACACTGCAGGACTTTGGGAAGAAATTAGCTATATAACCAGTACACTTAAAGGTGTGGGCAATCCCATGCTATAGGGTGCTAGGAATTTGTTACTTTAGAAACTTACAGGGGTTTATAGCCTCTGAATAATAGTATCAGTGACCCAAATTATATTTTTGCTGTGGAGGTTTCGATGGCATTGCTTCTGACTTTTCCTCCTGAGCAATAATCTCTCACAGTTGCAAGTGTGGAGTCAGAAGGGCATATTAATGCACTCCTGCTGGCAAAAGTACCCCCTGGTGCCCAGTTCCCGCATCAAGGAACAAACTCTTAATTTCTGTGGGAAGTCAAATGAGACACACTTGCAGAGTTTCATTTTCTTTGAATTCAGGTGCACTGCCGTGTTTTGAGCAAATAAAACCAGGTAATACAGAATAGCATGTTGATGTTCAAAGAATTCTAACCTTTTCCCATTTGCTACTTCAGCTAAGTAGCGTCAAACAATTTGGCATATACAGGCAGATTATGTGGCAGTATTCAGGTGACTGGAAGAGTACAGAGTACAGTGTTTATTTGAAAATATAATTTGGTCACCAATGATTTTTTTTAAAAAATGGGGAAAATCCACCACACTCTATAAGCACAAGATATACAAATCCACAGAAAAAGAAATATTGGGCTGCATCCATTTGTGTGCCCCTCTAGTAATAATATTAATAATATTTTTTATACCCTGCCCATCTAGCTGGGTTTCCCCAGCCACTCTGGGCAGCTTCCAGCACACATAAAAACATAATAAAATGTCAAACATTAAAACTTTGAAATAGAAATTAAAAAAAAGAAAAATTATCTAGTCACACCTTTTAGACCAACTAAGTTTGTTCTGGTATAAGCTTTCGCGTGCATGCACACTTCTTCAGATACACTGAAACAGAAATCAGCAGACCCTTATATATAGTGGGAGGGTGGGGTGGGGTATTTCTCAGAAGGGTGGTGGGCGATGGATGATTGGCTGAATGGGTATGGTAAACCTGTTGATGACTGTTAATGACTGCAATTAGTCGTACAGGAACTGGTTTGGGTTCTTCTTTGATCTGGCGTTTTACAACAGTTGAACCACAAAGATGGAATTGCAGAAGAAGAAGAAGAAGAAGAAGAAGAAGAAGAAGAAGAAGAGTAGTTTGGATTTGATATCCCGCTTTATCACTACCCAAAGGAGTCTCATAGCGGCTAACATTCTCCTTTCCCTTCCTCCCCCACAACAAACACTCTGTAAGGTGAGTGGGGCAGAGAGACTTCAAAGAAGTGTGACTAGCCCAAGGTCACCCAGCAGCTGCATGTGGTGGAGCGGAGACGCGAACCCGGTTCCCCAGATTGCGAGACTACCGCTCTTAACCACTACCCAGGGTGGACAATGGCAAGAGGCTTTATGTGGTATCGCCTAGCTTCTGCTATAACACCTGAGACCCACTGCTTTTTTTAAGTGCATTTCCACTGCCAGGACTCACTGTATTGTGCTTAAGCTCCCCTGTCTTGTTCTGCTGTTGATGTTTAATCCACAAAGGAAAGAGGCCAAACATTTAGTGCTGAATTTTAAGGGCTTATCCATACTTCCTCTTCTCCCACTGCTTTCCCCTTAGCACTCAATCAGGAGCAAACGGCAGTTCGGATTTTCTCCAGATAGGCATTTGCTTTGATTTAGCACTTCAGAGCAGGTGTTTCCTGGGAAAGGAGTAGGGCAAAGGGGAAAACTGTTCAGAGCCCTTTCTAGAAAGTGTGGCAGAAGTGTAGATGAGCCCTAAGTGTGAATATCAGAATGGACTTTAGCAACATGTAAAATATTTGCTCCTTTTGAACATTAGTGATGAATGCCTTTCTGTTTTAGACAAGGCCTGTGCGCCCACCATACATTTAAATCACTTTACTTCCCTCAAATAATCTTGGGATCTGTAGTTTGTTAAGGGTGCTGGGAATTATAGCTCTGTGAGGGGGGTAAGCTATATTTCCCATGATTCCTTGGGGGAAGTTATGTGCTTTAAATGTATGGTTTCTACGCAGCCAAGGTAGAACTGACAACTTCTTGCCTCTGCACTGACAATGTGGTGGATGCTATAAGGCTAATGCAATTTTCCACCTCAGTCAGTAGCTGGTAGGCATGGAAGGAGCTGTCCATTTCAGATCTCTCTGTTTCTCATTTTTCCAATCTTCAATTCAGCTCTACACATTCCTGCGGCAGTTTATTATTGTTGTTTTAAATCCTCATGAAAATTCTTCAGCATTTTAGTGCTAATTCCTCCTAATAAACATTTTTATATGCAGTTTTGAATAATGTGTACATTTTTGGAAGCAAGCTCTCCTTGCATTTCAATGTTATTTTCATTAATATTATTTTTTAATGTACGTACAGTGGTACCTCGGGTTAAGAACTTAATTCGTTCTGGAGGTCCGTTCTTAACCTGAAACTGTTCTTAACCTGAGGTACCACTTTAGCTAATGAGGCCTCCCACTGCCGTCACTGCACGATTTCTGTTCTCATCCTGAGGTAAAGTTCTTAACCCGAGGTCCTATTTCTGGGTTAGCGGAGTGTGTAACCTGAAGCATCTGTAACCTGAGGTACCACTGTATACTTTTACCTAAGATATGCTTATCTGTTTGGTTGCAAAATTCAAATAGCCACGTTTGGTTCTCATATTGTTTTGAAAATGCAAATTAGATAGATTTGGCTTTAAATACAAACTGCATTGTTTCTCTTTCTCTTTCCTCCCCCCCCCATGCCCCTAGTAGCTGGGTACTAGTAACTAGCTAACTCTCTGAAAACATCCATTTTCATCATGTCAACTTTTCTGTTTTCAAATCTCTCTCTATATTAGGATATGCACTACGGGAGGAAAATGGAAACTAATTTGTGCAATTATATTAATCTTTTTGGCATCAATGGGAAAGTTGTGTACCTCCTAATGGACCAAGGCAATTTATAAACTTGCTGTGTTCTGGCCTCTTTTTACGAGCCTCCCAAATTGTGGGTGACAACATTTATTTTCTATCTTGTTGCTTCAGGGTTCTGCTCCTGCTTGCATGGCCTCTGATGCATTGTTGTTTTGGCTCAGTACCTTTTCTTATGCCGTTTGTTGTTCAGGGACTATTTTAGCTGCTGTTTCCCTGAAAATACATAGATGTGACAAAGGCCGGCACGCACATCCATATCTGCAGGCGACCAACTTGCCGTCTGATTCAACCTCATTAATTGCCCCTAGCCACGACAGCATCAGGTCTGTACGGCTAATCTCTGCAGAAAGGCACCAGCATTGCTGACACCCAGAATGAGTTGCTTTGTCAGTTTTATTGCTACTGAGGCCAATAACTTAACTGCCCGGTGTTTCTTGGCTCCAGATGCTGCCACTGATGGAGTATGAAATATCTTGAGAGCAGCATCAGAATAAGGGCTGTTTTTTTCCACGTAATGCCAAAGGGTCCTTCGGAATAAATCGGTGTATTTCTGTGATGGAATTTGGAGAAGAGAAGTGTCTTTTGTTTTGTTTTTCCCTTTCAGAGCACTCATAGCCACCTCAGAAAAACAACAACAAAAAACCTTACCCATTTCAGGAATGTTATTAGTACCCAAAACTACACACAGGTATATCTTCATGATTATCAGATGTAAACCTGCAGTTAAAAACAGAAAGTGAATGCTAGACTGCCTATTTCTCAAGCATGTTGGCACTATGTACAGTACAAGGGGGGGAAATGGCGTTATTTTAGTTCCAAGGTCAATTTTACACACAGGAAGAGCTAATCGCCTTAAAAACTAAAACCCATCGACTGTCAAGGCTGATATTCTATCTTTGCAACTATCAAATCTGTAAGAACTGACAAATTCTGCTGATGTTAAGTAAGTATTACCCTGATGTTTGAAGGCTGAGGAGACGGGATTGCCTGTCAACAAAAAAAAACCCACACCTACGTGAGTTCCAGGCAATTTTGGAATTGAGTGGATCAGCGCAGGTTTTGATGATTACTCACATGACTGCTTCGCTGTGCGTATTTAGTGTGGCTCCCTCCAGATCTTTGGGACGATGACAACCACCATCTTTGGCAATTGGACATGCTAATAGGAACTGATAAGAGTTGTAGTCCACAGATTGAGGTCACTAGGTTGGCTATTCCTGCACGAATCTCGCTTTCTGTGCTCCCACAGAGCTGCCGAAAGCTAAGTTTCCCAGTTTCATCCGTGGACAAGTTAAACATGGCGAGGCGGAATGGCCCAGCCCTGAGGTTTGCCTCAATAGGAGCTGATCTGAGAATGTGCTTTCTGTGTACACAGGTATGCAGTGAGGGCTTGAGAAGCGCATTCTCAGACACAAACAGACTACGCTATAACTATTCCAGAAGAATGCGTTTTGGATTGACAAATGGTTTGAGGCAGGGGTGGCATAGTGTATGTGTGTACAGCACATACACACACCCCAAAAAGGTGCCCACGTCAGTACGGAGCTCCTGGTAAACTATACAACATATGCCTGATACCTGTTTTGCAGGGGATTGGACTCAATGAACCTTTGGATCCCTTCCAACTTGACAATTCTACGATTCCATGATTAAAACACAGTGTGTACACACCTCTAGGCTGATGAAATGGAAAAAGACTCATTTATTACTGTAGGATTTCCTTTCCAAAACCGCCACAACCAAGCAGTGTTTACAGGGCAAATGATGGTGAAAAGAACCAAGGAATATGACAATGAAGGGTCCTGCGTGAGAGACAGGCTGGAGAGAGGATGTGAGACTGAGGGAAGACGGGGAAGCACCCAGGTGAGAGCTGGGAGGCTTTGCTCTTCTGTGTGTGGAATGAGGATGAATATATAATTGTGATAGAGAGCTTGGTAATATTTTTGCAAATAGTTTCTTCTTCTTGCTTGTTCCATTCTTTATTTTTCTCATGGTTTGTTTCTTATCTATCTACTTTAGTTCGACTCAGGGCTGTCTTTAGCAGATGCGGCAGCGGGGTGCAAATATCTACCCAGCGTCCCCAAATTACCAGGGATAGTGTTGGGGTGACCATAGCTGCACACTGGCAGCCATCGGGGGGGGGGGGCGCAACTCTCCCCCATGCCGCTGTGGGAGAGTGATCCCTGCAGAGGCTTGGGGGTGAAGTTGCACCCCTCCCAAGCCTCCTCGGGAGGAGAGCTGCAAATATCAACACCTGCAGCCATTATGTATGCAAAATGAGTCATGGCAGCTACTTTGCTGGTGGCGGAGCTACTAGTGGACGACAGCAGCTGCCTTGGATCATGGAGTTCGCCGAGCTTTTTCCACACATGCCCTTTGACGCACCAGCAGGATGATCTTCTCATGAGTGTTCTTACACCCCTTTCACTGCCTCAGGAGCCTCTCAAGATTATTTTGCTCACTTGCAGTCAGCACTCATGATGTCCTCCCTGGGGGATAGAAGCCACAGCAGCTGCCCTATGATAAGGAAAGAATGACCTTTCAGAATCTGGTCCACCCCTCCGCTTCCAAAATGCTGTGAAAATGCAGCACCGGAGAAGATGGATATTTACCATCTTCCTCAAGCGCCTCTAAATGTCTCAAACTGGATATGACACGTGTGGTATTGTTCTGCCCTACCAAGTGCTATTTTTCTAGGGGAAAAAGGTGCCGGAACTCACCATGAAACCTCCATCTTTCTCTTAGAATGGCAATGGCGCCCACTTGAGAGGTGCTGGAACCAAATTCCGGAAAGTTCCAGTTGAAAAAAAGCCCTGGCCCTACCCTTTATCTGCAGTTTACTCTGCTTCCATTCCACAGAGGCTGTCAGGCTTTGGGGAATTGGCTCCCCCCTCCCCCGGCAGTAGATAAGAAGATCAAATGAAAGGAACGTCTTACCAGTTAGAATCTTTAATAATCACAGTGAGAGAGCAAAGAACACATCTCCTAGAAATGGCGGTGCTCCCAATTAAGGGATACTCCCTCCCTCTGTCCCTATTAATCTATACCACCACTCCTACGTCTTGTAATCTGAGTTTGTAACCTCTACACTTTCTGTTCTGACACTCTCTGAGCTCTCTGTGATTTTGGAGATGGGGCATGAATGCTGTCCAGAGACTGTGAATCTGTTAACTCTCTCTTCTAGTGTTTCTTCTGCTAGCTGTTCCCCATCCAGTATTTCCCAGCTTCTGCCTTCTGAACTATGCCCCTCTGCAAACCACTCTTCCAAATCTATGCTATTCTCCTGCTCCTGGGAAGATGCTGGATCAGAATTGGGGGAGGTTCCCACCATTCATCCTCAGTGCAGCCCTCCTTAGCACGGTCTCTGACACATAGGTGGAGAGACCTCGAACCTCCTGCCAAGACTGAAATGAAAGCTAGCTTGCTAGCCAAGAAATGGGGAGGGACATAGATGGCCTCCTCTATCAGACTTTGAATGCTTGTTTTTACTATATTATTATTAATGCTTTTAACTTTTTATGATTCTGCTGTATGGTTTTAAGTCTTTCTATTGTTGTAAATGGCTGTGATATATATTTTCTATGACACAGCCGTAGATAAATATTTTTGCAAATAAATAGATAGAAATAGTGGCCTGCCTTCTGCCGCCATCATGTGGAAGCCATTTTATTCATAGCAAATGGCTTTCATTAGAATTCTGAACTAGGGGAAGATTGACACTTTTTCTCTCCTCCCCCCAAATTACACTGATGTCTAATTAAGAAATACCATGTGTCAAACCAATTTTTAAAAATCTGTATCTGTGGATGAAAAAACAGACAAACTCCTGTCAGTCTAATCAACTGACAAACCGGGAGGCTAATGACGTTAATTGTTACTCTTCTAGGAGAGAGGGGGGATTTTTTTGTAAGCAAGCAGGTATACACGTAATTATGGCATGCTTTTGTTGTAAGAAAAAAATTAATGAAATGACTAATCTTGTCAGATTCTGAAAGTGACAGCTGAAATGAACCTGGTACCCTCATCAACTGTAATCTTTTTATCTTGCTTTGTACCACACTAAATAAGTGATTTTCTTTGAAATTACCCACATCAGCCTATTTTTACATGGAAGCAAAAATCAGCATGGAACTAAAATTCTGTGCATACTTATCTGGTAGTAAGCACCACAGGGAAAAACAACAACAACATACTTTTCAGTTGACATTTCTGTAATTGTGTTGTTGAGATGTCTTTTTTGCATCTCTATTTTTGCATCCTAGTTCCCTTCCAGTGGAGGGAAAAAGAGGGAGACACAGAAAATGGGTGGGTGGAGAGAACCATCAGCACATTTCATTCTTAACAGGACTTTTTTTTTTTGGTAGAGTGGTGGTATTTCATTCAAAGGAAAAAGTGATACCACTTTCACTTAGGCAGAATATTATATTGTTAGGCCTTCTCTTCTTCTCTGTACAGCAAGAGTTTCTGGGGTACAGCACCTTGTTTAAGCTGGCTTCTTTTGGAAGAAGGTCACTAGAGGTTCTGTTATGTACTAAGCTTGGATCCTAGAACAATAGGCAAGTAAGATCGTAGAATGCAACAACTGATTAGCTTGCAGGAAAAGACCAATCAGGCTCCAGGAGGGAAGCAGAACCAGCCAATCAGACTGGACTCATTGTGTAAATATTGTATGGTATATAAAGCCTGAGGTTTGGGGGGCAATTCAATCACTGTTTTACAAACTGCAATAAAGAGCATGAAATCACTACAGGACTCCGAGTATATTTCAGGTTCATTGGCATTTTTCAACATTAGTGCGCATTCATAGATGGTACAAGGTGAGCATAGATGGAGGAAAAGCATAAGAGCCTCCCAGGAGGTAACCAAATTCCTCTGGTCTGACATCAGATCTCCAGAAAGACACAGCCAGATAGATGATAGATGATAGATAGATAGATAGATAGATAGATAGATAGATGATAGATAGATGATAGATAGATGATAGATAGATAGATAGATAGATAGATAGATAGATAGATAGATATAGATAGATGATAGATAGATAGTGTGGCCTCCCCCTCATGTAGAGAATCTCCTAACGTTCTGTGGGAGTACTAAGGAGTGAATCTGGATGATGGCCAGTTGCTTTGGTGCCCTCTGCACGGGTTTTAGAAAGATATCTACTCCCAACCAATCCCACAATCCTCTCTCTGCTGTGCTTGACCCTCACAGGTCACCACAGCTGCTACTCAGGTAGGCTGTCGAGCTACTGCCTATCGGATGTTGCAGAGGATACTTGCCTTGCCCCAGACACTAGCAACCCACTCTATGCCACAGCAGGGGATCACCAACCCTTTGGACCTCATCTGCAAACCAGAGAGACCATGGGGAGGTGCACACAATGTGCCTACACTGCCACAGTGTGTACACCTCAGCCACGCACACCCTCTCAATTAGGCTTGGGGAAAGCCTTCTATTGGCTTCAATAGAAGACGTGTTTCGAACCAAGCCTAATTTCAATGGAAATTGGGAAAGGAAGGCCTCTTTCAGCACCAGAGGTGTACCTAGAGTCCTTTCTGGCCTTGGCAAGGAATTGTATCAGTGCCCCTCCCCCCAAAAAAACCCCCAGTTCTCTAGCATTTGATCCAGCCATGACAGTGGCGATGTGTTGCCACACACATTTACGTCATGAGCTCCATAATCTCCAGCGGTTTATCTTCATGCTTCCTTGTCATTTCTCCTACTATTCAGCTCCGAGTTCTTGTCTAAACTTGTGACCTTCATGGAGAGATTTCTGGGCTGGTTTCGCTGACCCCTAGGTATGCTTCTGCTGAGCACATGTGTATCTGGGAAAAGCATGTTGGCAATCCATGACCTAAAATGGGGTAGAGGGACCCCTGACCATTAGGTCCAGTCGTGACCGACTCTGGGGTTGCGGCGCTCATCTCGCTTTATTGGCCAAGGGAGCCAGCGTACAGCTTCCGGGTCATGTGGCCAGCATGACTAAGCCACTTCTGGCGAACCAGAGCAGTGCATGGAAATGCTGTTTACCTTTCCGCTAGAGCGGTACCTATTTATCTACTTGCACTCTGAGGTCCTTTCGAAATGCTAGGTTGGTAGGAGCAGGGACCGAGCAACGGGAGCTCACCCCATCACGGGGATTCGAACTGCCGACCTTCTGATCAGCAAGTCCTAGGCTCTGTGGTTTAACCCACAGCGCCACCCGCATCCCTAATCCATGACCTACAGCACCCCAAATTCAGCACCCTCTCCTTTTAGTTCTGCTTGAAAGCTGCAGTCTATTCCCTTTGATTCCTTCAGAGACACAGGTCCATTACACCATCCTTTGCGGCTGGTGGCAATGGGTTGCTTTTGCCCCATTCTGAAGACTTAAGGAGGATGATCTAATAATTAGTTCCCATGGAAACACATAGCTGTGATTGGCAATTTTGCCAGGGCCATTAAAAGGAGTCTGGAGCAATACTTTTGGCTCTATTAACCCTCTCCTGCACAAAACCTTTCCCATCTCACAATATGGAAACTGTCAAGCTCTATTTAGTTCTAGGGCAGTCTGTAATTATGTTTTTGCATAGCTTCCCTTCAAAACCCACGCATCATATAGTTATGCATCGCTGAAATTAAATGAACATTTGGGGAAGATAACCAAACAGCGTGGAAGTTGTAAAACTGACATCTTGTAATTTCAATTATCTCCATTCCCTTTAAACAACAACAAGAACAACAACAACATTATTTTTCTTACAGTTTTGCTATTTCTGCTGACATCAGTCCAAAAACGTTTTGGAAAAAATATTGATTTGATCTTACGTGAATGTGAGTGAATATCTTTTGTTCTTAGAACAGAGAAAGGAGATTGAAGCGCAGGGAAAGAGCTGGGCTGCATGTGAACAGCTGTGTCACGAATGTGCCCGTATTTTGATCTGTGAAATTTGGCAGGACAGCATGTTTTTCTTTACCTGCCCCTACTTTAATTCTGCAATAAACCCAGTCAGTTGATCTCTATATGGGGTAGATAGGAACAGCAGGTTCCTGCCTTCTTGAAGTGATACTTGAAAGCTTTGCCTGTGCTTCCTGCCATGGGTTGTAATAGAGAAGTCAAAAGAATATAGGAGGTGGGAATGTAGAAATGTCCAAATAACAGGGAACCAGGAACTCAGCACTGCTGATCCCAGACATTTTTTTTCAGACTTAGCTGATGCAATCACTAAACTATTGCTTTCACCCAGTTTACACTCTGATATGTTTCCCCTGCAGATCCTCTAAGGGGGTTTAGACATAGGAATGAAGCTGATGTATAATTCTGAGATAAAGGAACGAAGGAAGAAAGGAAGAAAGGAAAGAAGGAACAGCAGTAGCATTAGGTACTGCCCATAGCCACTACGATGCTAACTACAATATATTTCTTAACTACAGTATAAGTGGTAAATTTTGCTTGCTTAGCACTCTTGTAATAATACTAGCTGATTGATTTTGAAAGAGCACCAAAAATAGTTGTATAGGGCGATGTACACACAATATATTTAAAGCACAGGACTTCCTCAAAGAATCCTGTTGCTTACCCCTCCCAGAGCTACAATTCCCAGCTCCTTTAAACTACGGTTCCCAGGATTATTATTATTTTGGGTGGGAAGTTATGTGCTTTGAATATGTGGTGTGTGCACATCCCGGATCATATTTATTCACACAGTGTGTAACTGTTGCCTCAAGTAGTAGTGATGGGCATTTGTTTTGAGGACTTGAAAATGGGACAAATGGACAAATTCAATGAGAACAAATCTATTTGTCATAGCAGTTAACTGGAGCCTCTGAGTTCAAGTTCTCGTGTATATTAATCAGCATTGAAGTGTGCATTTCCCCTAAAATATACACCTTTGTATGCAATTTGGTATAATTCTCAGTGCCTTCTATATGTGCTGTGTCAGAGGTACGTATAGGGCATCGCGTGGCAGGACAGAGTGTAAAACAAAGATGTGCTCTCCCCCAGAATGGAAGATGGCAGGATCCTGAGGGACATGCTCTACGGGGAGCTGGCTTCAAGCATCAGCCCCATTGTCAGACCAACTCAGGTCCGCCATGTGGAAATCCACTGCAGACAACCGCAATGCCCAGACACAGACAGTCAGGCTATGTATCCACAGCAGTGACCAGGGAGGAACAACTGCTGGGAGGAGCACAGAGAGAAGAAATGCTCTGGTGCATCTGCAGCAGCATAACTGGACACCCTCCTCTGCCCCACATGCAACAAGGCCTGTCTCTCCCATATTGGTCTCTACAGCCACAGAAAACGCTGTAACTCTCCAACGGTTTCACTTTATCCTTGAAGGCGCACTCTTCCATGGTCTCCTGAGGCAGACAGATACCAACAACAGATTTCCCCCACCCCCCAAAGTGATTTTCCCTGATAGAATCCATTTTGGCACATTGTTTTCACCAATAGATGCATTTTTATGCACACTTTACCCCAGTATTTGTTTATACATTGCTTGGCCTGAAAATCACACTGCAAAATTCCAGTAAGTGTGACTGCCAAAGGATGGCTGCCCTACGGTTAGCGTATTGCTTCAAAATGTGTGAATTAGGCAGGTTCACCTTTAAAAGTGAACCGAATAAAATGTACCCCCTATGCTTTATTTGTCATGCAAGCGGGCTGAACTCCTGTTGGTCACAGTATGACATGTTCACACCTGGAAGTGTATGTTGTTCAGAGGCCTTGCATTATTTTTAATGTGGTGGTTGACAGCAGCAGCTGCTGTTATTCATAATGCATTTCTGTTGCTTTTTGCTCTGATGTGCCCCCCGCCCCCCCATCCCATTTCCAACAAAAGAGTATGACTGTTTCTACAGCTCCCTTCTAGGGCTTGCTCCCTCCCCCTTTTTTTGGCGTTGGTGACTTTGTCACACCTTTTAAAACCTACTCATGTGTCAACATATCATCCAAGAAAATATTCCCCCACTGTTCCTTGACTGAAGCAGAATAATTAAATCCAAAGACCCCTTATTTAAAAGAAACCTTTGCTTTCTGAGATTGCGAAACAATTAGAGTGCATCAAGTTAGCGTGAAAAGTTATGTGTGGGCCCAACTGAGGCAAGAACAGCAACAACAGCTCCCCCCCTCCACATTTGCTGAGAAGCTAGCGCCTTGTAATCGGAATGAGTAATTTATTTCCAGATAATGGAGTCTTGTAAAGTGCTCACCAAGGTCCTAACTCTCTAAATACCTCTCAGAACATTATTATAGCATTGACCCAGTAGTAGTGTAGCAAAGGTTATGCTTAATTGACTAATTTATGGTTAATGCTTTCTAGCTTGGAGGCTGCCATTTTGTCTAATGATAATGGCCCACTTGTTTTTCCTCCTTAGAAAAAAAAACAGCCTTGATGAGTAAAAAACGAACATATTATGTATCTGTCATTTCACAGAAAATGCACAGAAACCTGTGTGAACTTTCGTACTCAAAGGGACTCTTCAGCAGAGAGGTTTTGCACCCTTTTAACGATAGCAATTTAGAAGCCAATGCCGCCGTGGGCAGTCGTTTCGTGGACTCGATAATATCAGTTCAAAGTGTTAACAGACGCTTTTGAGTTAACCTCACAGGGAAAGAATAGGAGCCTCAGTCAGTGCTAGATCATTGGTGTTGTAAACATCCAGAGCTGTGGAACAAGTCTTTGATTCCGCTGATGGATATTAATTTGGATGGCTTTGAAAGATAAATTCATAGAGGACAAGGCTACCCATGGCTACTAGACATGATGGCTATGTTCTGCCTCCATGGTCAGAGGCAGTAATGTGTGCTCTTGTGCTTGGGTCCTTCTGTCTACAGGTATACCCCAGCCATCTGGTTGGCCACTGTGAGCACAGGATAGGCTGTTGGGCTGACACAGTAGGCTCTATCTTCTTCTGATGTCATGAGTCCCACAGTGCTGTTGGGTTCAGGTTTGGATTGTCAAGCTCTGCCGCAGTAGGAGTAGAAGAAGGAAGAAACAGATGGGGTTCTGAATGGTGGGAACCTGGGTTGTAAGAAGGGGGATCTCCCCTTTCTGTACAGACTTCAACTGGTTTGGAAGGGAGAGCAGGGGTGCGGGCTCTTTCCCTCAAAATTCCTGGGCTGGTGGTCTGCGATGGGGGAGGCACAGCAGAAGGGAGCAGCGACTGAACAGTAACCTGAGCGGGCAGGTTCAGACTTGTCTGCTGGAATCAGGCACCACCTTGCAGACGTGAGCAATGGAGAACGTGCATTTGCAATCCCAACGTTCTCACGTGGCAAGCGAGTCTGTGGAAGCTTGTTGAGACATCTTTGTTGTTTCTTTCCAGTTCTGAACTTATTGCCTTATTCCCGAACTCCTGAATCACGACTCCTGAGCATTATGTCTGCTGCTAAGCCTGTACTGTTACTTGCCCGAAGAAAGATCTCTTTCTTACAAGTAAGAACTTTTGTCAGTGTGTGTTGGGCAGGAACTGTCATGGGCCAGGAGTTAGCTTCACCTGGTGAGCAGCAGCCTGAAGTGGGAGAAGCCAGAGTGACTCCACCTGGAGCTGATCAGCCTTCAAGGACAAAGAAGAGAAGGCATTGATGGGATCAGTTGGCTCCGGCCTTCTTAGAAAGAGCTCTTAGCAGCAGTCAGATGCTGGAAACACTTGCTGCCCTTGGCGCTGTGATCATCTGGATTCCTGGAGCTCTGGACTTTGTGACTTCAAATATGGATTCTTCATAAGTTAAGTGTTCCTCAGCGAACACGTTTTCTCAGCATCGGGACTAGGACAGGAACAGGACTATTACAACTACTCCAGGTTTCTCCCAAGCCTGCAGATATACTAATTGTCCTTATTGCTTCAGTGTTACATGTCCCTCTCCAATTATCTCAGCACAGACACCTCTGATCGTGTCCTCAGCACTGGAAGGACGGAAATAAGGACACCCTTGTAATATACCTATTCTCATACTAAGGATTGCTTTGGACACTGTCTGACCTCCACTCTTACACAGCAATGAAGGCTTGTCACTCCTTGGTGGATACTATATTCATTTGCTATGTGATAGCCTCTCCTTCAGTGTCTTAAAAGCTGAGAGCTTGATGACTTGCTTGGTTTAAGGAAACGCACATCTATATCTGTTTCTTCATTGTCCTATGACATCACACTGCCAACAACTGAAAATAGAGAGAACAGAGTATGAAAAGGCCGCCGGCTATGAGCCCTAATATTTATGTGCATAGTGAATTTATTTAAATTTGTACTAGCGCTAAGAAGCAGACCACCAGCCAACTCAGAGATGTAACTTCCAGAGAATTTGGGACCTTCTAGATATGTATTTATTGTGGAACGTCCATGCCTCCTCCTCCTCCTCCTCCTCATTATTATTATTATTATTATTATTATTATTATTATTGGGTGTTTGTGTTTTTGAATTTCACCACCATCTTGTGTAATCAATTAGTTTCCCCCCATGATCGTCCCATGTCTTTTCTCACAGTAGAAAATCTGACAATAGCAGATACTCCTACTTTTCAAGACTCCTCCAGCTGGTTTTTGCCTAATTAATTATTTCCTCCATTCCCTGAGTTCCTGAGGCCTGCAGAGAGTTTCTGTTGCGCATATATATATATATATATATATATATATATATATATATATGGATAGTATCTGTGTTTAATTACTCTGGCAGCAAAGAGGGAATGAATTTCAGTTTCTTAGGATGGGCGGAACTTGCACTTTTTATTAGCACAGCCAGAGGGAAAGTCACTCTGCATAAGCTCCTTTACTGCCTCATGTTGCGAGGACAGAAACCATTTCTGGAAATGATTAAGTAACCGGAGGGGTTGGGAGAAAGGAGACGGAATTCAATTCTCACTATGCGGACAGAACATAGCAGAATTGTCCAGAAGATTTATAGGAAAATGACAAACATCACTTGCACTGGGGGGTGGGGGGTGGGGTGGGAGACAGACTTGCTGGACCATAGCTTTGGATTTTGGGATGCAGAAGGAAATACTAGCAGGGTTCTGCCCCATCCTGCCCTAAAGGCAGCACATACTTCAACTATGGAACTCTCTCCCCACAAGGAGGCCAACCACTTGGCTGACTTTAAAAGGATTAGAGAAATTCATGGAGGATTAAGGCTACTAGGTATGATGGCTATGGGAGAAGACTCTAGTGCTGGGGTTCTGTCTGTGGGTTCCCCACAGGCATCTGGTCGGCCACAGTGAGAGTAGAATTCTGGACTAGATGGGCCAGCAGATGCATACGTCTACATGTGCACCAGAGTGCCTTGTTTTTCACTTATGCTTCATGTGGAATATTTACCTGTGCCAGCTCTTAAGAGTGCTGAGTTCCACTGCCCACCCACTCGCTCTCTCTGGTGTAACATCATCTTTGTTCAACTAATCTTCATCCATCTCATTTTTTAATGCCCACATGAGTCATATTTGTTTATAACAGTAGTGCATTAACTAAATTAGTTTGAACTCTTTACTCTGTGAAAACTGCTTGTAGATTGGCTTCAGGCTTTGGCTAAAAGGCTTTCAGATGGTTGCAGATTATATGAAATGTTGTTATAGAGAAGCAAATTAATTTAATTTTACCTTATGAAACCTGGAAGGATTTCCCCATTAGGAGTTGGTCCTTGTTTATCCACTGGTGGGTTTTTTTGTTTTTGCTTTTGTTTTGCTTCTTGTAATTTAAAGCAATCAGTCACAGGGAACATAAAATACATCAGTCAACATGAACAGATTAGTTCAACATGCAGAGCTTTGGAGTCTAATGAAACAGAAGTAAATAGAAGACATGGCAGTAAAGGGAAGCTGTCAATCACCTTCTAAACGACAAGGCATGTTTATGGTTGTTTCTTCCCCTGGAAAAAACACGTTGGTGCACGATTGGTGCACGATTTTCTATTCCATACCAAACCAAACCAAACCAAACCAAAGCAAAGCAAACCAAACCAAACCAAACCAAACCAAACCCCAAGACTACAGGCCTAAATACTTTAATGTCCTTTATACAGTCTAGTGAGCAGAAATTTTAGTTGTATAGGAACACTGTACATGTATATACCCTGCAAGTGTCCCAGAAAAACTGGGACATCCTGTGTTTTATCACGAGAGAACGGTGGTCATTTTGGTTACCGTGATCTTTAGTGATTTTGCAGCTTGATTCCCCCAGAAAAAACACTTTTTAAAAGAGCCATGATCTTGTGTTCGGGCACTATGCCTGAAGAAGCACTTTTTGGAGGTGGGGAACTGTGGTGTGAAATTGTGCGAGATCAGAACAACCAAAATGGCCGCTGTGCTCTCGTGATAAAAAAAGACAAGAAGATGGTGTCCCACATTTTGATTTCAAGGGGTTAGGGGATATGCATGTATGTCCAGCTGACAAATAGGAAGCTAAGGCAAGATAACTTTCCATGTGCTTCTGTGGAAACCAGAAACAGTTCCTCTTCTGTACTCCATGCAGACACATGTGAACAAGCCACAAAAAGTTATGTGCAGTGCTGTGCTTGTGAATTCTGAAAGTGCAGCTGCTCTTCCCAACAAGGCCCATAGTCATGCTCCCATATCCAGACTCCGAAGACTGCCACAAAAAATGAATTTTTGACCAATGCAGACATAACAGGGCAGATCTGTTAGAGTTATGTGAACAGAATTCCCTGATTGGGACCTTGTGTGGAGTATGAATCGATAAGCTCACCACACCGGGAATGAGTTCCGTTGTTTTACTGCAAATTGACTTTAAACTTGTTACAACAAAAAAATGTTGTAAATATAAATCAAGAAGTTGCTCTTAAGCAACTAGCAGTGCAGTGCAGTTTTCCTCAGGTTCTTGTTAATATAGTCTCTTGGACTTTGAGAGGAAAATGACGGCACAACAGACAAAAGAGAACCTTTCTCTGCTGGCATGAGTGAATGGCCAGATATATCTGCTGGCCAGATCTCTCTCTGCTACTGCATCCCCAGTTATCATTATTTTAAGCACTTAAAAAACAACAGCGCTGCAATGAATATGCTTGATTTGCATAATTAGCAAGCAATTTGTATAATATGCCAATTAGGATCCTTGGATTTGAGGAACTGAGAAGTATGGACAGTCTAACTTAACTGTAACCATGTCCCCAAATATTTTAAATGGACAGTTGGTGTCAGATGTGTACAAGTGGATATTTCTTCTTGTCTAAAGTTGTCAGCAGTGTTGTTGTTTTCTGTAACTTACCTGTCAGATTTGTATCTCCTGTACTGTATGGGAAATGTTCTGATGCAACTTCAGTGTGTTGTACTTGCCTTGTACAAACTAGCTGGATGGAGGTATGCCACTGAACAGAATGTAATTACAGTTTATTGATTGTAGTTTTTAACAAACCTAACTTGTACTTGCAATTTCTGTGTGTGTGTGTGTGTAGGTGGTGAGTACAGGCAATTTCACTCGAGCCCATAGGACCAGTTTCTGTTGTTTTTAAGTGACTAAAGTTTCTCTCTTAATACTGCTCGGTGATCCAAAGTAAATCCATAACTGAAAGCATGAGTCGAGTTCAGTTTTGCAAGACTCAGAACAGTCTCTCTCGCCCTCACTTCCCCTCACAACCCCTCACAACCAATGAAATGGAGAAATGCACTTGATCAGACCACTTAACTCAGTCATATTAATGGAAAATCATGCAGCAGAAGACATGTTGCAGCAATAGTCAACCGAAAGGAGAAAAGAACATTTTAAACCAAGTTTGGTTTCTTGAGAGTTTTGTCTTATGAAATTAACTTAAAATAACTTCCCCTTAAAGAAATACTTTCACCAGGACAACAATACATCTTCTAAACCTGATAATCTGTAGCTCATTTTAATATTTCATACTGTATCATTTTAATCTTGGATGTTTGAAATCCATGTAACTTTTCCCAACTCCTTTGACTGATTTATGTATTTGCTTGCGCTCTCTCTCTCTCTCTCTCTCTCTCTCTCTCTCTCTCTCTCACACACACACACACACACACACGGTGACTTTGTATGTCTGAATAAATTGAAGAAGAAATGTTAACTCCTGGACTTAAAATGCCAGACTTGTACTAATGATGCTTTTCACCACTGGATGTATTAACTATTTATGCCTTAGTTCAGCTTGCAGAATAAGGTTAAATGGAATCAAGCTGGGAATCTAATGTCGGACTGTATCAATCCCCAAACATACTTTTCAAGACAAAGGCCACTCTACATGCAAAGCAATGAGGAACTTGTGGCTCTCTGGATAATGTTAGACTCCAACTCCCATCAGCCAGCATTGCCAGATAAAATGGGAGCAGCAATCCAACAACACCTGGAAGGCTGCAGGTTATCCATCCCTAATTAGACTGTCCAGCCAGCTTGGTGTTGTCTGCTTTGACCAGCAATGGCTCTCCAAGGTCTCAGATGGAGGTATTTCCCATCACCTGTGACCTGATTTGTTTAATGAGCAATGCGAGAGATCACACCTGCATGCATTGCACTCACCCTGCCAATGAGCTATGGTCCCTCTCTGCTGGTGGCACCATGGCTCTGACCATATGCACCAACTCCTAAGGGCCAAGGCAATTTTGGCCCCCATGGTTTTTTTGAGGGGGTCGGGCCCCCTCAATGTTCCAAGGGTGTTTGACTCTGTCCCTTGGCTCCTTGTGACATTGTGTGCATGATGTCAGGACGTTGTGTCGGGCCCCCTCATTCATCTTGAGAAGATGGCACCTCTGAACATATCAGAGCTGATGTGGGGCTGGTGTTGGTGGAGTTCCATCATCCTGCCTCTGCCCCAAAGGAGGCACGAACCCCTGGAGTCTCACACTGCTCAGAGATTGAGGTGACAAACAATACCAGTAATATCAAAGCTTTCTCTCAATAAAAGTGAATGGGAAAACCTCGATGAGTCTCAGCTCATTCTGGCTTGCCAGTCCACCTGCTTGTTCTCCCCTGCAAATGCCTTCTCCACTTCCCACCAGTGTGTTTGCCAAAAAATGCAAATCTCTCAATATCAGCTATTATGATTGCCTGTGGTGCTCATTTTACCCTTCCTATCCACCTTCAGAATGCCCAAGTCTGCTGGCAACATATATTGAGCACCTTCCAAACAAGAACACAAACAGCTTCATCATGGGAATTCCTGTCCCTACACATTCAGCCATTGTCACCACATATAAAGAGTTCCTTTTATCAAGGGAGAAACTGTGTCTTGAAGTCCACTTGCATCAGTGAAACCCCTTAGCATCTTCCTTTTAAAAAAGTGAACTGAGACTTTCGCTTTGGAAAAGGAGACAAACACCCACTAATCAGCTGGAAACATTTTAGAATTCACACAAACCTGTTGATTTTTTGTAATGGTTAAAGACCCTCTTCAAGATCCTTCAATTGTTTTCCTCTCGGCTTTGCTTGCCTGTAATTTGAATGCATTTTCCTTTCAATTAGTCTCACCAATGAATGGTATCTTTTCTGTAGCTGTGTACTTCACTCATAAATACAGCCCCAGCCCATTCTTGTAACAGGCTGTGTAGTGAGATTTTGTCTATTTAATTTGCGATCCCCCCCCCACATTTTAAAAAAAATGACTAGTTATATGGAACTTATATGGCAGTGATGGTCACCAACTTGGATGACTTTAAAAGATGATGAGACAAATTCATGGAAGAAAAGGCAATTGATGGCTACTAGCCTTGATGTCTATGCCTCCACGTTTGGAAGTAGTGATACTTTTAAATTCCAGTTGGTGGAAACCACAGGAGGGGAGAGGGCTCTTGAGCTCAGATCCTGCTTCCACGGTTTCCACAGGCATCTGGTTGGCCACTGTGAGAACTAGTTGGATCATTGGTTCTCCTAATGTTCCTTTGTTTCATAGTGGTCTCACGGCTGAGTTTATATACATCTGCATCTCATCTAAATGTGTTTACTTCAAACCCATTCCACATACAGGTTTGCTTTGATACGTCTTCAGGTATGGTTGTAATGAAGTGATAGGTATCAAAAGAGCAATGGCCTTCTTTTCCTTTCAGACTAAGGCTTCTTCCTGACTCACTTTTATAGCCCCAGTGATGGGTTTCTGCAATTCCTAAACTTTTGACAATGTATTCATCAACATACCGTAGTGCTAACAAGAATGTTTCAACTTGCGACAGACAGATCTGGTTATACTTAGTGTAGAATTGCTAAAGCTCAAAAATATTCACTAGCATTTAGTAATGAGATACAGGCACTTACAGGGGAGATGAAAGTGAAACACAGGAACATTTTGTGTTCATGTTCATTCATGTCAAAGTTAGGGATGGAGGAATCTGCCAGTGATGGTTATCTAAGTGTCTTTCCAATCTTAAATTCAGTTCCTCACATTTCAACAGCAATTTTCAAGTTTGAAAAATGCTCATCAAAAATTTATTGTGAATTTCTTGCAATGAACACATTTTTTTAAACAGTTTTGACTAATGAGCACATTTTTGCACACAAATTTCTCCAATATAAAGCACTTTTGTATCCTGTTTTCACTAATATGTGAGGTTCTAGTCACAATTACGTCACTGGAGTGTATGCCGCTATTACTTTTGAAACATTTCAAATGTTTATTTCATATATACTTCAGAACATTACAACAATCCAAAGCATTGGGGGCAGGGGAAGAAAAGATCACCTTATCATACCCAAACACCAAAATCCTCAGTAAAATTGACACATTTCACCCCTAAATCATCTTCCACAGCTGACCTTGTGCCCAGAAGTTATACATAATGTTCTTTCTGTTTGACTGGTATTCACCTTTTTATACCAGTTTGTGGTGTCGTCCCCCCACAGTGCCCCCAAATCCGGGTCAGATCTAGTATTTTGTGGGCCTTTGGAGGACAGAGTACCAGTCCTCTCAGAGGAGGCTTTTCCATTCTGCTTGCCACTGCTGTCTTGTGTGGTGATTCGGCTGTAAAGGAGAATAGTGAATAAATGGGAATTTTCAACTGTTTTTGGGTGTGAAAAGGCTGGAGACTGCGACTCATAAAAGAGTGGGGCAAGTTGTTGTTGTTGTTGTTAATTACATTTATTTTCCTTTATTTTCCAAGGATCTCAAGATGGTGTACATGGTTCTCCCCCCTGCCCCATTTCATCCTCAAAACAACTCTGTGAGGTAGGTGGGGCTAAGAGATGGTGACTGGCTCACGGTCACCCAATGAGCTTCATGGCTGAGTTGGGGATTCAAAGCCTGCTCTCTGAGTTCCTAATCCGACACAGTAACCAGAGCCCCTCAAAGCTGCTTAAGTCTGCTTGGTTGTCTTTCGTACATATGGGGAACAGAAATTTGTTACCTCAAATGCCCATGACTCCATGCTCCTCTGAGATATCTGATACCGTTCCGTGTCTGCATGTCTTAGGCTGTGCTTGTGGTGGGTGATAGCTATGGGCTGCTTAAAGCAGGATAGACAAGAGCATCAGTAGGAGGAAGGCTGGTCACATCTGAGACTGGCTGGTTTATTAGAGTGACAGCGATGTGAGAGCACTACCCTAGTTTCAGGACAAAGATTAGCATGAGGGGGGGGGACGCGGTCTAATTCAAGGCTGCTCTCCTTCCACTTTCTTGAAGTGGCAGATAACAGCTGAGAGGCAAGAGGACTATATCTATGTAGACAGGCTCATTATGGAAAGGAAATGAAAGATTTAAGCCAATCTTGACTCTCATTGCTACAGCTGATACAAAATCCTGGGGCTCCACACAGTCTTCAGTCAAGCCCTCCTCTGTTTGCCCTTATATACCCATTCGCAGTAAACAAGGCAGGGGTTTTCATTTAGGCTCTTCCAGAGACTGAAGTGTGTTGACAAGGCAAATGTGTCAAAGATGCTTATGCATATTATTGTCTAATAATATAGCTGCTCGTGTCTTCCCAGAGGCTTTTTCCACCAGGTGCACAAACCGAAGCCGAGCCTGTTCTCTGATTACTAAAAATCTTTCCCTCTGATAGTTCAAGTTATGTGATTATCCTCTCTCTTCTAAGCACAATTTACACCACGCATGTCATGAGTACTTGGTGGGACTTAATCAAATACATTGTTTTAATTAAAAATGTCCTTCTTAAAAAAAAAGAAATAAAGTAGGTGAAATTGGATAAAATCATTCCTAATTACAAGATGTTTTGTGTTTGTGGAGGTTTTGAAACACTGCAACATATCTATAACTAGTTTCTCTCTGTGTAAAATATATTCAAAATTGAACCTTATATATTTTTTAAAGGAAAAAAATGTGACTAGGGGTCAGCTTCTTCAGCTGTATATATTGAATGAGGCCCTGAGGTTTGAATTAAGTTTTCCTCAGAGTAGGCCCACTGAAACTAATGGGAGGATCTACTGTGTGTGAAACTTAGTTGCGTGTTTTGGGGCGCTATGCAGATCATGGTCCCGAAAAAAAAAACTTTTTTTGGGGGGGGGGCGGCGAGATTTCAGTGTGAGATCCAAAATGGCTGCCATGCTCTCACACGGAAAAATGGGATGTCCTGGCTTTACTAGGACAGCTGAGGGGTATGGAGATATACTACAGCTCCTTTGCGGAAAGCCACAACTGTTGGTATAAATGTGCTTTAAATGTACAGTGTGAGTGTGACCTTAATCTAAACGCATGTCAACTTTCAAGGGTGTGCGTAGCTGTGATCCACACAGTTGCATCCTCTTCAAATCAAGGGTCTTTTGAACTGCGAGTCCTTAGGGCTCTGTACCGTGACACAGAATTGGCCGGAGTCTGCCTTTCTTCATTCCAGCATTTGACACCCTGTAGAACTGGGTGACCTCCATCATCTTGGGGGAGGCATTCTATTATATCGTTTCTCTCTTTCTCTCCTGAATAGATAATTAATGCTGTCATAAAACCCCAAACTCCTCATGATGAGAAGTGACTCACTGCTTGGTTGATTCATCTTCTTAAGCAGTTTTTTGGGGGTTTGAGGCGTCAGTTGTGCATAGCCAATGGGGTATGATTGACGGACGTTTCCAGTTTGGCAGAAGTCAGAATATTATATATGTCAGGATTATCTTAGCTGCAACACACTGATACCACTCCCCCCCACCCCCGCCCTCCACCACCTCCATTGATTCTAAAACCTCGCTGAAAGGAAAATTTCCTGTCCCCAAAAATCTCCTAGCTGCCTCATTGGAACTGGCTCTGTCGGGAACTCATTAGCTGAAACCCAGAGAAAAGAACTTCATGCATCAGCTGTGTATACGCATATCGTGTGTTCAGACTTTTGTGCTTGAAACAAAAGTCATCAGTTAAATTACTTGCTGGGAAGTATTACACAAAATACTGCAAATTGCATTCCTTTCACCTCAAATTGCTCTCAGTGCCTGATGTGAATGCGCAAGGGGGCGGGGAGGGAAAGGTTGCTCATTTCTGTAAGACTAACAAAAGAATGGGGAGCACGTTGAGCAGGTGCCAAGTGTAGCTGTCAGGTGCATCAATGCAGTGAAGAGAAAAGAATGCATTTTAATTTTCATGCGGCAAAGGAAACTCTTTTTCCTCATTGCTTTTCTCAGACATGACCAGCCCTTACAGTTGCTTGGGTTTGTAAAATCCTTTGAAGCATCAATGAGGGTTTATTACCTTTGTGTGAGCTGAAGCTACGTTCTTTTTCCTTTTTCCTTTTTTAACTCCTTGAAAAATGGCATCGAGTGTTTTCATCGAACACCTTGCTTTTGCTAGTTGCCTCATTTAAATGCTACTGCGGAAAGAAGAGTTAAAAGGAAGAAAGTGTGGGGAGAAGAATAGCCCCGAGATTATAATTAATTGCCAGGTGGCGGGCATTATCAAATGGCATTGTATCTTAAGGAGTGGCAATTTTGCTTAGCATAGAGGGCGGTTTTGCTGGGCCATGAAAATAAATGGTCATTTAGAGGACTAATGGTGCAATCTTAAACATGTTTATTGATAAATTAAGTTCAATGGGACTTACAGGCCAATCTGATATATGTGGAAGCAAGTACTACTGAGTTCAGTGGATCACAGCCTATATACTAATTGCTATTATAACTTGCATTTAATTTTAATTCATGGCCGATGGGAGATGATAACCACAGCCATCATTCCTCATGCTTTATACTTTCCATGACAGGTAAGCTTTCAAAACATTTCCAGCTTCTTTTCTACCTAGACTTCTTCTTAATTTCTTCATTGTTTCCAGTCCTGTCTAATTATGTAGTGTTGTATTTTCAAGCTTTCTATTTCCCCTGATATTTTTTATTGACAATTTTTGAGATAAAATACAGTGGTACCTCGGGTTACAGATGCTTCATGTTACAGATGCTTCAGGTTACAGACTCCGCTAACCCAGAAATAGTACCTCAGGTTAAGAACTTTGCTTCAGGATGAGATCAGAAATTGAGTGGCGGTGGCACGGCAGCAGTGGGAGGCCACATTAGCTAAAGTGGTACCGCAGGTTAAGAATAGTTTCAGGTTAAGAACGGACCTCCAGAATGAATTAAGTTCTTAACCTGAGGTACCACCGTACAATAAGAATCAAACTAGTCTATGGAATGAGAATATTAGAATATTTAAAAACCTAAAAGGAAAAAAAAGGAAGAAGAAAGACTCACAAGTCCCTTTACCGTATTTATATCATATATATACAGTCATTTATCCACAGACAGTCAGATTCTCCTATATCCCACCAGGGAGCTTCTTACTGGAACCAGTAGTGAGGCATCTGATCAAGGCCTGTATTTTAAAATGAGCTTAAAGATATATTTGCAAATGTTTTTATGCCAGGCAGAAGACCAGCTGGCTAAGGACTTTGGCAGATGTTTATCCTCCTGGACAAGGGCCCCCCCTGATTTATGTTGTTGTTTAGTCGTTTAGTCGTGTCCGACTCTTCGTGACCCCATGGACCAGAGAACGCCAGGCACCTCTGTCCTCCACTGCCTTCCGCAGTTTGGTCAAACTCATGCTGGTAACCTCGAAAACACTATCCAACCATCTCGTCCTCTGCCGTCCCCTTCTCCTTGTGCCCTCCATCTTTCCCAACATCAGGGTCTTCTCCAGGGAGTCTTCTCTTCTCATGAGGTGGCCAAAGTATTGGAGCCTCAGCTTCACAATCTGTCCTTCCAGTGAGCACTCAGGGTTGATTTCCTTCAGTATGGAGAGGTTTGATCTTCTTGCAGTCCATGGGACTCTCAAGAGTCTCCTCCAGCACCATAATTCAAAAGCATCAATTCTTCGGCGATCAGCCTTCTTTATGGTCCAGCTCTCACGTCCATACATCACTACTGGGAAAACCATAGCTTTAACTATACGAACCTTTGTTGGCAAGGTGATGTCTCTACTTCTCAAGATGCTGTCTAGGCCTGTCATTGCCCTTCTCCCAAGAAGCAGGCGTCTTTTAATTTCATGGCTGCTGTCACCATCTGCAGTGATCATTGAGCCCAAGAAAGTAAAATCTCTCACTACCTCCATTTCTTCCCCTTCTATTTGCCAGGAGATGATGGGACCAGTGGCCATGATCTTCGTTTTTTTGATGTTGAGCTTCAGACCATATTTTGCGCTCTCCTCTTTCACCCTCATTAAAAGGTTCTTTAATTCCTCCTCACTTTCTGCCATCAAGGTTGTGTCATCTGCATATCTGAGGTTGTTGATATTTCTTCCGGCAATCTTAATTCCGGCTAGGGATTCATCCAGCCCAGCCTTTCTCATGATGAATTCTGCATATAAGTTAAATAAGCAGGGAGACAAAATACAGCCTTGTCGTACTCCTTTCCCAATTTTGAACCAATCAGTTGTTCCAGTTGTCCCCTGATTTATAGCAGGAGCCAAAATTCTCAAAGTTGTAAAAGGGAATTATAGGCTGGGAGCAAAAAGGTTACACTGACCCCACATATTACAGAATACAATCAAGCTGCAAAAACACTAATTAAGAGTTGGTAAATAGTAGGATTTATTGTTTAACAAAATAATACCATGTGCCTCCCATTAGAGGCTTTAGCCACATTTTCCTAAGGTTAAAGGGCAAGAGCTAAAGGGAAAAGCAGCTGGCCAGGAAAGGGGGGGTGTAAATTGAAGAGTTTTACTTTAAAAAGCTATCTATGTTAATGTATGAGATTTGTTGGCTTAAATGTAATGATGCAAAGGATTTAGAAAGTAAGAAATGTTAGATTCTTATGTTAGATTCTTATTTCATTGATGGTGTGTGAGAATGTGAAGCCAAGGTCTCTGTTTAAGACAAAATGTAAGACAGAATGAGCATCTGTTTTAGCCATCTATTTTGGAATGGAGGGGTAACAAGGGCAAAAGGTGATCTGGTAATTAAGGTGTCTTGTTGAGGCAAATGTAAGATATATGGCTACTTGTTTGCCATTTATAGATAGAAGGAAATATAGCTCTTTGTCTCCCATAAAAGGTAATAGGAAATGGGTGTATCTTTTATGATTGGTTCTAGCAAACAGCCAATAGGAATTTCAACCAGGCTGATTGGACAGAGGCAGCCAAAGGAGGAGCAAGGGGGCTGGGTTGAGGAAATTTAAGTGCTGGCCATCAGGGCTGGAGCATAGGCAGAGCTTTGGTAACCATATACCACTGTGCCTATCATTTATTTGTCTGACAAATAAATTATTATTTTAATTTCTCTATTGCTGCGTTGAATATTTCATTCCAGCTAAGCGTTAACCACAAGCAGGGTGCTACAGTAGTACTAAGAGAAAGATTCTTAAGGGAAGACCTCAGCATGCTAAGATACTTTGGAGTCCAGCAAGACGTATTGTTTTGTGAAGAGAAAGGAACAGGACACCACTGGCTAAAACCCCTTGAAGGCCCCAATTAAGAAAAGTATGATTGTCCTACATGGCTTCTAGATCACCAGTGATAAGTTTTGATACATTTACACCATAAATTTAAAGCAGTATGACACTACTTTAAATAGTCATGGTTTCTCCTCAAAGATTTCTGGGAAGTACAGTTTGTTAAGGGGCTGAAAATTGTGGTAGAGATCCCTGTTCTTCTCAGAGTGCTAGAATTCCCAGAGTTCCCTGCAAAGAGAAATCAATCATTAAACCGCTCCGGTAACTGTAGTTCTGTGAGGGGGATAAGGGCCTCCTAACAACTCTCAGCATCCTTAGCCAACTACAGCTCCCACAATTCTTTGGGAGGGAAGCCATGACTGTTCTGAATGGTATCATAAATGTGTGAATGTGGCCTAAAATATCAGTGATGATTTATGACACATGCAATATGCTTCTCTTACTTGGAGCTCTGTGGGTTAGGGCTGCGGTTGCTTACAGACAACCCTCTTAATCAAAAGTGACCACTCAGCATTCAAAACAGGCCTTGTAATAAACTCAACTCTTAACTCCAAATTCCCTCAAGCAACACTATGGCAGCAGCTACTGCGCAGTAAGGGTATCATCCCCTAGCGTGATATATGGTAGCAGATGAACTGCCAATAATTCTCTCACTATGGGACAGACTGACAAGTGCCAGGTCTATGCAAAAGAATAAATTGACATAAACCTGACATCAAAAATAGTAGAAACCTGCCAGACTGTTTCAGTCTCCCAGGACACTTTGCTGCTATGTCATGTTTAGCACCCAAATACTGGTCTTTTGGATGGTCCTTGTGTTTGTTTTATGTACTTTTCAGCTTTACAGACAATACTTCATACAGCTCATGACCATTTGACCACGTCGTTTATGCTTTCCTATCTCTGATTTTATGCTGCCCACCTCGGCACTATTTTATAAGAAGTGTGATAATGTGAGATGCAGTTGTGACCTCTTGTTTTAGGTGTCTAATAAAGGAATGGTTATGACAGGTGAAAAAGTATTTCAGTACTGCTGTACATTTTACTCTGTGTCCCCTGGGGCTCTGTGAATGATTCTGAGGGGGCAGAGAAGGAATTATCTTTTACTAAAAAAATTGAACTTCTGGTGTACTTTTTTTTTTAAAAAAAGTAATCTTGTTATGCTGATTGAATTTAGAAAATGGAGATATTAAAAGTCACCAGGTTTCTGTGCTTCAAACTGACTGATTTTTGAAGACTTAAGAAGAGGAAAGAATGCCAAATTTAAAGGATCAGAAAAATGGGCCAGAGCATCAGCCACCAGTTCCCTTCTTCTTCTCAGGCATATTTGTATCCTTAGCAAATAGGAAAAGGGCAAAAGCTATTCCACAGGCTTGGAAGCAACAACCAAGAATACATGTGGGACACTCGGAAGTGAGCAACAAATAACCTGTCCTGTACAAATACCCTCAAACTGGTGAGCATTTTGCATAGTACAATATCCTTATGTGATTGATGGTTTGCAAAAGAATTGTGTTTGTGTTTTATGATACCCAGCTCCTTCAACTGTTCCTCAGAAGGCTTGGTTTCCAGACCCTTGATCATCTGTACACATTCCAGCTTGTTAAATTGTTGTCCTCAGAACTGAACACAATCCCAGTGGATCAGACCAAAGTTCTGTCTGGGCCAACATCCTGTCTCCAGCACTGACCAATCAGATGACTACAATAAACTCACAAGTGGGGTGCAAAAGCAGCCACCCAGCTTCTAATCTCTGTTTGTCCGCTCACAATACTTGATTAAAACAAATATTTTGTAATAAACAAATATGTCAGATATGAGCAGTGCTGTTTCTAGAAGAAGAAGTGCCTAAACTCATCATTAATGCCTCCCTTGCTCTCTTATAATGGCAAGGTCACCCATCTGAGAGGTGCCAGAACTGAGTTTCAATGTGTTCCAGCTGAAAAAAAAGCCCTGGATATGGGGAAGCTTTGGCCCACCACATGTTGCTGAACTGCTCCTGCCACCTTCCCCCAACAGCATGGCCAATGGCCAGGGATGATGGGAGGTGGAGTTCAGCAACATCTGGAGGGCCACACCTGCCTTATGTCTTCCTAGGGAAAAATATAATTTCTATTGCTGGGATCTGCAGAGTTGTGCTGTCAATTCCAAGGGGGCTTATTGCATTTTTCTGAAGGCAAGTATTTCATACCGTGTCCCAACTAGTGCATATTATAAACAAAGAATGCCACCAAATTCCTCTGCACCCCACTGGTAACAAAATGTGGCAGGGATTCTGTCTGTTGATCTTGATGGGAGATACATGGTCCAGAGGCTAGTTTCTGCATGTTTCTGAAGGGCAGAGATAAGAAAATTAATTTACTGGAATTCAGCCAGGGAGCCAAGATGGAATTTATCTTAACCTATGAACCAAAGCGTTAATGTCAGCTTTACTTTGTCAGACTATTTCATCAACAAATAGCAAAGGAACATGAAAATCCAGCAGTGCCAGATCTGTGGCGGGCATTGCCTGGGCTGCAAACTCAACTTTCTAAATAAAGAGTGGATTTTTAAATTATTATTTTCAATCTTTTAGGTGAGGCATCTGTTGGCCCTAATTCCTACCTCAGAAGAGCAAACAAAAGCATATGGATTATTCTCTTTCTTTGACGAATGGAAAAGGGTCTGTGTTCTTGGGATGGTGCATCCCACCTTCTGGAGGAGGAGGGAGAGAATAGATTCATTTTGCATCTAAAGACAAACCTATCTCTTTTGCATTTTCCGAAACAACACGTGAACCAAAACTCAACCACCCTTTGAAATTTGCTAGTCACTGAATATTGCAATGCAGTTCTTTTGTGGGCTAATGTGTACAAAAATAATATGCACATATTATTGAAAATAACAAATAGAAATACATTATAGAAGGAAAAACTCAGTGCCTGTGGTTGGCGATTTGTGTATACTCTTCCTTCGTGATTTGTCCTTTCTTCCATTTCTTATATATCCCTTCTTACATCTTAACTCACCTGTAAGCTGAGAGAAACACCGGTTTCTTTAGGTGCCTCCCACTTTTCTTGTTGGAATTGTCTGCCTTTGTGCCTTCAATATTTTACTTTTAAGAAACTCTCATCGATTTTGGACTCCCTTCTCTTTGCGTATCTCTGACCACAGGACTTCACCCAGTAGTTCCTTGAGATTTTTGAAATCGGCTTTCTTAATGTCCAGAGTGCATGTCCGGCTACAGTCAGCATTCCTTTTGTGCTGGTCCTGAGGGTTATCCATGTGGCGAGGTCTGAGTCTGGTCCAAGGTTGAGGGAGACTGTCCACCAAAGCTGTAGCTGGGTCTAAGGCAGGGAGTCAAGTGGGGTCAGGAATTCTAGCAGAAGAGCAGGACAGGGTGCAGGCAGGAACAGGCTACCAACAACGTTGCTCCCACAACCTGGGATTGGGGCTGGCTGGCTTTTATCTGCCCCGAGGCATAGGGCGGCCCCGGTCCACAGGTGACTCGCCTCTCCTGGCCTGGAGGCGAGGACTCCTCCTGCAGGAACTTAGTTCCCTCCGCCTCTCTGCCCCGAGCGTCTGCAGCTCAGGAGGGGCTGGAGGGTTACCGGACCCAGAGGCAACCTCCTCTTCCCCTGACAGGGCTGAGAGTGGAGCACCTGCAGGCAATGGGTCCTCCATCACCTCAGGGGCCAGAGCAGACTCAGCTGGTGCCTGCACCTGAGGATCCAGCACAGGTGAGGACCCTTTAAGCTCAGGCCCCAGCCCCGGTTCAGCTGGTTCTGGAGGCAGGGACTCCTGTGCAGACTGGGATTCCTCAGGTTCAGCCTCTGAGTTTGAATCCTAGGCCATCACACCCTTGCTTGTGTATAATGAAACCCAAGAGGATACAATCACTTCCTCCCAAGGTTCCCTGTACTTTCACATTGTCAGTTCGTCCCTGTTGCTTCTTCCACCTTCTGGGAAATGATATTGTCAATGAGGTAACTGAGGAATTTGCTGTTCTGCCAACCGTGCTGAGGGAGTCAGGCATGGCTGGCTTTTATGCATCACTGGCCAACTGGGCGTGGGAGCAGCCAATACCCACTTAGTCAGCAAGGTACCGCCCAGAGGGAGAGGTCTGTGATTGGCCCGTTTAAACTTTGCTTTATGGTGGGCAGTTCACCCCTCTGCCTGGCTGGCTCAGGAAATTCCTAAATGACCAGCCAAACACGTGTGCTCTGACTGCTGGGGATAGAGACTGAACGCTAGGGGCCGCACCGCCACCCACCCGGGAAAGGGGCCATTCTTTGCAGTATTGACATTCCCACAGATATTGGGGCAGTGCTGATGAATTTTCATTAAAAAATTTGAAAGCTGATGCAGAAATGTAGAGAAGTGAAGTTTAGGACTGGACGAATGAGAAACCAAGAGAAGCGAAAATTGAGGATTTTTTTCTATCTCTACTCTACAACCCCTGGGAAAGGAATTCTAGAGCCTGGGCCCACAGCCATAGAGAAGGCTGGTATGTCCATTCTAACCAATGACAATTCAGACAATGATGGCACATGAAGGAAAACCTCAAAGGATCTAAAGAGCAGGCAAGCTCCTATGGCATGAGACGATCCTTTTAGGTATCCTGGTTCCAAGCTGCTGAAGGCTGTGCAGGTCCAAGAGAGCATTCTGGATTGGGCCAGGAATTAGACAAAGCCAGCATGATAAAGGAGGAACATGCTCTTATTGGATCTAGTTCAACGGTCTGGCTGCCACATTCGGGGCCAGCTGGAGTTTCCAGACAATTTTCAAAGGCAGCCCCATGCAGAGCAAATCACAATGTAAATAAGGCATGTGTCACCATGCCCAGAGCTGCCAGATCTGACTTTGGTTTTATCTCCTTGTGCAGTTCCATGCTCCTTTCCTGCCCTGCTGTTTTATTGTGGATAATTTGATTGTTGGTTTGGCCATTGCACTTGTTTCTATTTTGTAAGCTGCCCTGGGGAGCAGCAACAGTGAATTTTTTTAAAAAAAATATATAATAAATGCTGTGGGATTATACTTCATCTTTTATTTTTATTTTTTTCCATGGCAGGATCAGGTATCAAAATCACATATGCTGGTATGACAAATGTTAACTACCCTTGTGGCAGCTAAGTCCAATTTTTATTGAGATTGTAGCGGACAGGGGAGAAGGTTTTGCTTTATATTAAGAGATCTGTAACTGCTGGAATTGGATGTGCCCATATGTCAGGGCCAGCCCTATCATTGGGTAGAATGAGATGACTGCCGTACGCAGTGGATGCTGGTGTATACAGTATGCACTACATGTGGGCAGTTGGGACAGCACCTGGGAGATTCTTCCTGAGCCCTTTGCTGTTCTCCTCTGGTGGATAATTGAGAAGTGTGTGTGCTGTACAGCCCAAAGCTGCCCTTTGGATGAAATGGAGAAAGTGTAATGGTCGGGCCCCATATGCACTACAGTGGTACCTCGGCTTAAGTACTTAATTTGTTCCGGAGGTCCGTTCTTAACCTGAAACTGTTCTTAACCTGAAGCACCACTTTAGCTAATGGGGCCTCCTGCTGCTGCCGTGCTGCCAGAGCACGATTTCTGTTCTCATCCTGAAGCAAAGTTCTTAACCCGAGGTACTATTTCTGGGTTAGTGGAGTCTGTAACCTGAAGTGTATGTAACCCGAGATACCACTGTATATATTTAAAGTGGTATTATATCACTTTAAACAATGATAGTTTCCCCTAAAGAAATGTAGTTCCTTAAGGGCAGGCATAGGCAAACTCTGGCCCTCCAGATGTTTGGGACTATAATTCCCATCATTCGCAGCTAACACGACCAGTGGTCAGGGATGATGGGAATTGTAGTCCCAAACATCTCGAGGGCCAGAGTTTGCCTATGCCTGCTTAAGGGTGTTGGTGCACAGCTACAGTTCTCAGACTGATTTAACCCTCAACCTGCTTTTGCAGGGAACTCTGGGAGCTGTGGCTCAGCACCTTAACCAACCACAATTCCCAAGAGTTTTGGGCGGAAACCATGACTGTTTAAAGTTGTATAATATTGCTTTCAAGGTATAGTGTGGAAGAGGCCTCAGTGTTGAAATAAGAGTCTCCATTTGTAAGTCTAATTAGCTGCTGTGTGCAGAACGGGCACAATGACATCCACCTTGTCCTTTGCCAAGGGCAGCAAAATGTCTTGGGTCATCCCTGTCGTGCTCCTTTAGATGCAGGAACAGGCACGGTGATGAGAAATGGCTATGACCCGCTGCGTTGAGTGGACATTACTGATGCTTTTGACAGCAGATTAGGAGCTATGGCGCATAGATTCTTTTGGAAAGTGGCTTTGTAATTAGAAACTGTATTTCAGAAGTATCGTGTATCTGCTTATCTCTGCACGGGCTGAAAAAGATGAAAGCGGAGTGCCTTCTCTTTCTACTCACCAGGGAGCAAAGAGGTGGAGAGGGTGATGGTTCTTTTAGAGCTGCCCCTCTGCTTTCTTTCCCCATTTGATTGAGGGTCAGACCAGGCATGAATTTAAGCACCCGATTCAGAGAATGGCCTTGTCTCTTCATTTACAAAAATGTAAACCTTTACCTTTACCTTTTTACTACAGCGTAGAGGGACCATATCTAATGCCATTAGGAAAAAAAAATTATTTTTTTGAGGCAAATAGTAGTTTCCAAGGTGTGGAGTTTTTCTTTGTTTGTTTGTTTGTTTACAGGGAAATGGCATGCAGGAGAGGGTTAGCCCCCATGCTTCACAATCCTGGACTAGATCCTGGACACAAACAGGCAAGGTCCGTCCAGGCATGTTTTTGAATTATGTGCTTGAAGCACACCTTGTTTGAATGAAAAAGCCATGTTAGCAGTATGCTTTGTGTGATATAGGAACGACTGGACACAGTGAGGCTATCATGAGGGGGTACAATATATACTTCTCTGGGTTCCTTGAAGAAAGGGGGGGGGGAGATACACAATAAACACAACATATGTTTGTCTCATTCACATATGCATGCAGTGATGGGGGAATCTTGTTGTTGTTTAGTCGTTCAGTCGTGTCCGACTCTTTGTGAACCCATGGACCAGAGCACGCCAGGCACTCTTGTCTTCCACTGCCTCCCGCAGTTTGGTCAAACTCATGCTGGTAGCTTCGAGAACACCATCCAACCATCTCGTCCTCTGTCGTCCCCTTCTCCTTGTGCTCTCCATCTTTCCCAACATCAGGGTTTTTTCCAGGGAGTCTTCTCTTCTCATGAGGTGGCCAAAGTATTGGAACCTCAGCTTCACGATCTGTCCTTCCAGTGAGCACTCAGGGCTGATTTCCCTAAGAATGGATAGGTTTGATCTTCTTGCAGTCCATGGGACTCTCAAGAGTCTCCTCCAACACCATAATTCAAAAGCATCAATTCTTCAGCGATCAGCCTTCTTTATGGTCCAGCTCTCACTTCCATACATCACTACTGGGAAAACCATAGTTTCAACTATACTGACCTTTGTTGGTAAGGTGATGTCTCTGCTTTTTAAGATGCTGTCTAGGTTTGTCCTGTAAGGCAGCCCTGTTCAGGGAAGTTTTTAACGTGTGATATTTTACTGTATTTTTGGTTTTTATGGAAGCCTCCCAGAGTGGCTGGGGAGGCCCAGCCAGATGGGCGGGGTATAAATAATAAATTATTATTATTGTTGTTGTTGTTGTTGTTGTTGTTGTTGTTGTTGTTGTTGTCATTGCTTTTCTCCCAAGAAGCAGGCGTCTTTTAATTGCGTGACTGCTGTCACCATCTGCAGTGATTATGGAGCCCAAGAAAGTAAAATATCTCACTGCCTCCATTTCTTCCCCTTCTGTTTGCCAGGAGGTGATGGGACCAGTGGCCATGATCTTCGTTTTTTTGATGTTGAGCTTCAGACCATATTTTGTGCTCTCCTCTTTCACCCTCATTAAAAGGTTCTTTAATTCCTCCTCACTTTCTGCCATCAAGGTTATGTCATCTGCATATCTGAGGTTGTTGATATTTCTTCCGGCAATCTTAATTCCAGTTTGGGATTCATCCAGCCCAGCCTTTCGCATGATGAATTCTGCATATACGTTAAATAAGCAGGAATCTTACTAGGAAGCAAATGACAGTTCAAACTCTCCTCCTCCCCACCTATCTGCATCTTCAACCTGTTGCTTCACTTGCTATTTTCTTCTTCAATTTCCAGCTCTAATACTAGGGGCAGAAATGCACCCTATACTTAAAGCACATTCAATGCACATTTAAAGCACATGATTCCTTGTGGGGACTGTAGTTTCCCTCTCGCAGAGCTACAATTCCTAGCATCCTTCAAAAACTACTGTTCCCAAAATTCTCTGGGGGAAGGCACATGCTTTAAATGTGTTCTAATGTATTATATGGAACTTTTTCAGCAACTGAAAAAAAGGGAAGATAGAGCGTCAATTGAAGGGGAGGGGTGGCGTGGAGAGAGAAGCTAACCATGTCTACTGGCTTACTCCCAGCTAAATGTGGTTAGTATTTCAACCTTAATGTAACTGGGATTTTGCACAAATGTTTCCATCCATCCCACCTGCAAAATATAAAATGGAACAAAACCCCCAGATGAAGACCTCCCCAAAAACAGACCAATGAGAACTGAGTATGCTCAGTGGGTACAAAATACCAGCTGACTTTTGAGGAGGGCAATAAATCCAGGAGGATGTGGGTTGGAATGGAATTGCTGGAACCCCATGTTGCAACATTTTGTTGCAGAGCCATACTTTTACTGTATATAATTTGCAATGCTGTGGGTTTTATGGCCTGATATGAGAGGTATTGTGATTTTATATATTTTTTTAAAAATGAAAGAATTAAGTTTGTTAGCAATTAAACAAGATGGTATATTTTATAATTTCTGGAAGCTTCAAATGGTGATATTATTTTACTGTAACAAACACTGATGAATACTGTTATGTGCTGAAGTTCTCACCCTGGGCCAGCAGGGGGATACTGTAGATAGTTTTCACTCAGGTCCACATATGCAAATAAGGGATTGAAAGTGACGTTCAGTGATTGGATAGTTACAGAAAGTTGTTACAGTTGCGATGTACTGGAGCTCTATATAAGCAGGCTGGCTGAATCCTTCAGTTCAGTTCTGTTCTGGCCTGTGAATAAACAAGAGCTGTTTGAAGAATCGCTGTGTCGTCTGATATGTTCACCCACAACTTAACAAATACTATGCCTTTTTTTTAAAAAAAAACCAACCCAGTAACCTATTATGCTTAACTATACCCTGTTTTCTGCCTGGTCCAGTACTCAGGTAAAAGGCCAGAGTTAGAGAGAAAGTGTTTGATTATATATGCTAATCATCATCACTTGGTTAGCTACAACACAACCATGGGAGTCACAAACATCCTAGTTTAAGCTCCAGTTTCTGCAGCTAATATTGTTGACATGGACTACAGTAAAAAGAGGGCCATTTCTGATTCTTTCATTTCCCCACATCCAGCGGCGGAGCTGCATTTTCTGGCACTGGGGGGCAGAGAGCAGGCGTGGGCGGGGCTGGCGTGCATTCCGGGGGTGTGACACACATCCTGGGGGCGTGGCATGCAGGGGCGTGGTGCCCAGCGCTGGCGGGGGGGGCAGCCACAATGGCACCCTATCAGGATCACGCTGCTGGGGGCGGTGCACTTGAGGAGATTTCACCCCTCCCATATCCAAGAATCTGCTGATGCTCTCTGCTGATTCTCCAGAGAGGAGGGGGCGGTTTCTGCTCTCTACTTATTCTGCTCCAGCCTCACATCAAAGTGTCGGGGGGGGGGGGAGAGAGAGACTGAGTGTTAGAGAGAGATTGTGTGTATAGATAAGGTTGCTGCTAAGAGCAGCTGCAGACACTCAGTGCAGTTCAGCATTTTTGTTTAGACCTCATTTAGCTCTGTATATAGTTGTGTATTATAGTTATAGATAGAATAAAGAAGATATTCTACAGAGCTGCTCTCCGAGTCGTTTATACTCTGCTATACTCTGCTATACTCGACTGTCTTCTTGTGGAAGTGAATCCGGTGCTCACAACTCTAAGCTGTGAGTCCACAGCACTTTGACCTGTTCCTGTGCAGAAGGTGGTCTCTGGAAGTGCTACCCAGCTCGCCTAGCCCAGTCGGGGCTGAAGTAGATGAGTCCAGTTGGTGGCACTGGCTCAAGGGCGATGCTGACAGCGCTCCCCCTGCACTCCTCTTCCTCTGCCAGTGCCCACATCATCATAACTAAATTACTCCATGTGAAGACGGTGAACATTATAGTTTTATAATAATATGCTGATTTGATAAGTTAAATGTAATGAAACCATCTCATTTCTAAGAAATATTCTGGGTAATGCTTTTTCATTCAGTGACATATAATATAGCCTCTTGCTTTTAATATGGTTTCATGCTCTTGGGAGATGTGAGATCATATTCAAAATTAATACAATATTTGCAGGCTCCCCTCTTGTCTAGGAAGTGAGTCAATGCCATCTGGTATCCTTTGTGGTATTTTATCTCTTTTGTAAGATATAATGGGCTTCCCTTAAATATGCAAAAAAAAAAATGGGGTGGTGGGCGATTATCACAAAATTGGGGTTAAAGATGAAAGTGCAGGCCATACTTTAGCCATTCTAAAGTGCTAGTGTGAAATCCAGGCAGTGCCCTAATATTTGGAGACTCTGGTGTACACCTGTAGAGGTTGGTGCCATATGCATTTATGAATGAATATCAATTGAGCCCATGAAGGAAAGCAGGACCACAATTAACTCAGTGTGGAGCTGGATAGCGTCTTACTAAATACATGGCTCCCTAAGAAGAGCCAGTTAGGTTGCTGCTCCATCAATAACTTCAAGCCAGCTGAGGTTGCTTTCAACTCCATCCTCTCTGAGGAAACTATTAGGACTTAAAATGGCCATATGTTATTCCTCAGGTGTTGGCAGCTGAAGATCTGGGGAGACTTCCCTTTTAAGAGTGTGGGTGGTGCTGTGAGTTAAACCACAGAGCCTAGGACTTACCAATCAGAAGGTCGGCGGTTCAAATCCCTGGGACGGGGTGAGCTCCCGTTGCTTGGTCCTTGCTTCTGTCAACCTAGCAGTTCAAAAGCACGTCAAAGTGCAAGTAGATAAATAGGTACCGCTCCAGCAGAAAGGTAAACGGCGTTTCCGTGCGCTGCTGTGGTTCCCCATTAGTGGCTTAGTCATGCTGGCCACATGACCCGGAAGTTGTACGCCAGCTCCCTCGGCCAATAAAGCGAGATGAGCGCCGCAACCCCAGAGTTGGCAACGTCTGACCTAATGGTCAGGGGTCCCTTTACCTTTACCTTTAGCAGCTCAATGCCCTCCTGCAGTACTGGGGCTTCTAAGAAGTCCTAGAATGCTAGAATCATAGAGTTGGAAGAGACCACAAGGGCCATCGAGTCCAACCCCCTGCCAAGCAGGAAACACCATCAGAGCACTCCTGACATATGGTTGTCAAGCCTCTGCTTAAAGACCTCCAAAGAAGGAGACTCCACCACACTCCTTGGCAGCAAATTCCACTGTCGAACAGCTCTTACTGTCAGGAAGTTCTTCCTAATGTTTAGGTGGAATCTTCTTTCTTGTAGTTTGGAACCATTGCTCCATGTCCGCTTCTCTGGAGCAGCAGAAAACAACTTTTCTCCCTCCTCTATGTGACATCCTTTTATATATTTGAACATGGCTATCATATCACCCCTTAACCTCCTCTTCTCCAGGCTAAACATGCCCAGCTCCCTTAGCCGTTCCTCATAAGGCATCGTTTCCAGGCCTTTGACCATTTTGGTTGCCCTCCTCTGGACACGTTCCAGTTTGTCAGTGTCCTTCTTGAACTGTGGTGCCCAGAACTGGACACAAGTACTCCAGGTGAGGTCTGACCAGAGCAGAATACAGTGGCACTATTACTTCCCTTGATCTAGATGCTATACTCCTATTGATGCAGCCCAGAATTGGGTTGGCTTTTTTAGCTGCCGCGTCACACTCTTGGCTCATGTCAAGTTTGTGGTCAACCAAGACTCCTAGATCCTTTTCACATGTACTGCTCTCAAGCCAGGTGTCACCCATCTTGTATTTGTGCCTCTCATTTGTTTTTGCCCAAGTGCAATACTTTACATTTCTCCCTGTTAAAATTCATCTTGTTTGTTTTGGCCCAATTCTCTAATCTGTCAAGGTCGTTTTGAAGTGTGGTCCTCTGGGGTGTTAGCCACCCCCTCCCAGTTTGGTGTCATCTGCAAATTTGATCAGGATGTCCAAGTCGTTGATAAAGATGTTGAATAAGACCGGGCCCAAGACAGAACCCTGTGGCATCCCACTAGTCACTCTTCTCCAGGATGAAGAGGAACCATTGATGAGCACCCTTTGGGTTCAGTCAGTCAGCCAGTTACAAATCCACTGAGTGGTAGCATAGTCAAGACCGCATTTTACCAGCTTCTTTACAAGAATATCATGGGGCACCTTGTCAAATGCCTTGCTGAAATCAAGGTAGGCTACATCCACTGCATTCCCTTTATCTATCAGGGTTGTAATTCTGTCAAAAAACAAGATCAGGTTAGTCTGACATGATTTATTTTTCAGAAATCCATGCTGACTATTGGTGATCACAGCATTCCTTTCTAGGTGCTCACAGACTGTTTGCTTAATGATCTGCTCCAGAATCTTCCCTGGTATTGATGTCAGACTGACTGGGCAGTAATTATTTGGGTCCTCTCTTTTCCCCTTTTTGAAAATAGGGACAACATTTGCCCTCCTCCAGTCTGCCGGGACTTTGCCTGTTCTCCAGGAATTCTCAAAGATGACTGCCAGTGGTTCTGAGATCACATCTGCCAGTTCTTTTAATACTCTTGGATGCAGTTCATCTGGCCCTGGAGACTTGAATACATCTAAACTAGCCAAGTATTCTTGTACTATCTCCTTAGTTATTCTGGGCTGTGTTTCCTCTGTTGAATCATTTGCTCCAAATTCTTCAGGTCGGGCATTGTTTTCTTTATCGGAGAAGACGGAGGCAAAGAAGGCATTGAGGAATTCAGCCCTTTCTGTGTCCCATGTTTGAATTTGAATGGGTCTGTGTCCCATCTTCTCCTCTGAGTGACCCCACTGATTCTTTGTTCTTCCTTTTGCTACGAACATACCCATAAAAGTCTTTTTTGTTGCTTTTAACCTCTCTAGCAAGCCTGAGTTCATTCTGTGCTTTAGCTTTTCTGACTTTGTGTCTACACGTGCTGGCTATTTGTTTGAATTCCTCTTTGGTGGTTTCCCCCCTTTTCCATTTTTTGTACACATCCTTTTTAAATCTTAACTCAGTTAAAAGTTCTTTAGATAGCTGCCCTGGCTTCTTTAGGCACCTTCCATGTTTCCGTCTCATTGGTATTGCCTGAAGTTGTGCTTTTACTATCTCCCTCTTAACAAACTCCCAGCCATCATGAACTCCCTTTCCTTTTAGTATTACTGTCCATGGGATCTCATCCAGCACTTCCCTAAGTTTTATGAAGTCGGCTTTCTTAAAGTTAAGAAATTGAGTCCTAGTATGCTTGGCTGCTCCTTTCCGCTGTATAGTAAACTTCAGAAGAGCATGATCACTCGCGCCTAATGATCCTTCCACTTCTACCCCACTAACCAGGTCATCAACATTGGTTAGGACCAGATCTAAAATGGTTGTTCCTCTTGTTGCTTCTCCCACTTTCTGGACAATGAAGTTGTCTGCAAGGCCAGTGAGGAATCTGTTTGACCTTATGCTCTTGGCTGAGCTTGACATCCAACAAATATCCGGGTAATTGAAGTCCCCCATTACTACTATCTCCCTTCCTTTTGCATGCTTGGCCATCTGTTCCAGGAAGGCACCATCTATGTCCTCCATTTGGCTTGGGGATCTATAGTAAACTCCCACAATGAGGTCACTGTTATTCTTCTCTCCCTTAATTTTGACCCAAATGCTCTCACTTTGGCTTTGAGGTTCTAAATCTTGGATCTCTTCACAGGTATACACATCCCTGACATATAACGCCACTCCTCCTCCTTTCTTGTCTGGTCTGTTTCTCTGAAATAGATTGTATCCCTCCATTATTACATTCCAATCGTGGGACTTATCCCACCAGGTTTCAGAGATACCTATTATGTCACATTTAGTTTGCTGTACCAAGAGCTCAACTTGTTTATTTCCCATGCTTTGCGCATTAGTGTACAGACATTGAAGTCCATTAATCATTCCCCGTGTCTCTTATTTAAGGATTTTTTCCTCCCACCACTAGGTCTGCATGCTGTTTGCTCCATTTGGTCTATGACATTTGGATGATCATCTTCATAAATTCATAGACTCCTACCTTCAGGAGCACTGTCTCCCTCCCCCACATTAGTCAGTTTAAAGCCCATCCTCCTCTTCAGAGTATCTCAGGTATCTAGGGTTCCCCTTCTGTGGGAGTTTCTTGCAGCACTATATGGGGCACCCTCTGAGATTGGTTCCTCCACCCAGTCTTTCCCATTCTTATGGTCCCCACACCTTTCCTCTGGTAGTAGCAGATATAGCTCCTGAGATTTGACAGGAATTCTGGGCTTCAGAAGGTCCTCCATCGCCTGAGATGGAAACATACTTTAGTGATCTTTCAAAGACTTTGTCTGCTTAGGTCTTGGTGTCTGGTGGACAAATGCCAACTCCATCGGCCTGAAGCAAGATGGGTGCCGCACCCCATAGTTGCCTTTGTCTGGACTTAACAATCCAGGGGCCCTTTACCTTTTACCTTTATACAAGTGATGTGAGTTCTGTTGGGATTTTCTCAGCACCTCCTCTTATCTATTCCAATTTTCCCTCGACACTTCTCACAGCAGTGGTTGTTAATGCTGCTGCCTCAGAGCTTTACGTCTCTTGTCTGTCTCTTCCTGTTCTGTTTTTGATTTCTGCTGGACTCCCTGGGATTGTGTGAAACCAAGAAATAAATTGTAAAATCTGTGAGTCATTGATGCCATCTTAACTTGGGGTTTGGATCAAAATAAACTCCAGTAAATGTTGATTTACGATGACTGCAAAATGCTCTTGCATCTTCTGTATTTAGAATCAGTGCACAAGATCGCCATGAGAATAGTGTGATGTGGGAACTTGCCTTTTACCAGACTTGGTCCTCCTAGTTTAGTATTGTTTATTCCAGGGGTGGGGAACATGTGGCCCTTCAGATGTTCTTGGACCCTAATAATAATAATAATAATAATAATAATAATAATAATAATAAATTTATTTATACCCCGTCCATCTGGCTGGGTTTCCTCAGCCATTCTGGGTGGCTCCCAACAGAATAATAAAGACACAATAAAACATCAAACATTAAAAGCTTCCCTAAACATATGTCTTCTAAAAGTCAGATAGATGTTTATTTCCTTGACATCTGATGGGAGGGTGTTCCACAGGGCGGGTGCCACTACCGAGAAGGCCCTCTCCCATCAGCCCCAGTCAGCATAGCCAATGGTCAGGGATGGTGGGAATTGTAGTTCAATAAATATCTGAAGGGTTATGGGCTCCTCATTCCTGTTCTCATCTACTACCTAATTATTTGAAGCTGAACCCTTCTCCAAGACTGGAAGTGGAGAATAAGAGAGAAGATCCTGGGCTGCCAGCAGTATTACAAGTTGACACATAGAGGGTTCTTTCTGCATATGAGGATGGTACATATATACACGGTATCACTTTTTCTTCCATGATGTTAAGGAGATGATACATAGCAGATGTCATCAGTGAAAGGTCTCAGTAAATATCTTCTCAGCAGGACTAGATTAAGACCTGTGGAGGACCTAAGCACTTAAAAGACTTTGGTGCCTCTAAATATATCTAATTCAAAATATACCGTATTTTTTGCTCTATAAGCAATAATAGACCGTAATATAAAATTTTATTTTTTGAAATGAAACAAAACCCACAGTAAAATAGAAAATGATGTTTCTTTTTGTATATTTTCACTTTATTTATATTTTGGGGGAAATTCTCCTACTTTTTTCTAATGGCAAAGTCCTTGATCAGATTCTCAAAACTAATCTTATGTAACACATCTGCTTCTATACTTAGCAGAGATAAGGCATCAAGCCTGCATATATATACACACACACTTGAACTGAGAAAACGAATGCTCAGCTGATAAATTTCTGACCATAAATGGAAAATTTCTGTGGTGTCCCCCTTCCCTTGATGCCCTTAGCATGGGCATATTTTGCTCAATGTTTAATCCAGCCCTGCTCTTCAGAAATCCACAGGGCATGAGAGACTGTTTACTCTTCCTGCTTGGCCCTTTTGTATTGGCTCAGCTCCTCCTTCACTGAACTCTTATTAATCATTTCCTTGGAAATGTTGGACACCCACCCTTCCATCCATTCAGAGCAAAGAAGAGATGCAAAGAGTTTTTAGCTTTGTGCGTATGGCAGTGCCTGATGTAGGTGCTTCCCAGCCCCTTGTTAGAGTAGATGATTGGTGGAGTGGTGAGAATGTCAGCATCATTTTCTGGTCCTGCCTCTTTTTCTGGTGGCAGCCATTTTGTCTTCTGCCAAACAGCACAGGAGCCATCTTGTGACTGATGTCAATGGCACTTTCTCAAAATGTGATTACTGGCCCCAAAAGGTTGGCATCTCCCATACGTACAAAATATAGATCCTGAGAAGTGATGCTTTATTGGTACTACTACTAATATAATCATTTTTATTTTTTGTGACCAGTTATCAAATTTTGATAGAGGCATAGGTGGCCAGAGGCATAGGTGGGGCTCCCACTTGGAGACCCTAACAGACAGCAATTTCTGATCATTTCCGCTATTAATTCTTTCTACAGAACTGAGTTGGCTTTCTCTGGATTTATGCTGGGGTTATATTTGTTTGCTGACAGTTCTAATAGTGTTTGAGGACCTAGGAGGGCAAATGTTGCAACAAAGGCAGCTCAATAAAAATACTGAATCATAAACGCGGCAATTATATGGATAAGTCACAAATGTCCTCCCAGCCTCCTCAATCCCTTCTTTTCAAAGATGTCTTAACCATTTGGTGGTGACATAGTAATGGAAATAGCTCAAATGCATTAATTTTATTAAAGCATCTGAAAATGGGAGTCATAATGGCTGGGAAATCAGCCCAGCACGCAGCTTCTTTTACCTCTCTTTGAAGCAATAATTGCCCCTGTTGATAGCGGTGGACTGTAATAAAGTGTAATTTGTTTTGTCTGAGTTCTCCGAAACCTCTTGCATATTAGGTCTTTGGAAAGAGCAGTTTACAAACCTCGTAATTGATGCAAAAGTTACGGAATCCATTTCCCCCTCTTGGGAGCAATCTGAGCAGTACTTCGGCCTCCCCTCCCCCCTTTTGGAGGGTTGAAAGAGGTCAGGTTGCAACTGTTTGTGTTTTTCCAATAATGAGACTAGAAGTGTTAAGCTAGTGGGTGCCCGCCATGGCCCCATGACAATCAAGGAATAGCACGTGCCTGTAAATGGATTTCCAGTCCATTAATAATAGCCCAGTGCTGGGAATTTATGTATAAATAGCAAATGTTCTTTGATATGCTTGCCAAATACAGTGAAATTTGCTTCAGTGTTATTATCAAGAAACAGTGATCAGTGGAGGGGATAAAATGAAGTAGCTTATTAAAATACTCTAAGAACACAATCTGAGATACTGCTTGACCAATGAAACTAACCTAGGCCACATCCACATCATAAAAAACACATTTAAAGCCCATAGCTTCCCTCCAAAGACTCATGGTTTGTTAAGGACTCTGGGAATTGTAGCTCTGGGAGGGGTAAACTATGGTTCTTTGAGGGAAGCCATGACTGGTGTAAATGTGCATTAAATGAAAGGAAGAAAGGGGAAGAAAGGGGAATTGGCCTGAAGGAGGTTTTATGACAAAGAGAGATAAACATGAGCACAAAAGCTTTCTGGTTGTTGGGGCTCATCCCTGCCAGGACATTGAATCTGAGCTCTCCTCAGATGAAAAAAACCCCACCCATGATTATTATGACCTCCTGGTGGTGCAGCAATAAAATTGCTAGTGCCTTTGCAAAGCTAAGCAGGGTCTGGCATGGTTTCAAGTTGGATGGGTGACTGCATGTTGAGATAGCTGCATTGTAATGGGTTGGACTAGATAGCTCTTGGGGGTCCCTTCCAGCTCTAAAATTCTCTGATTCTATGTTTAAATACACAAAACAATATAAGGGGTGTAATACTTTGTTCCTCTTACAACAGCCATGTGAGGTAGGTTAGGCTGAGAGCTAGTAACTGGCCCAAGAGAGGAAGTGAGCAAAAACAAAGACGAGTTTGTTTTTGAAAATCCGTCTAAAATGTGAAACTGCACATGTTCAGAGTAAGTTCGTTTGTGTCTAGTAAGCCTGGCAAAATATTTTTGTATGTGTCTTGCTGTCAGTTGTGTAACTCTACAGACTCTGACTATTTTGTTGTAGCTCAGAAAAGCTTATGGCATAACAAATATGTTAGTCTTTAAGACACCACATTGCTTATTTTGTGGTACCTTATTTCACGTGTTTTGGGAATTGGACCAGAGCCCCAAACCACCTTAATCCAGCCTTCTAAAGGGCCCTGGTGAGGAAGTAACTGTGGAATAGTGAATAAGTAAATTATGTACATCTAGCAGCAGATGTACAGAGAGCCATTTATTTTCTTTTTCCTCATAACAAACTTTTGGGCCTCATCACAGCCCTGTGTGAGCGTGGGCGGGCAACAATAGTTCACGAAAATGATGCATCTGCAAGCAGAATAAATTATTTCATTCCCACCTCAGGATATTGGAATGAGGACACACGCACACATGCTTTTCAACCCTTTCAATGCTTTCTACCAACAGAATATTTCAGTGTCTGTAAGATGTTTAAATAGCTGAAGGCAAGTCACTCAATGCTATCCGAAGCCTCGGGCAATAACATGAGGTGAAAGCATAGTATAAAAACGCAGGACAGTGCTCCCTTTTTGTGCCTATCAAGCACTGCCGCAGCATTGAAGTCTGATTTAAATTCTTAACAAAAGAAAGTTCAGTGTAGACATTCATCTCAGATAGCAGGGGGAAAAGGAAAAGAAAAGAAAATAGGTATAAAGAATCCCAGGAGAGTAACTGTCACAGTCAATAACGCCAAGAAGACAAAAACGTGTTGTGGCAAATTTATGCACTCCCTGGTTTCCTGTGGAAGGTGTTTTTATTATTTTTTATTTTAAGGAGATTAGATTTAGATTTACTGTGTTGTAAAAGCCAAAGGCCATAGCAACAGGAGTATACAGGGGCAACGACAGAGAAACAAGGCTAAACTAGCAAAACAAATCTGTGAGTATTAAATAGATATACATTGCGTGTTGAGACCCAGAGACCTCTCACATTTGACTCAGCTTTTAGTTTGGTTTTTGGCAGAATTTAGGCCACAACTTTATTAATCTCGCTCACATCCGAAGGACCGTGAACCTCAAAAACAGTGGATGACAAGGAGGGGCCAGACTGCCCCACAAACTGCTGAGCCAGGGTCTCAAGGTCAGTGTTAAACCTAGCAATTGCAGCAGGGTCTGAACTGATATTAGCCACAATTGCACCCAAACGATCCAGCGTGTGCTGGGGAGGCCGTCGCTGAATGCAGGGATTGCGACGGACCCCTAATCACCCTCTTAGAAGGGAGAGCAGGGCTGGTATTCCTTTTAACAGGCATCTCTTTCTGATCCCTTCCTCACTGGGTGCGGGGATATTGAATCAAGGCTCTCGCTATAAGTTGGGCACCCCCAACACTTAAAATGGCGCCCCCCGCCAAAACAAGATGGCGCTCCACCATAATAAGTGGGGCTGAACATCTCCCAAAGCAAAAGGGAACCCAAAATGGCGACCGGGCGGGGGGGGGGGAGATTCCTGCCCTTAATAACAAACTCCAAATAGCCTTTTTTTACATAAACTGAAAACAACAAATGTCTTTTGGGAGAGGGAACTCTCGTAACTGGAAACTGTTAAAGGCAGCCGCCCAAGGAGGCAAGTATTGCAAAATCCCTTAAGCTGCGCTATGGCTATAAAGCCCCAAAGCCGCAGCTGCCAGTCAAATTCCAAGAATGAAGCTGCTGCAATTGTGCCTTGTGGGTGGAAATTAAAAGGAGCAGCAGCAAGCTCCCTACCCGGGAACGCTTAAGGGGCTGAAAGCCCCCCGAAAGAAGAGAAGGGAAGGGATCAAGTTAAAATAAAGTGGGGAATTGAAATAATTAAATTAAATGAGAAATAAAATAAATGGAATAACGGAAAGATATCACCAAATACGATCGTCGAAAGCAAGTCTCCCAGCTGCATAGAGGACATGCTGTTGGCTGTTCCAATGCACAAGCCAAATGAGGAAGCTCTGGGTCACGTGCATAGGTATTTATAGGTCCCGCGATCTGTTGAGACAGCACGCCACTGGCCAGATTAAACCCAGCAATTAGAGACCTACCAGTCGGGTGTTGTGGCTATCCAATAAACCCACCCACAACAAGAAGGTCAGTCTCCAAGTCTCACCACAACACGTGACCTCTTTTTGGGGAGGACATGCTTTAACACAGCCTTCCCCAACCTGGTGCCAGAAATTTTAGACTATAAACCACTATCCCTCACAATTGGACAAGTTGTGGGAAGGCTGGCGGGAGATGAACTCTGGCAGGGTGGGGAACACTTCAGTACGGATTAAAAATAATATGTTAGAAAGATATGTGCTTTTTTCATCTTTCAACTGCACCAACCTTAGTTGCATATCTTTCCCACCTTTTTCTCCACGGAGGTCAAGGTGGGATATGGTCCCCCCCCTCCTCATTTAGTCCTCACAACACACCTGTGAGGGAGGTTAGGTTGAAAGGCATTGCCTGGCCCAAGGTCACCCAGCGAGCTTCATGGCTAAATGGGGATTTGAACCTTAGTTTCTCAAATCCTAGTCTGACACTCTAACTACTAAGCCACACTTCATCAGGTACATGTAATCCATCTGATGCATACCCTCCAACTGTCCTTATTCTTCTGGGACATCCCTGGAATTTCAGAAGCCACCTTGGCTTCTGATTTGACCCTGGAACATCCCAGGAACGAGCTGGCGCTCACAGTGGTGCTGATGGTGTCGAATATGGGTATAATCCTTTCAAGGTGAAATCAAATCCTTCATCAAATGCAACAGGGAGATCATATGTAGCTAAATCTTGTTCTCTCCAGTAAAGATTTCTGGTTGCTTCCAGACAACCTGCTTATTGAGCAGCCACTCCGATTTGTTCAAATAAAGGTGGCGAGAGACTTAGAGTGTTCAGCTGAGTGTTCATTCTCATCTGTTTGCATGGAGGTTTTCCAATGTCACATCAAGCGAGTGCCGTCCCATGCTTTCCGCAGCATTTCCCTATCCCTTTCTTCGTCACAAAAAGTTCAATTTCAGAGGGGAAATGGGTTTGCTGCATAAGAGAGCTCCAAATCAACTTTAATGGCAGAACGTGAATTTCCAGTATGCAATTGACTCACACACTAAAATAGCACCCGTCTGCAGGCTTCCTCCGTTTCCCCTGAAATCTTGCCTGCTTGCTTATATCGGGGATGGAGAACGTGTGGCCCTTCAGGTGTCATTGGACTACAACTCCCAATTTTCCTGACTATTGACTATGGTGTCTGGGGCTGATGGGAGTTGGAGTCCAACAACCTCTGGGGGAGCAGAGATACCCCAGCCCTTTCATATATCAACAGGCATTTAACCAACTAAAAATAACCCAACAACCATCCTACACAATTTGGATTAGGCTGCATCCACACTAGCTCCTACTCAACAAACCAGTAAGTTCTTAATTAGGCTGGTTTCCCTGTTGCTTTATGCACATTTACAGTTTACACATGGAAATGGTAAGACTTCGAATACTGGAAAGGGCAATTGCCTCTAGGCTTCCTTTCCTTATATTGTTCTTTATATCAGTGGATCCTCTTAATGGATCTTTTGTCCAAATAAGCTTTGAGAAGTAACAGGGTTCCTTTGTGTCCTGCAAGAGCCAGTTCTGAAGTCTGTTCCTCCTATGAAACCAGATGTTGGTGCTAATATATGAGGCCTAATGGAAGCTGGATCCAATTAGGATGCTAGGGAACTGCAAGTATTTATTATTAGTTATTGAATTTGTATACCATCCTTTATCAAAGGATCTCAGGGTGGGGTGTGCATTTGGGGGAGAGGGCCCAGCAGCAGTTGACAAGTGCCCCAAAGGTGGAGAGATGAAGTCTCAAAATTATGCCTGGATGATGATGATGATCATGAATATGCCAAATGTATTCCAGTGACTTACCATCTTAAAGGCAACACAAGTTCAGTGTTTAGATATAGTGGAAAGAGTGGGACTTGCCGCTGATGACAATATGCTGAAATGTGATTGGTATACTAGGTTGTAAGTATGTAAATGGCTGCTAAGGGAGTTGCCAGTGACATAGAAGATGAAGTCTGGGGGACACTCATTATGGAAGAAGAAGAAGAAGATGATGATGATATGCTGATCATCTGACTGGATTGCCCCAACCATTCTGGGTGGCTTCCAACAAATTAAAACACAGTAAGACATCAAACATTAAAAAACTTCCCAGTACAGGGCTGCTATAATACTATAATGGATCTTTTGTTAAAGCCAGAAAAGCATTAACAGTGCACCTTTTTCATTTTAAAGGCAACATTTCCAGAATGTTAAACAGTCATTTGGCAAGAGTTTATTTTCCCCGTCTATCATTTTTTTTCTGCCTTCCAAAATCTCTTTGTGCTTTCTTTCTGCTCAGCACTCTGTTCCAGAATTATTTCTATTGGGCTGCCGTATTCCTTCCAGGCCCCTTTCCCAATTTGGCCATCAAATGAAAAGGATATATCAGGTAATGGAGGCCTTGGCCTGGTGTGTTTTTATTAAACTTCTTTTTTTATATGGCAGAGTAAATATTGAAGTGAACTGTGTGTTTCAGACTTTGAAACGAAGTGTTTTTAAAACCCTAAGCTTTGTAAGGCTGACCTACATCGGGTCGGAGAGAGTGTACTGAGCAAATAATAAGTGAGAACAACTGCTTGGAGAACCATTCCTGAGTCAAACTAAAACAGTGCTATTGGAAAATATTGTTGCCTGTTGGTTATGTGGCTGGCTTGGCTGCTTTGGCATGCTTTCTTCAACCCGATGCTCTTCAGATGTTGCTGGTCTAAAATGCCCATCAGCCCAGGCCAGCATAACCAATAGTCAGGGGTGATGGGAGTTTCAGTCCAACAATTGGAATGCACCAGGTTGGTAAAGGCCAGGGTTCAAATCCCCAGTAAACCATGAAGTCCACTGAGTGACCTCAGGCCAGTTATTATGGCCTTGGTTCCATTAATCTGGTGTACTAGTGGAAGACAGCGCTTTTGTTTGTTTGCTGAAGACCTCTCCCCCCATCATATTTAAATCACTCCATCTACTTGGTGGACTCCTGCTAGTCCCCTCCTGTTTTCTTTCTCTCCCTCTGGACCAGGCAGCCCTCCAGATGTTTTGGGACTACAATCCCCATCATCCCTGACCACTGGTCCTGTTAGCTAGGGATGATGGGAGTTGTAGTCCCAAAACATCTGGAGGGCTGGGTTTGGGGATGAGTTAGGATGTAGTTAGGATGAGGGCACATAAAATTGGGCGTGCCTTGCAGGCAGCCCCAGAGCGATTGGCTCACCACCCCTGCAGTACACAACAAGAGTTTCACCACCAGCAACATTTATTCATAGGCATTAACAGGTCCTTCATTGGGTTGATCTAAACATATGTGTAAGGTTGAACAGATACAAGGAAAAGATACAAGGAAAGAGTAAGGATGCTGTCAGGGAACTGCCTTCGGAGCCAGAGGGAGAGGGAGGGCTCCAGAGGGACTCCGGAGAGCGTCCCGGGAGGGAGAGAAGCAGCCCATCTTCTGGGGAAGGAAATCAGTGTAGCACCAGTGGAGAAAGGGGGCAGTTGGGGGAATCGGCGAGGTGGTTCCATGACTCCTCGCCGGGGACCAGCGGGGAGAGCACGGGTCCTCTGCTGCCCACACCCTCCCTGCGCAGAAGGCTTCCGTGCAGGGAGAGTAGGCGGAGACTAGGCGTCAAAGAGCTTCTTTGCTGGAAGAAGTTCAAGAAACGCCCACTGACGGATTCTGCCAGTGATTGAGACAGCCACAGGCGAGTGGCTGTCCGGACAGAAAGGGTTCACCTAGGCAACCCAGCCAGGTGTGGCACCGATTTACGCACGAGCAACCCCTAGAACCATTACAGATGCTATAAACGGAGAGATCATGTATGGATGCTCAAGGTCTTTCCATGGGTTATAATTGTTGGAACTGGCCCCAGCTGGAGCATCTCCCCTCAGCCTTGCCACTGTGGAGATCCATCAACCTCTGCTCCAACATGCATCTGTGACTCAAGCTTGCAGGCCTGAGCACACATTACTCAGCAGTGTAAACTGCACCACAAAAGAGGCTTGAGGCTGTAGATACAATACTAAAGCTACACATTTATTATACATAAATCAGGACAAAGAAAACATGGCATCTCTCCTTGCCGTCTTCTCTGAGAGCGACTGAAAACAGAAGCAACACAGAGCGGAAGTTCCGCTCATGCCAGCAATCTGTGCTGGAATGTAAACAGACATGTGACATGTAACAAACCCATATCTGCAGCAAAGGGTGGAATGGAATTCCCAACAATAATATGAGGAACTTTAACATCGATCCCATGCCTGACCTTTCCTACTCCTTTCCTTTCAGAGCAATGAGGAATAAGAACTGATGAGACAGTGTGTTTAACTTCCTGTTTTAAGCAAATGTGTTATAGCTGATAGCTTCACAATGAAGAGTATAACATACCATACTGTGAGTGAATTTCCCTTTTGTCTGCTCTATAATTTGGCTAAGACAGTACTTATCTAAGAAATTATACAGTATCAGATATAAGCAGCCAGTGCTTTTACAAAACTGGATATTATTGAGACCTGTTGTATCAATGCGTTAAATTATTTCCAGCTGAAATACTTGGAAAGCTATCATTTAACACATTGTTGAAATTTAGGCTTCTTGATGCTTAAAACATTGCCCACTGAAACATTTCACGAAGGTATAATTTAAAATACCACTTGTTTCAACTCATTGTAGGAGAAAGGCTGTAGGAGGCTTCACTTTAACAGGGTCTTTAATAAAGTACAAATGTCACCACACTAAGAAAATACAGTTGAAGCAATATTGCTTTTCTACAGTGGATTGTGGATGGTTTCTGTGTGTTTAACCCAATAACACCACTGTATATTCTGCTTCCCCTCCCCTCCTACCATATACCCGTGTTGCAAATTGCAAATAATGTAGCTAGTGAGGGAAGACCAGGAATTCACAAAACAATCCATTAAATTATCTGTAGGCTTTTGCTTAGAAGCCTGTGATTCAGCAGAAGAATGATCTGTGCTGGTTATTTAAAATTGTTTAAAAATAAAGGATAAAAAATGTTTTTAATATTTGCTATGTTTTAGGGCAATTATTGGTCCCACAATAATTTGGATCTTTCATCGCATCAGCAAGTTGAAGAAAGCCAGAGTGACTTTTACAGGACGCTTCCAGACTTTTCACTGTTTTCAGGTGGGATTCAATCATATCCTGACAAATGCAGGTTGTGCAATGATAGTTGATTGGAAGTTCTTGTGCAACAAGCCTGCTTCCTCCAAAGAGTGGACTTTATAAGAGAAGTATAAGGAGAATGTGCTGGAAAGTGTGGGTTGGCACTTGTTTTGATGCAACGTCATCTAACCACTCTGCAAGCAAATCAGAATAAATGCTCATTAATGCTCATTTGCAGACAGCAAAGAAAAATACATCCTCTCTCTATGAAAGCAGAGAGCAACTGAACAACAAAGGAACAAAGGAACAGGAAAACCAGTAATGTCACATCCATCTCTTGTCTCCCGTGAGACTTCCAACAGTATGGAATGTGTCTGGAATGTAAACAGTCCTGTGACTCTAAGCAACTGCTCAGTGGCAAACAGAAACTAACAGCTAACATCATCTCTTTTCCTTGAAAACAAATCACGATGAATGCTCAATAAAGAGGTCATCTGAAAGCGCGCCGGATCTCAGGTTAAAAACAATCAATGTGCCAAAACATGGACTATTGGGTGGGACATTTAGCATCTAAATGAAGTAAACAAAGGAGAGGCTTGGGGCCTTTCCAAGCAGTACCAAACTGTGCTGTTGTTTGGATCTTGCGAAGTAATGAGCAATGCGCTCCTGAAGATTTCTGCTCCAGATGAGGGTGTAGCAATCTTGACAGCAGTGGAAGGGAAGTCAGTCCTCACCAGTCCCTGATGCTTTGGTTCTACATCCCAGGTCTCATACTGGTAGCAAAGCTGAGACTGATAAGACTTTCTCTTACCTTGGCAGCAAGTTCAGATAAGGCTTTTCTATCTTGTATGAAATTGCCATCGATTTTCTTCTAAGAACTTTATAGTAGAGGAGAGCATAGGGATGGTCAGTGAGGAAAGCAAGACGGAGGCAGACAAACAGCCTTTAACCACCTAAAAAGACACCACACCTCCAAATCAAGTGAGAGAATAGTGTTATATGGGTTGATAACCCGAATGGTATTCTACAGTTATGACAGGAGCTCTAAGCATTACATCAAATGGACACTTTAGTAAAACAGAAACAAAATTTGGGTGTGTGTGTGTGGCGCTGTGGGTTAAACCACAGAGCCTAGGATTTGCCGATCAGAAGGTTGGCGGTTCGAATCCCCGTGATGGAGTGAGCTCCCATTGCTCAGTTCCAGCTCCTGCCAACCTAGCAGTTCGAAAGCACATCAAAGTGCAAGTAGATAAATAGGTACCGCTCCGGTGGGAAGGTAAACGGCGTTTCCGTGCGCTGCTCTCGTTCGCCAGAAGCGACTTAGTAATGCTGACCACATGACCCAGAAGCTGTACGCCACCTCCCTTGGCCAATAAAGCGAGATGAGCGCCGCAACCCCAGAGTCGGCCACGACTGGACCTAATGGTCAGGGGTCCCTTTACCTTTACCTATGGAAATGAAAGTTATGAATGAGTGAATCTGTCAGTTTCAGTTTCTCTCAGTTTCTAATTTTTCCAATCTTAAATTCAGTTCTCCACCTTTCCACAGCAGTTTGTTATTTCTTTTTTCAAAAAATCCCCATGAAAATTCTTCAGCCAGTGCTGCTAATTCAGCAGTTTGTTTTCACCCCCACCCCCGGAGGTGCGCTCCATTTTCTCTGGAGACAAATGAGTGTCAACAACAATCCAAGTGCAAATTTATCCCATTATTCACATTTTCATATGTGACTTTGCCCAAGATACACATTTTTGCAAAGCCACATTCCCCGATATAATGCATTTTCCCCATGTTGTTTTCTCTGATATATGCATTTATATGTGCAAATTTGTACACGTTACTTGGCTGGAGACCTGCATTGCAAAATTCAGAGACATGCAGATTTTGAAGGACACTGTGCTTTGGTTCTCCTGTTGTCTTAGAAAGCTGTTTTGCTTAGATAAATGGAACAAAAATTTCTCTCCCATCTCAGCAACAGTTTAGGAGAAACATCTTCTGGAATCTCAGGAATAAATGAGCGAATGCATGTCGCTCTTAGCAGAGGAAATGGCCTGTGTGGAAACACTCTCGGTAAGTGAAAATCTATTGCTCTGTAGCAAGTTAAATTTTTAATGATCACTTGAGTCGGAGAAGCTCCTACTGCATATCTTCTAGAGTGAGTTGTTCTGGTTTGTGGGTGGGAAATGGGAAATGGCAACCGAATAGCAGGTGCTGTTGAGTTCTTTGTTTCAGCAGTTGATGTTGTACATGGAAAAGTCATCCTTTATGCATGAGGGGGCCAGAGAAGCAGAGAGCATTTAAGAACAGCAGTGTAGGAAACAAGACAGATGTTTAGCAATAGGAGAAACAGCGAGACAATCTGTTGGGTGGCGTGGCGATGGGCACATTGCACATCAAGTGGAAGCAGAGAGGGTATTAGTAAAATTTACAAAGGGGGTCCAAGGATTTTAGAACATGATAATGGTACACTCCATGAAATGATGCCCGAGTCATGGGAAATCTTCTGGAGTAGAACTTTTGAAATGTTACTTATTTTCTTACGGTGTAGTCGTATGTCATAAAGACTCTTTGAGGCAATTGAGCTGGGGTTTGCCACGTCATGGGAATCATATAAACTAATTCTTGCAGCAAGAGAAGCAGAATGCACGGGGGAGGGGGAAAACAACACTCCCATTGGCATACAGTGGTACCTCTGGTTACAAACTTAATTCGTTCCGGAGGTCCGTTCTTAACCTGAAACTGTTCTTAACCTGAAGCACCACTTTAGCTAATGGGGCCTCCCGCTGCCACACGATTTCTGTTCTCATCCTGAGGTAAAGTTCTTAACCTGAGGTACTACTTCTGAGTTAGCAGAGTCTGTAACCCAAAGTGTTTGTAACCTGAGGTGTTTGTAACCCAAAGTACCACTCTACTTTCCTGTCTGTCTTGGATGCGTATTGATCCTCTGGCTGTAGCTAGGCACCAGGTTCAATGCATCTTTCCGTTTAATGTGCACAAATAACATCTGCCAGAGGGGTGCTGGTAATTATCGCAGCAGGTATATAGATACAGAGTCTATCATTTTTGTCCCATACTGAGGTTGAGCTAAAAATCTTTCCTTTTGAAGCTTTTAGTTGAATTGCAGGAAATAGTTAAATCACTCCTGTCACTCCTTCTAAACACCTGATAATGTTCACACACACACACACACACACACACACACACTTTAATGAGCAAATTTAATGCAATTACACATTTATCAACATGTGTAGCAATACTCAAAGTGTGTAAAAATGTCAATTTGGGGCAAGCTTTCTATGAATACAAAATATCCATGCAACCAACTATGTGTTGAACTCTTGGTTCTGCTTTTAGAACCAGATCGCAACATTTCCTTCTCTTTGTGTCTCAGTGTTGTTTGAACAAGTAATGAGATGCTTTTATCCAGTAACCAGCAAAATGCTCTTGATTTTTTTTGCAAAATTTAATTCCTCACCACCCCATGCCATTAATTAAACAATTTCTTTTGATCACTGTTTTCCCCTGAAATGTTAAGTTCTTGGAAAGTTCCCTTAAGTTTGAACCCGTTTGTGAATCTAGCCATCATAACAGAACTGATGCCCATGCTAACTTTGATCAGTTTTATTTGTGCACATGCCATCTGTGCATTAGAAGATAATGATGTTCCTTTCTCATGACTAATGAAATGTAAGCTTCTAACAAGCTGTGGTCAAGGTTTATCTTATCCCCATAAACCGATCATTTACATTTGTCCATTGATGTGAAGTTAACAGAGTCAGAAACAAATTGTGTTTTGCAAACTGACTGCAGTCCACATGAAAGTGCTTTGTCAATTTAATTTAAAAAATAAATATTTTTTTGGGGGGTGCTTATATGCCTCCTTAGAGATAGTGAAGCTTTATGGTTTATGTGATAAACCACATATTTTCCCCCATACTGAAAAGAATACGTAATATTAATTTCTTAAAAAACCTGTGAATTTTCTTGGTGCTTGATTCTCCTGCCCAGTCTTGGTGAAGAATTCTAGATCTGATGTAGAAGAAGAAGAAGAAGAAGAGTTTGGATTTGATATCCCGCCTTTCACTCCCTTTAAGGAGTCTCAAAGCGGCTAACATTCTCCTTTCCCTTCCTCCCCCACAACAAACACTCTGTGAGGTGAGTGGGGCTGAGAGACTTCAGAGAAGTGTGACTAGCCCAAGGTCACCCAGCAGCTGCATGTGGAGGAGCGGAGATGCGAACCCGGTCCCCCAGATTACGAGACTCTTAACCACTACACCACACTGACTCTCCTTTGTAGAATGTTTGTCGAACGTTGTAGAACGTGCAATGAAGCTGTAAGAAAGTGGCATATCTTTCCCGTTCGTCGTGTTGAAATCTCTGTAGATTTTCATCTAATGAAGCTCGATTTTGGAAGATTTGGGACATAAAAAAAAGAAAGTACCTCTTCACGCAGTGCATAGTTAAACTACAGAACTTGCTCCCCGAGAAGGCAGTGATGGCCACCAACTTAGATGGCTTTAAAAGAGGATTTGACATCGGCCTGATCCATTAGGCTCTTTTGGTGTTCTTAGGGTGGTTTTTGAGAAAGCCTGCATTCCAAAGGAAGAAAAAGACCATCAACATGATGAAAATACTATTATAGATCAGATCATGCTCTTCAGACATTTGCAAAAGGGTACGCCTAATGAGTACTTTGTCAGACTGGTGCTTCTGTTCTCACAACCAGGTGGATGATTTAAATGGCATGTTAGAGAACAAGTTTCTTTGAGAAGGAGACTGTCTGCAAATACAACTGGCTGCATTTCAGACTTGGGTAGCGGTCTTGATTTTTAAAAACCAGAACAGAATTTGTGGCAGCATAGAGGAAATATATATAAATCTATATAAAAGGTAAAGGGACCATTAGGTCCAGTTGTGGCCGACTGTGGGGTTGCGGTGCTCATCTTGCTTTATTGGCCAAGGGAGCCGGCGTATAGCTTCTGGGTCATGTGGCCAGCATGACTAAGCTGCTTCTGGCAAACCATAGCAGCTCACGGAAACGCCATTTACCTTCCCGCCAGAGCGGTACCTATTTATCTACTCGCACTTTGATGTGCTTTCGAACTGCTAGGTGGGCAGGAGCAGGGACCAAGCAACGGGAGCTCACCCGGGGATTCGAACCGCCAACCTTCTGATCGGCAAGACCTAAGCTCAGTGGTTTAGACCACAGCGCCGCGCGCATCCCTTTTATATACCTATACCTATACCTGTACCTATACCTATATCTATATCTATATAATCTATAGAGATATAACTTATATTTTATAGACAAATGTTACCTGTAGGTCAAAGCAACCATAAATGGTTGCCAAAATAGTTATATTTTTGTCCTTTAAATTCTTTAAGTTTTTGAATTGTGCCTGGTTTTTTTGAAAGATTTGACCATATTTTACTATATATTTGGAAAAATACAGAGGAGTATTGGCTATTTTGTGGTGGTTTTTTTTTTTTGACTGTCTGGAAATAAGTGTAAGACATGTATTGTATGGTGGTATATTTATCCTCTCTAACATAACAGGCTAGCAGCCTGGGGTGGGGGGTTGTTCTCCAGGAGCCAACCTTGCTCATTGCAGACTAGATGGATATAATGCACTCTGCAGGGAGCTGCTGCTGAAGATGGTTTAGAAACTTCCATCGGTCCAAACCGTGACTGCCAGAATTCTCAGAGGAGCAATCACACTGTGATTACTCTGATACTTTATTATCCACATTGATTGCCAATTTGTCTCTGAATTCAATCCGAGGTACTGGCTTTGACCTGCACAGTGCAATGCTTTACATGTCTATACCAGTGTAGGCCCTGATTAGTTCAATGGAACCAACAAACAATGTAGAGAATTGCAGCCTCAAAGATCTAAGCAGTCTGAGTGTATCAATAATTGCATTCCCACAAAGACACCTAGTGTTAGTTGTGTGACATCGGCAGGTAGTCGCAGGAGAGGCATTCTGAATTTTCAGTTGAGGCATTCTGAATTTGTGACAGCCTTTCAAGGGAAGCCTGTCCTGGTTTGACTACTAAATATTTTCCAATGGGCAGCAAAAGATGGTTTTATTTCCGCAGCTGTTTTTCTTCTTCAGCTGAGATTTGATTGCTGCTGCTCTTGTGATCTTTGCAGTAAATAGTTTCATTATTTGATTGACATTATTTGCTTTGTTTTTGCTGTTAGCTGCCATTAGCATTTCATAGAACAAAAGGCACAATAAGCACAAATATAAGAGAATTCTGTCTGTTAAAAGCATCTAGGACTCAAAAAATACGTAGGCTGTACATAATGAGCTTGGAGATGGCCGTCTGAAATTGCCTGAGATTTATGGACAACACCAGCCTAGTAGGCACTGTTAAGACAGACAGGGACGATCAAGTTATACAGGGTGAGCAGATGGCCTTGTAAACTGAATTAACAGAATTGGAATCAAACCTGGTAGCACAGTGTGTAATACAACTGATATATTTAGCCATTTTTAAAAATTTGTGCTAATCCAGGTATTACAACAGCGTTCTTTACTTTCTTTTTCTTCTTGTAATGGATTGAGCAGCTGTCTTCTGGGGGTTGCCTATACCTAGGTAAAGGTAAAGGGACCCCTTACCATTAGGTCCAGTCGCAGTCAGCTCTGGGGTTGCAGCGCTCATCTCGCTTTATTGGCCGAGGGAGCCGGCGTACAGCTTCCAGGTCATGTGGCCAGCATGACTAAGCCACTTCTGGCGAACCAGAGCAGCACATGGAAACACTGTTTACCTTCCCGTCGGAGTGGTACCTATTTATCTACTTGCACTTTGAGGTGCTTTCGAACTGCTAGGTTGGCAGGAGCAGGGACCGAGCAATGGGAGCTCACCCCGTCGCGGGGATTCAAACTGCTGACCTTCTGATCGGCAAGTCCTAGGCTCTGTGGTTTAACCCGCAGCGCCACCCATGTCCCTTGCCTATACTTGGCCATATTTAAATATGAAATGCTTTAGTGATATTAGTAAGGACACTTTTTCTGGAGGGGTATTTGCCTCCTGTGAAAAGCTGCTTCCAGATTTGGTTGCTGATGATGGAGTTAAGATTAATTCAAGCTGTTACGAAGCCGAGAACTAGAAGGATTGCACTGCAAGGCTGGCTAACTTTTCTTGGCACCCGAGGTCTGAATTCATTCTTGGGCAACTCTCTGGGAGCCACATGCCAGCAGTGGGTGTAGCCACACTCTCGCATGCAAATGTAAATGTTTACAGGCTTGCACACACACATGCAGGCATACAAACATCCTCCTCAGCTGATTTGTGCAGATCAGCAAAAGAGGGGACTTATCCCCCACCCCGCTCATTAAATGATTGATCTGATGACTGGAGAGCAGGGATGTTGAAGAATGCGGAAGAAAATGGAAAAGGGATGGGAATTGCAGCAGTTTACATGTTTGCCTGTGGTCAGAAATGGAAATCAGTCGAGCGACCATGACTTGCAATTCATTCACATCATTGTTGGGGGTTTCTAAGTCTGTAAATGACACATAACTGCTTTTTAAAACATTGTTTTGCTGTTCCCTTTCCAATGAAATGGTTGTAACTTAGCATTAAATAGCTGACAGTGAGATGAATAGCATGGTGTGTGTGTTGTTGTTTTTGTTTGTTAGTATGTTATGCATTTTTAATGTTTTTATATATTGTAAAACCACCCCGTGATCCCTCAGTATAGAAATTTAATAAAGAAAAAATGAAAAAATAAAATAATATTTGGCAGAAAATGAACTGCAGTGGAACAGAAACAGCACTGATTGTGATGAATTCAGGCCAGAATGGAAATTGCTACTTTCTTACACCCTTGTGAGAGAAGGGCCAATTCATTTCTCCATTAGTATTCTGCTCACCTCAGGACTGGCTTTTACTTAATTACTTACCTACCTACTTACTTACTTACTTACTTTTGGAGAGGCCACCAAAATTGGATGGGTCTTAGGAAGATGGGGAGGGGGAAAAATGCTTGGGAGAGCAAATCAGGTCCCTGAACTTGAGGTTTTTCATCGTTGGATGGATAAATTAGCAGCAGAGACATCACATTTATGTTTCAAATAGGAAACTAGGGGATAGGCCAGCACCTTAAATGTTTTTTATGGGAGTGGAAGCCTTGGGAGATGATAGCTAAAGGAAGCCGTGGATAAAAGAATGAATAACAACACATTTAATTTGGAGAACATTTGTGCTCTCTGCTTTTAAAACACCCTTTCTAGAAATTCCTACTGTTGGAAGAGGTTTAATGAAAGCTATGTGCTTGAGTCAGGAAGTTCAGAGTGACTAGAAGGATGGTTTGCCACACTGCCATTTGGTTACAGGATAATGGCACTGTGTGTCCCATGGTAAATATTGCTGTTTGTTGGTTGATGAAGGTCTGATTCACACATGCCTTTGTGTCAACAGATCACTCAAACTGCCCCTGTGATGGAAGAGTATGTTGGGGATTATGTCAGTCTGAAAGCTCTGGCCTGCTTCATACCTGAAAGTCATCATCTCATGCTGCAGCCCTGTGTGAATTCATCCTTTGCGTGAATTCAGGAGAGCAGTCTCAGCTGGTGACTGAGAGGATGATGCCACCAGGGGAGAGCCATATAATTGCACTCGTTAGTGTTTTGTACAATTGACTCACATCACATTTCAAAGCTGGAAAATCTGTGTGCCTGTGGAACTTGTTCTGTTCTTAACCTTTTGGTTCTGCTGCTACAGTTCCCAAATATTTGCAGGCCTCAATGTCAGTTCCTGTAATGGCAACTTCCCTCCTGAAGTTCCTTTGAAAAGTGGGAGTTACCATCTTAGGGACTTCACTCCAGATTTGTGTAGCCTTTTCTTCTCCCAAAGATATCCTGCAAGGCAGCGGAGGAAATGCCACATAGATCATAGAACTGCAGAGTTGGAGGGGACCACGAGGGTCACCTAGGCCAGTGTTTCCCAACCGGTGTTCCGCGGCACACTAGTGTGCCACGAGACGTTGCCTGGTGTGCCATGGGAGGGAGGCGGGCGAGTCGGGCGGCAAGAGGCGGGGCGGCGGCGGCGAGCACACGCGGGGCGGCGAGCGAGCGAGCTCCCACATCCCATCGCCGCTCGCTTCGGCCGGCCTACCGGGCTGTCGCAGGTGGAAGGCCTGCGCATGCGCGAGGTTTTCGTGCCTTCGGGATTCCCTTCACGCCTTCCTCCTCCCGGGTCCTTGAGAGCGCGGGAAGCGGCAGCGCGAGACCGGCGTTGAGACAAAAACGCAAAGTTCCATTCAGGGCTCCCCTTTTGCCTCGTCGTCTCACAGTTTGGAAGATAGCAGCTCTCCAAATTAATAGTCCTCTTTGAATAGGCGGGGCCTGAGCGTTCCACCAATTTAGGCCTCCTGCCGGGATGTGATATGGCTCCACCTTCCTCAAGGTGGTTCTGCTTTTAAATATTTTCCACCCTGTCACCATGAGGACTAGCGACTTCTTTTCGTAAAATATAAAATCGCTGCTCCTTGCTCTCGTGAGACTGTGTGTTTTAATTCGAAAAGGGTGTTCTGTGTACATTTGTGCGAGCTGTGCTGTAAAAAAAAGGGGTCTGTATCCGTTTGTCAGTGGCAATTGGAAGGCCGGATACTGCAGTGATGGAAAAGTTTTTGAAAAGAAAAGAACTGGACTCTGAACAAAATTTGGAGCCAGATGAGAGCCCAAGTATGAGTGGGCATGAAAAGAAAGCAAAGATGGTTAGCTCAAGCAAATTCTCTGGCACAAGGCAATATAGCGAAAGCTATATTTCATTTGGATTTACTTTCACCGGAGATGCAAACCAACTAACTCTACTGTGTGTGGTGTGTGGTGAAAAGCTAGCTAACAGTGCTATGGTCCCAAGCAAACTTAAACGCCATCTCCAAACGAAACACCCTTCGCTTCAAAACAAGAATGCGGACTATTTTGTTGGAAGGAGTTCCCCCTTCTGGCAAACAAAGCTATTTTGACATTGCTCCCATTTTCCACTACATATCTCTGTGAGTTGAGCTTTTCAAGCATGATTGCTATAAAAACTAAATACAGAGAGAGACTGAGAGCTGTTGACGAAGAGCTATGTGTGTGTCTTTCTTCGATTCCAGCCAGAATATCAGCTTTGTGTTCAGCCAAACAGGCCCAGGTTGCGCACTGAATAAAGTATTTTATAATTTTTCATATTTCTGTTTACTTACTATTTCATAATAAAGTAATTATAAAATACTTTCTTTGTGTTTATTTGATTCCTATTAAAGAGAGTTACTTTATATATAGTCAATATAGGCACAGAGTTAATTTTTTAAACATTTTCTAATGGTGGTGTGCCTCGAGATTTTTTTCATGAAACAAGTGTGCCTTTGCCCAAAAAAGGTTGGGAAACACTGATCTAGGCTCAAACCCTTGACCCTGAGATTAAGATTAAGTTGGTGTTGGCTGGAGATCACCAGAAGGTAAATGATCAACTATTTTAACAGGACTTACCATTGTTGTTGTTTAGTCGTTTAGTCGTGTCCGACTCTTTGTGACCCCATGGACCAGAGCACGCCAGGCACTTCTGTCTTCCACTGCCTCCCGCAGTTTGGTCAAACTCATGTTTGTAGCTTCGAGAACACTGTCCAACCATCTCGTCCTCTGTCGTCCCCTGCTCCTTGTGCCCTCCATCTTTCCCAACATCAGGGTCTTTTCCAGGGAGTCTTCTCTTCTCCTGAGGTGGCCAAAGTATTGGAGCCTCAGCTTACCGTATATTGCCCCTATTACTATAGCATTCTCATTAGCTCTGCTCAGTAGGTTTGGCAATAGTTGCCACAATGGCCACATATTGGGCAACGTTCAGACTGGGACACGGCTTCCATCTTTTCCAGGGCAGGTCTGAAAGGTGGAGAGTATTTAATTGAATATTTTTTCCTTCCTTGTCATTTTTTCCAGTTTCAGGATGTGTTACACATAAAGCTGTTTGCTTCGGATGGGTACATTTGCATTATCAGCAGAGGGAAGATAGAGAACGGCACAATTTTAGTTGATTGCTAACGAAAGAGCCCTTCAACACAGTGCTGTAATTTCAATCCCTTCTTCGCTTGCTGGCTTCTTCAACAAAGTCTACGAACCAATTTACGCAACAGCATTCAGCTGTGCTGCACTGTGGAGCAGCCAGAGGCTGCAGCAACTTCCTGCTTCCTTTGTCTGAAGCATCTGTTATGATAAAATAGTAAACAATTTATGGTTTTTTTGAACGATTCTCAGAAATTTTAATTCTGCGCAATTCACTCCGAGGAAACCGTAGATAGCATGTAGATCCTTCTTTTGTTTCTCGTGCTCAAGAATTCATTCCTTTATTGTGTGTGGAGCCAAATCAGCTCTATTAACCAAAATGAGTAAGTGCCACGATTGTGTTGCAGAGTGGCTGACCTTTTCATGCATCCAATGAACAATAAAATGGCAGACCAATCAAGGACACCCAGGGAGCAGATGAGGGACATAATAGTTCCCCTCATCCACTTTTTCCTGTAACATAAGGACAGACTGCTTGTGGTGTGTGGCCAGTCTCTTTAAGAGGCATACCTTGAATGTAGCAGAAACTCCTCTCTGGGTGTGGTTTCTGTTATGTATTCAGTGGTCTGTGTTGCCTGAGCTTGAGTCTGGACTAAGGATTCTGAGCCCCTGCGTTCTGATTCGATACATGATATCCAATCACACAACATTTCAGGATTTGGGCCTCTGCCATTGGCCGTTAAACTCTGACTTATTATTCTCAGCTTGGAAGTTTAGACAGCAAATCATGTTGGGAGTGGGAGTGGCCCAGGCCTCCAGAAATGTATATAAGCAGTTGCTTTGCTCCTGTTGTCCAGTTCTGTAATTCAGTAAAGGTTCTTACTGTTATCACTATGACTTGCCTTGTAGGAACCCACTTACACTTCAGTTTCCACAATAGCAGACCTTCCAAGTGTCCCTGTTTTCCAGGGACAGTACCGGATTTAAAGAGGCCACTTCGGATTCTGATTTGATCCTGGAATGTCCTGCTTTTCCATAGGGTATCCCTATTTTCATTGGAGAAATGCTAGATGGTATGGTGATAAGTAACTATACAACCTTTAGAACACATCTGAAGGCAGCTCTGTATAGAGAAGTGTGTTAATGTTTAATGTTTTGTTATGTTTACAAATAATAAAATTATTATTATTATTACAGTGGTACCTGTGGTTGCGAATGGGATCCGTTCTGGAGGCCTGTTCGCAACATGAATAGAATGCAACCCGCAGTGGCGCGTCTGTGCACACACGGGTTGTGATTTGCTGCTTCTGCGCATGTGTGTGACATCATTTTGTGCATCTGCACATGCACGAGCGGTGAAACCTGGAAGTAAACCTTTCTGGAACTTCCGGGTCGCCGTGGGACGCAACCTGCAAAAACCTATCATGAAGCAAACGTAACATCAGGTCTGACTGTATTATTATTATGGAATGGGGCACCCCTATTTCCATTGGAGAAATTTTGGAGGGTATGTAATTGTTGACATGCAGCCCTTCTTTACGAGGAGAGAAGCCATTTACACCAAGCCCCACTTCTGAAGATGAACCAATTGCTGTTTTGGGGAGACAGAAGATGGCTAATGATTTAAGCCTGATCAGTGGTCCTAATTTCCGTTGCTTTTTAAGCACAGCTGCCTTGCTGCTGATGAAGTCTCCATCCTGCTCCTTTGAGCAGTTTCTCTTCACTGCAAGGTTGCTGAAGAACTACAGTGCCTCTTAAGGTTGCCAGGCAGAGACTACTGGCTCACAAAGGACACCATTGTCCCAGCAAGAGTGACAAGGGGCACAGTGTCAGGGAGCCCTAAAGCAAAGAAGTGAGCACGATCAAGATGTAACACCAACAATAAACTGAAGTAAATCTATCACCCTTAGTCTAGGGAGTTATGACAGTAATGACAATCAGCATTTTTTTTAAGAAAACTTCATTTTGCACCTCGGGAGAGTTCACATCTCTAGTAAATAAACCATGTCTGAAAGGCCTTTTGATAGCATGACAAAAGCCAGTCTTTTGAAGATCAAAACTTTGGGAGTGTGACCCAATTTCTCCTCCCAATCCAATTTGCTCTGATAAAAGATTAAACTGAATGCTGTCATTACACTGGACAAAATACCAGTCCTGTCTCATTTCTGCAGATATTTGGTTCGAATCACCCTTTATTAAGACTCCATTGGGATTGAACTGTGCTGCCCTTGGAGGCTCACTTTTCTTCAGCTGCCTCTTCATTGCTTGGTAAACCTTAAGTGAATTCTTTTAATGTTCAGTTTGACTCAGAAATGTCAACCTGTCAAGAGCGAGGCTCACCCCCTCACATATTTCCCATGTGTCACAGGGATAACTGGTAGAGGCAACTCTTCTCTGCAGTCAGATGTGATTAGTCACTGGTTATGTATGTACCATTGTCAGGGGACTTTATAGAAAATGAAATGTTAACACCTGAAATAGTTCATATCGGCTCAGTGCCAACAGTTAAAAGCAGAGAAAGTCGATGATTTCCTCTGTCTCATGGGATTGCTATTCTGAGTAGGCCCTTCACTGAACTAAGGATGGAACTGCCATCATCTCTTCTCATTGGGGTGTCTAGACTCTGTAATCGCTGTAATTTCTTCCCAAATAAATGAAAGAAGTAACCAATTTAGTTCTGCGAAAAACTATTGAAATTCCTTTCGTGAAACATAGATTTGTCCAAGAGATGTTGGACATTTCCTCATGGAGGTCCTTGTGGATTGTGGGCATTGCTCATTTAGAACAAATGAACCAGCAATAAATCACACGGAGTAAGTCAAGTTATCTCTTTATTGAAAAAAATTAGGATCTTCTCAGGAGTGCCAGGCCTAGTGAGCACAGAAACTCTTCTTCAATAGGCCTTGCCCCTATGAATGTGGTTCTATACCGGTTTGTTTTTTAAAAAACAATTATAAAGTTTGAAAGTTTGAATGCTTGAATATCAATAAATTAATTGTGAGAATTGTGAGAAAGAAAGTAAAATGAAACAAAATGAGTGAAAATGGCAGAGCATTGTGTGAGCAGACGTTCTTCCAGGCCTGAGGAAACTGGTGATGGTGGAGAGAGTGGCAGAAAGTGGCAGAAGGTGGTGGAGAGAGTCAATTTTCCCACTTTTAAACACCTCCCACTTTTGGTTCTGCTCACTTTTGGTTCACTTTGGACAGAACCCCCACCCGCTACTTCCTCCAGCCTCATCTCCAGTCAGGATGTGCCTACTGATAGGCTACACCTGAGGAACTATGGCCGTCCTTGACGCAATACAGGCCCTTCAAATGTCCCTGTTTTCCAGGTTACAGTTACGTAACCGTGTTGGTCTGCCGTAGTTGAAGAAGTGTGCATGCTAATGAAAGCTCATACCAATAAAAAAATTAGTTGGTCTCTAAGGTCCTATTTTTCAGGGACAGTCCTGGATTTACAGAAGCTGTCCCAGTTTCTAATTTGATCCCGGAATGTCCCGCTTTTCCTTAGAAGGTCCCTATTTTCATCAGAGAAATGTTGGAAGGTATGGAATTATGCATTCCTTGAGCCAAGGAAATAAGTAAGTGTGCAACTTTTAGGAGACATCTGAAGGCATCCCTGTAAAGGGATGTTTCATACCCTCCAACATTTCTCTGATGAAAATAGGGGTGTCCTATTCTATAATACTGTAATAAATTTACTATTTATACCCCACCCATCTGGCTGGGTTGCCCCAGCCATTCTGGGCAGCTTCCAACATAAATAAAAAACATAATAAAACATTAACTGTTTAAAAAAATTTCCCTATGCAGGGCTGCCTTCAGATGGCTCGGGGGTCGGATAACTCCATACCCTCAACATTTCTCTGATGAAAATAGGGACATCCTACCATAATTGCCAGTATTTCTCTGATGAAAAGAGGGATGTCCTAAGGAAAAGCTGGACATTCTGGGATCAAATCAGAAACCAAGACAGCTTCTGTAAATCTGAGACTGTCCTTGGAAAATAGGGACACTTGGAGGGCCTGAAGTTTTTTAAAATGTTTAATATTTTATTATGTTTTAATATACATTTGAAGTTGCCCAGAATGGCTGTGGCAACCCAGTCAGATGGGCAGGGTACAACAACAATAACAATAACAATAATGGAATAGGACAACCCCCCTTTTTCATCAGAGAAAGGTTGGAGGGTATGGTATAAATGTTCTCCATCCCTGCTTAAAGGACATATCCAAACACAAACTTCCCAAGCTTCTGCTTTTAGCTCTAACAATGAAAAAACAACAACAACCACCATGTCCTCAAAAGAGATTCTCATGGTGATATGGCTCCTCCAGACCATCTGTGCTAGGCCTGGATGATTGCAGTCAGGCAGGAAGGCAGCATAGACTAAAGGCGGAAGCTGGATGTGCATGAGAAACTGTTCACCAGAGGCATGTGAAACAGTAGATGCACAGAGGTGTGTGAGCAGTAGATGCACAGGCTCTTGTTATGCTCCCTGCATTCGGGCATATGGGTTCCAAAGGGATGTTAATTAGTAATAACAAGTTTTCTGTTACAGTTCTGAAAACTTCTTTGCGGGATTCTTGTCAATAAAATAAGTTCTGAAACTGCTCCAAAAGAAAAAATAAATGTCTGTGGTTTCCCCAGTATTCTTTCTTCCTACGTTCTCTATATTTTGTTCTGAAGCTTTGTTTTTCTGATATTTAGAGTTCCCCATTTACTAGCCGTGAATGTTATCTGAAGCAAAGTCTGCACTGTAATTTCCACCCATTATAAACTGAAAGCTTAACTGCTTCAAAACAACATAAGGAAAGGCATGGGTATTTACTATAATGCCTGCATATGCGAACACACACATCCAGACAACTTCTGCAGCTCTTTTTTCTTTATCGTATCTGGTTGGATGATAATGACAATTCCAGCTTACTGAGTATTTAATTATTTGGGTTTCTGTAGCCTTTCTAATATATTATTTCTTAGAAGCAAATCTGGGAACAACTTCTAACATCTTTATGGGTCTTTATCTGGGATAGAAAATATCCTACAATTGTTAAAAATAATAATGGATGGGCCTTTTGTGGTCGAATGAAAACGCTAGATTGACATTTTAAAGCTTACAATATAATTAAACAGGATTTGATCCATTGTTATGTTTCCTCCAAATGCTATTGAAAAGCACAAATGCCTCAAATATCTTGTTCACCCCTTTCTATTGTTGTTAAAAATCAGTATTATTTAGATCAATACATAGACATGAGGTGCTTGTGTGGATCCAACCCCCACGGCCGGTGGCCAGGAACAGATAAGACAAGGAAAAGTTCTTACCAACTCCTTTTTATTCAATATTCACAGAAAGAGTCTTGGAAATGTAGCCTCTTGGAATAATAGTGTTGCCCCGAGTCTCCACCCCGTCACTCTCTTCTTTCATGCGTCATCACTACGGGTGCTGCTACGTGCCCTCTGCCTCTGAGCTCTCTGCTCTCCTACTTTCAATGCTCGCCGGGTTCTGGGAGAGGGGGGTCTGGAATGCTTTCTAAAGACACTGTGTCTTGTCAGCTGTCCCCCTTTGGTGCTTCATCTTCTTCCTCCTTTCCCATTATTTCCCTGCTTTCCCCCTCATCTGTCTCTGAGCTGTGATCTCCCTCAAATGTTGTAATTTCTGAACTGTCTTCTTCTTCTCTGGAAGGGTCAGGCTGGGGAGACAGTCTCCACCATTCCTCCTCTGCCCAGTCCCTGACAGCTCATCCTCAACCTCTTTTTTTTTGTTACTTGACTTCTGGGTAAGACTGTGAAGGGGAGCACTATAGCTCTATGCTAGGACACTTGCTTAGCATGAAGAAGAATCAGATAGCAGATGAGGGGTCCTGAAATCCATTAGATCAGGGATGTCCAACTTTCAAGAGACTGTGATCTACTCCCACTACAAAAACACTGGCAGTGATCTACCCATTGGCTTAACCAAAATTGCTGAGCTTTTTTGGGGGAGTCAGACCAGCTGTTGAGCTTTTTGGGGGGGTGATCACTCAGGATTATGCAATTGACCAGGATCGACCAGGGGCGCACCACTCTACTAAGTGGATCTGGTATAAAGTAGCTTCCTTCTGGCAGTTCCCTCACTGCGAGAAGCCAAGTTACAGGGAACCAGGCAGAGGGCCTTCTTGGTAGTGGCGCCCTCCCTGTGGAACGCCCTCCCACCAGATGTCAAAGAGAACAACAACTACCAGACTTTTAGAAGACATGTGAAGGCAGCCCTGTTTAGGGAAGCTTTTAATGTTTGATGTATCACAGTATTTTAATATTCTTTTGGAAGCCTCCCAGAGTGGCTGGGGAAGCCCAGCCAGATGGGCGGGGTATAAATAATAAATTATTATTAGGCCAAGTGTAACACGTTAAGTCTGACCAAACTGCGGGAGACAGTGGAAGACAGAAGTGCCTGGCGTGCTCTGGTCCATGGGGTCACGAAGAGTCGGACACGACTAAACGACTAAACAACAACAACAACAACACGTTAAGAGACTGGAGGTACTTCTAGACCCTTTCTAGGTTAGGATGATTTGGGTATTTTATTGCACCAGCATGTTTTTGGAAGAAAGTTGGAGTAACTCTTAGGCTGAGCACACACTCACCCATTTGCAGCACCAAAATGTAGTTTTCCTTAATCTGGAATTTTTCATGCTCATCCTCAACATGCTGATTTCAGTCCAGGGCTGGAGCTAGACACTGTCATGAAATTCTATTCAATATGATCCAGTGCAGATTCCAATATATAGCTAGCAAAGTAAAAACATTACAGGATTCCCCAAAAATAGACCAGAGGCATTTGTATTTCATCCAGCAGAGCTTTACGGCTACTGAAGGCAAATGAACATAATGGGCACAAATCCAATACAATCAGAATTGGCACTGCCCATAAGAAATCCAGTTGCAGCAGACTTCACTTAAACTTTAAATAACTTATAATCAGTCTAAACATCAACACTAAACACACTATGTACAGAACACCACACAAGAAGGAAGAGAGAAAGAAAGAAACAGAAAGTGAAACCTAGGCTCCTTCTGGCCCTACTTTTATAGTCAGCATGACCTTGACAGAAGAGATAACAGAACCAGTTTAAGCCAGCTGTACTCAGCTTCTCTGAAGGTATAACCCAAACATCATGAACCTATTGCTTCTTTCTTTCACACAGAGAAGCTTCCAGAACCCTGTTGAATTGATTAGAATAGGAAAGATCTCTACACATCAGATCAATACTTTCTGTACCAAGAAATGCAAACTGACAGACACATTAAAAAAAACACACCGTTTCAGGAAAAGGTGTTGTAAAGCTCATAATGGGAAATCAAGTTGCCAAAGGATTGAACTCTACAGTGCTACGTGGCGTCACAGTGTTATAATGCATTTTAAAGACTTTTTTTTTACCTAATGTAAAATTGAATCTAGATCCTGCTTTGCTATACATTCAGAAAGTCTCCTCTTGATTATCTGTGTCTTTCTTCCTTGCATTTGTCACAGGTAACTCAAATAGAAAGTGGGGATTGCAGTCTTTGTACATGCCCCCTCCACAATGTATTTGGGTCGATGTGGATCATCCTTCATTGCTGGGACCTATTTCATCTGTTTCCAAATGGGCATGCTGTGTGGTCATGCAAGTTCAATCTATTTTCGGAATGAAAGCAGTTTCTCGAGAGGTGCTTTTTAGAGGCAAAAAAATACGCAACGGATCTCAATTGTGCATGGACCACATAGAAAAAACATGTACTCCATTGATTCTGGAATAAAATGTTGTGTGTACACACCCTGATGGGGCACTTCTAGGAGACCAGTAGGTAGGGGAGTTCCATCACATACCAGCAAATTTGGGTCGTGCAATTGTAGTTCATTGGGAACTCATGCACATGAAACCCACTTCCTCAAAGGATTGGACTTTTTGCGATAAGGAAAGTGATGTGAAATTGCATTGGGACACCATGTGCTTTGGTGCAATGTCATCTAGCTTCCCCACAAACATATCAGAATGAATGTGCACTACATATTCAACATCCTATGCAAATATATGAGGATGAATCCTCAATAAACAGGTTGTCTGGAAGCATCCTAGGTGGGGCGTAAAGGATTTGAACAGACCTAAATGGCCCTCTTGTGTGATAAGATTGGCAGCTGTCCCATCTGTTGTTAGGCCAGCAATCGGAGAGCTAAATTTGTGACGGAGAAGCAGAAAAGTGACTGTTCTGAATAGATAATAACTAGTAATATTTTAATTGTATCTGCATTTGAGGGTTTTGAGTCATGATTCAAACCATCAAGAATCTATATTCAGCCCTGCAGCAAAGAAAATGACACATTTTATGTTGCTTGTCGCTAGTCAGTTTTATACTGTACTTAGTTTCTAACCTTAATTCTAAATACTGACAGCATCAGCTGGAATTTCAAACAAATGGTAAGAATTCATCACCATACGAATTGAAGTGTTGTGTGTGGAACGAATTCCTGATTTAAATGCCTTCCTCATTTACATTGCTGCAGCTTCCATTTTGTTGAGCGTGATGCAGACGATTAAATGGGAAGCATAATTATTACCGAAAGAGAATTTGTTGTCCTATTTCACAGTTTCCTGACCAGGTGCAGGCTTTATAGATTCGCACTCTGTATGCCTGTCAGCCTTAGGAACAAGCGAGCAAAACAAGTGATTGATTTCTTGTTATAATCCAAGTGGAACTTTTCAACAGATTGTTCCTTTTTTCCACCTGCCATTCAGTTGTCCTAATGTAGTCCATGACTGCTAAGTTTCAGGCCAGGGAGAAGAGAGAGCAGGAGAAAAGTTTATTCAAACTACTAACACAGAAATCGCCAAGGTAATATGTGAGTAGGGAAAGGGAGACCTACCAAGGTTTTCCTTTACAGTTTACTGATTCCTCTGCAGTATTGGTGTGAAAAATCCAAGCGTCCATGGTGTAAAATCTTCTTTGAAACTTGCCCCAACCTGCTTCCTGCTTTCTAATTCCGTTTTCTCCAGCAGGATAAGAGGCTGGTGTTTCAGTTCTGCAGATGACTGTGGATTTGTCAAGTCTGCTGCTTTTCAAATGCCATAAGGTGATTGTCATGGACTGGCTAGATGCAGAGGAGAGGTGGGAGACACCAGCCGGGGAGCCGCCAGGGGAAGGAGGCTCAGAGCCAGGAAATTGGTGGTGGGATGATGATGAGTGGGAGAAGGTGCAGACTGGGAGGAGGAGGTATCAGAGGCGGAAGACGTGACAGGATTTAGTGAACAAGAAGAGGCTATGACAGAGTGCAGTTCAGACTCCGAGGCAGAAGCTAGGGAGGCCCCTCATCCTGCCACAACCAGCTCCCCTCTCCCTTGGTCTCCTAGAACAGGTTTTCACCCTTTCTGGGTCCACGGCTCCTTTGACCAGCTACCCCTGTGGGACTCAGAAGCCTAGTTTTGCCACCCCTTGCCTGCAGAGCCAGCAGCCCCTCACCCCTTTTCAAACACCCTCCCTTGTGGCGTGTTCCCTCAGCCTCCTCTCTTCTCCCCTCTCATTGGGAGCCCTCTGGGCAGCTGCACCTGCTACCCCTGGTCTCTATGCTGCCTCCCTGCCCAAAGAGAGGTGCCACCTCACACTGCCCCACAGGGGCCTGCGAAGCAGCCCCTGGCCAGCCCCAGAGGCACCATTCGCTTGGGGAGCTTGTAGCCAGAGCTGATGAAACAAATAGCTGTGCAACCCTTTAGGAGAGGCCATCAGAGGAAGGGAGGGAAGGAAAGAGGGACAGAGGCCAGTGTTGCCCATGGCACCCCTGACCATCATTCGAGGCACTTCAGTGTGTGCCATGGCACACTGGTTGAAAACCACTGTCCTAGAACACACAGAGAAATGAAATGGGCAGAGCCGAGGGTAGTGCACAGACACAGCCTGTGGTTGTTTCCTTGAATAGTCTACTTCACCGGCTTCAGGTGATTTATTGTGCTGTTGCTGACCTGCACCTGACTCCAACCCTGACAGTGATGCAGGTTGGATGGAGGTTGAAGTGTAGGTGTGTTCCCACAAAGCAAGACACAGTTATGGCAGCAGGAACCTTTACTGAATTAACAGAACTGGACAGCAGGTGCAAAGCAACTGCCTATATAGATTTCTGAAGGCCTGGGCCACTCCCACTCCCAACATGATTGGCTGTCTAAACTTCCAAGCTGCGAATCATGACTCGGAGTTCAAGGGCCAATGGCAGAGGCCCAAATCCTGAAATGTTCTGTGGTTGGATATCCTGTATTGAATCAGAACACAGGGGCTCAGAATCCTTAGTCCAGACTCAAGCTCAGGAAAACACAGACCACTGAATACATAACAGAAGTGGCACTGAGCTCTTCACACCCAGGTTGCTTAAACTTTGAGCAAATCAGGAAAAATTCAGCATGTATTGGTAGTGGGCATCACACCAACGGTCCGTGCCCTCTATTCAAGGCTCGTTCCAGGTTTGTATGGGCCCTTGGGATGGTCCCCTTGTCGTGCTCATGGTTGGCCTTAACTCCCCACTCCTCCTCTGTCTTATAAACATGTGCTATTGGCCAGTGGGTCAGCTAGACCTCTGCACGCTGAGCAGGCAAGGAGAGCAGCAGCAACTCTGCCAATGTAAGAAGTAGAAGCAGCATCATGGAGGGGGAAGTGGAGGGGACAAGCAGTGTCAGGCTGTCAGTACTTATTCACTGGAGAGCAGAAGGTCTGGCCAGCAGACATTATTCTGAGCCTCCTTGCCACCTTTTACATGCACTGACTATCACCTGATTTGTGGGAACGTAAACCTAGGCTGCTTCCCAGATGGGTGTTTACTGTGGGATCGGTGCTCTTTATGCCAGCCCGTATTTTTCCTCCATTTAATCCAGATCAACCCTTTCCAGGGAAAATCCAGTAAATTAAAAGAAGTAAAGAATCCTGCATTCCAGGGGGTTGGACCTTGCGGTCCCTTCCAGCTCTGCAATTTTATGATTCTGTGGAGAACAACCTTCTGCCAGTGACCTGTTTGCCATATTATGGCCCCATCTGGAACCCTCCACTGAGATATCAAGACGCATGAAATGATGAAAACAAATGGTTTTATTGGGTTTATATTTGTTTGCATGCATGATCTTGGAATTTTTTTTTTTTTTTTGGGGGGGGGGGAGGAATTCTCAGCCAAAACACTAATTTCAAGAAATGATTGCGGGATTTGGCTTATGGTTTGCAACATCCACTCCTCTATTTTTAGACGCACGGCGTATATTGCTTGCTAATTTATTGCAATTTGTCAAAGAATGCACAGTGGGAGAGCTCTGACGTTGTCTCGAGTTGGGCCAAGACTGTTTCATTTCCTTTTGTTGGCAATACTCTCGCATGCATTTTGCCATTAAAATAATTGAGTATTCTGACTCTTTTGCTGTGGGGAATCGCCTTTCACGGTTTATCATGTGCCTTCTTGGCCTCAAAGGAGTGTTATTTGGCAGCTGAGTGTAGGTGTAAGGGGATTGTAGTAAGTCACTACTCCTAATGATAAACCAAGCTGATTTAATTATCACTGCAGCCAAGTTGAAAGAAAGAGGTTGCTTATTCAGGGCTAAAATAACTTTCAGCTGCGCAGCAAGTTTCTTACAAGCTGAATGTTCTGAATCCAATTGCCACTTTTATGCTGTCCAATCTCTCCCAGTCGACCTCTTCTCAATACAATTAATTATTCCTTTGCCATCATTCTCACCTGTGGTCCTTGTAGGGGGCAGCAACTGGCTTATGGTTTGCAACATCCACTCTGTTGCCACCTGAAGCAGCTGTCTCACTCAGCCTAATGTTAGGAATGGCCCTGGAGGAAATCCATAGAACATTAAACCAGTAGAGAATTGCTCTAATTGCAATACAGACATAACCGCATCTTCACATTCTCCTTCGTTACCCCAGAATTCCTTTCTTTTTCGTTAAAAACCCAAATGTTGTAATGCCACTGTTGGGATCTGTTCCCCATGACCCCCTTGTGGGTTCTCTGACCTGCTGGCTGAAGACTAATGAAGTGGGGGATTTTGTCTGTGCACAATCTAGTGAACCATTGATCACGTTTACCCAGAGAACGTGATCCAAGACCAAGAAGCCTTTATTTTTTCATACTCCCTGCTTCCCCGAACAAGAGCAGAGAGGAATCCCAGGACTCCTTTCCTCGCGAAAAAGATAACATTGAAGTCTTGTGGTTTATATGGCAGCATCTGATCATCTGCAAACTCACAGGCTGTGCACAGATCATGGTATGGTGAAGCCAGCAAGCCCATAGATAGGCCTATTGCACTTCCAAACAGCATAACATCCATGCCACTTCTCCAGACTTGCTTTCACAGCAGCTGGCTTCAAACAATTTAAACTGCTTATCTCTGTGTTCAGATTTTAAACAGCTCGTTCTTTTCCTCCTCTGCTGGCACACAAGCTTCCAGACAGAACATTGGTCTCTGGCAGGTATTCCAAGTGCTACAGACACATGGAAAGTGATGGTGAGATTGAGAAGCCACTTGTGGTGATTGCAAATGATCAGGCCAAGCTAAGCCGGCCGAGAAAACTGCATAGCACAGGACAACTTGTCTACCATCACTTAATCATACCATGGAACATTTGTACAGCATTTTCAGGTTTTCAAAGAGCTTCACATGCATTTGTCTCAACTGTTGTTGGCATCCGTCTGTCTCGGAAGACAATGGAAGAGTGCGCCTTCAGGAGTGATGTCCAAGTCTTGGAAGGTTGCCGCAACAGAGAGGTCCCACCTCCAACCTCAGCTTATATATCTCCCTCAACTGAGCTACGCACAAGCAGGCAAAGACTATGCCTGCATGTAACTTCTGCTCCTCCTGGTTCACTCCTCTCCTGGTCCTGGGAGACAATGAGATGTGGAGGCAGGAGGAGGAGGAGAAGGTGTGGAAGCCCTTGACTCTTAACTCAGCCTCACCTATCTCTTCCTCTCCAATCCTGCAGCTTCTCCTGCCTCTGACTCTTGTCTCCCGGCTGCTACAGGTTTCCCCAAATCACTGATTCCCTTCTTCCAAGCCAGTCTCCAACCTCACTTCTCCCAGTGCCTACGCCTCAGAATCCAGCCACCACTTCTCAGTGTCCAACCAGTCCCTGACATCAAGGACAACTCTCCTCATCCCTGACCACTGGAAACACTGACTGAGGCTCTAATGCACCAAGGGAAATTGTGCAGATAAAAGTATCCATGGAAGTGAATGGGGCATCTGTTGTTGTATCAGATCTTCTGTGTGCATTGGAGCCCAGTGTTCTGGACTGTCGACACAAAACCCCAAGATAAATTCCCAGGCAATTGGTCATTAGATTAACAGTTTGAATAGACATGTTTCAACTGACATTGCTAATTTATTTATTAACTAGAATAAATTAATAAATTGAGTTTAGAAATATATGCATTAAATGGTCTAAGTTTGGCAAACGTACATGAGGGTTGTTGTTGTTTTTTTAAAGCTATAAAACGGGAAACAAAATGGGAAGGGGTTTCCTTTCCCGTGAAAATAGAGGCAGTTGTTGTCTGTTGGCAGAAAGGGAAAGGATGTTTTCTAAAGATACCAGCTACTCGAGCAGAACAACAAACAGGAACTGATTTGAAAATAATTTGCCTGACCACACAGGGTTTTTTTTTGGGGGGGTGGTGGTGGTGGGAATTGTTCTTTGTCAATGCACAGCTACGCAAGATCCAGTGGTACATAATATCTCAAAAAACAATGTGTTATTTGGGGTAGTATCCTAGCAGTGGATGATGAGATTGTGGTTTGCTTTAAAAGAATGAAGGTATTTCCTTTCATTTGAATGTGCTTTCCTAATGAAAACACAGCCAAAATAAGCCAGGCCATATTCACACCATACATTTAAAGCACTATGATAGCACTTTAAAGAGCCTTGGGTTCCCCCAAAGAATTCTGAGAACTGTAGTTTGTTAAAGGTGCTGAGAGTTGTTAGGAGACCTAGATATCTCACTGAGTGTATCCTTTATTGTACTTAAAGTATCTCTAGATAAGGGTGTGGAACCTCCAGGTTGTGGGCCTAATTCAGCTTGGTCCTGGGCCCCAATTTTGCCGGCAAAAATCCCCAGAATCTTACACACCTGATATTGTATGTGACATCAAGTATAGAGCAGGTAAGGCTGTACTTCTGATAGTTCCTTTCCAATGAACCAGCTTACTGACAGCGCTGATCAGCTGCTTGGTACTGATAGTGGGCCCCAGTGTGATTGGCTGCCCTAGACAGTTCTCCCTCAGAAAGCTGAGAGGGCTGATCAGCTAATTGGGGCTGAAAGTGAGTTTCACTGAAGGTGCAGATTGGACTGAATGCTCACTTTGAAGTCCTGTCAAAGGAGGTCACAGTGAGCCCTGCTTTGCTCATTCGCAACAGGCACAGCTTAGATTCAAACCATGTGTGGAAATCAACATTTCCCCTCTGCAGACACCTTGCTGGTCCTCAGAGAAAAAATGCCAGGTGCTGTCGGAATCCAAACCATGCCTGCAAATGGAGTTCAGAGGGGATTCCTGATCAGCTGGTTGACAGTTGCAGCAGGCCTCTCTGAAGGTGTGATCAGATGTCCTAATGATGCCAGGTGATTGACAGGTGGTGACCCTGCCCATCTGTGCAAGTTGGCCCATAGAGGGTGGAGGAGATCCAATAATCCATCCTCGCTCAAGATCCTAGTCTCAATTTCCAAAGCTAGTGGGATCTTACCGATCAAATTAATCTCATCCAGTTGGGCACCTATTACTGTTATCAAAATGTTGGTGCTTTGGTGGTTAGGCATATGGAAGCTTTTTAATTGGACAGTGTTGTGCATATATATCTCAGAAATAGTCTGGGCAAAATCCACTACTAGTATCATGCCTGTGAAGCCTCTTTTCCAAACCCTGACAAACTGAACTCAAATGGAACTTGGCCAAGTCATTAATGACCAGACCTATTAGGTGGGCTGTGTCATCCACACTGATTATTGCACTTGCCGTTTTTTAAGAGCGCATCGTTGGTTCTGTTCGAAGCACTCCCTGCCATGAGCCCCTGGAGACTTCTTAGCAATAAAGAGATTGATTTGGCTGACATTAAGAGAATAAGGCTTGAATTAAAATGTGCATGCCAATAAAGAAATGTTTTAAACCATGAAAACAGTGGGTGGGAAGTAATTTGTTCTCTCCGTTTATTAGATAATTGAGAAAAATCCCCTATTGTTTTATAGACACGAATTTGTACATGAATTAGTTCTTGGATTACACATCCTTTCTTACAGCCTTGGGTTTCACTTTTCATATTTTCATTTAATATAACACCGATGATCCGGACGTATTCATTTCATCAACCATATTAACCCCCCTTTTATGGAAATGAGATACTTCCAGTCTTGCAAACGTGTGCTCTGTTCTCTATTGCTAGTCAGCAGCTTGACCTATGAGATTTTTCCCATGGAGCCAGAAAAATGCAGCAAGATCTTTAAGCCAACAATCTGGTTTTATTAAAACTTCTTTAGCACAAACAAATATGTAGAGTGAGTCTTGCCAGGCTTTTTCATGGATGCATGACCAGGTTCAAATTGTGAAGTAAGAGAACATAATCCTATCCAGGTTTACGCAGAAGTGATATTTAATTCAATTGATTTGATTTATTAGACATGTATTTTAAGAGTATCAACATGCTCTACCATATTTATAATGCAATGAAAACATATTAAACAATGGGGATTATTCCAGGTAAGTATATATAGCAGGGATGGGAAGCTTGTGGCCCTCCAGATGTTGTAGGATTCCAACTGCCATCAGGCCCACCCAACATGGCCAGTGGTCAGGGATAATGGGAGCTGGAGACCAACAACATCTGTAGAACCACAGATTCCCCATTATCAGTGCACAAGATTGCAGCTTGAGTCATAGGTAAAGCCTGGGTTGGACTTCTGCAGATACTGCAGGTATGTGCTAGGCAGAAATTCTAAGCATGCTCGTGGGACTTAGCTTATTATGAGTACGTGTGCATTGACTTGTTGCTGCTAGAAAACATGGAATGCACTTCTCAACATGGTACCAGGTCCAACAGGTCTTCTGAATCAGAAAGTACAAGTTATGATCAGCTGATGCATGAAGACTCCTTCTGAGACTGCAGTACCAACCAATGCTTCAAGGCCATCACTCTCCTAGAGCCTGCAAAGTTATTCCATACTCAGCTCAGTGCCCTCTTCTGGAAGATGGCTGAATATGCAAGCAGCCAAGAGAGAATCAATGAAAATGAATCCCAACTTGGGGCTCAGGTAACACAGCTCTGACAGTGGGTGTTGATTTGAAAAACTGATCATTATGAGTGTGTATTGGAAGGTTTGTGTCTCTCTGGTGAGGGTGGGGTTGGGGTGTAATGGTACATGCAGTGTACTTTCTGGTAAAATGTTATGCATGGGAAGGCTTGCCTTGCTCCCATTGGATTAGCTCAGGCATCCCCAACCTTCGGCCCTCCAGATGTTTTGGACTACAATTCCCATCATCCCTGACCACTGGTCCCGTTAGCTAGGGATCATGGGAGTTGTAGGCCAAAACAATTGGAGGGTTGCAGGTTGGGAATGCCTGGATTAGCTGCTCTGATGCTATTGATAGGTTTACCAACCTGTATACCAAGCAGCTGAAATGTTAGTGCAAGGAACAGCTGCCTGTGGCCCTAGGGCCACATACAATTTAATGTAACCATTTTGCCTAATTTCATGCAGCTGGTAAAGAGGGGAGAAAGGGGATAGCATAAAGGAGAAGAGGGGGAGAGCAAGAAAGGGAGAGGAGATGGAACAGCTCCATGGGCCTTTAGCTGCTTTTGGCTGCAGCCCTTCCCATTTTTGACTCTGCATCCACTCCCTGTTGGCATGTGGAGTTTGACAGGTTGCCCCCATGGAAATGTGGTCCTCAACAGACAAAATGGTTGTCCAATCCTGACCTGACTCCATTGGGCTTTGGAGATGTTAGAATCTGAATTCTATCTCTGTTAACCAGGATACCCTTCTCTAAACAAGAAGGCTATTGGGCATTGGAAAAATATTGCATTGATACGCATCGATTCTTGGTTCTTTTGAAGGAGAAAGGATGAGGAATGTTGTGATGAGGCTTTGTTAAATGATGCTCTACCTGCTGTCTAGCCAATGCTTACAATCAAAGGCTCATTTAAAAGATAACTATTTTGTACAGATGTGCTGCAAAATCCAACATTGGCGAGAACTGATCTGAGAACAGACTGGACTCCAGAAACCACCAACATGATAATAATGGGCAGCATTTGTCTTAGCAGTGAAACTTGTGCCTATAAAGGGATTAGATTATTGCCTCAGAGGAAGGTGTGAAATGATTAGAACCACAGTCCAAAAGCCAAAAAGTCAAGATGTTCTAAACAATGGCATTTACTCCAAGTCAGTCAGTGGCAAACAGGTGACTTAGGGTGATAGTGTCTGTCTTGTTTCAAATCTACTGGGATAAATTAAGCATTAGGGTAAAAAGCCCAGGAGACTTCATATGCCAATACTGTCAAATACACACAACTCACCTCACACACTATTTAAACAGCATCCTAGAAACCGAATCAAGAAACTGCTGCAAATTCTGTCCACTGTGCTTTAGAATTGTCTGCTTAAACTGTGGTCCACATAAAATGATGTTGATAACACAGAGTTCTTCAGCAAAATCTAAAAAAATGAATCGCTACATTCTTAGATGACATTTCTTGCTATAAAATATATAGTTTTGGTGAAAGCTGGGGAGGAATGGGGAGGAATGAATTTCAATTCCTCATTTTCCCAGGATTAAATTCAGATCACCAACATTTCCGTCTTGTTTTTCTTAAGCCCTCACAAAAAATCATCAGCATTTTAGTCCACATTTCTCCTCATATATAATTTTTTTTTATATGACATTTACCCAACAGAACCATTTTGCAAGCAATGTACCCTAATGTAATGTATTTTGGTACATTATTTTCACTATCATATGCAATTTTATGGACATGACCCTAATTCACAAGTTTTTGTATGTTTGAGTTTGGTCAGAGAATCACATCATAAAATTTGGGGAAGTGAGATTTTGAAAGGGTAGCCGCATGTCAGCCTGGATGTTATTGGGAAGTGCAAATTAAGTAGGTTCACATTACTAGACCTGTGAGAGGTCTAGTACTGTGGCCCTACCTTATTTATGTACCCCTATGATGTTTTAGTTTATAATTCTGTAAAGGGAAATCTGAAAAGGGAACAAAATAATGGGCTGACCACCAGCACGCCAGCTAATTCACTATCTACTTGTGTAATGCTGCTGGAACAAATCAAAGTGGGTTAAAGATTGACTTGGTCCAATGGCTTTAACAATAATTGACTCTTTCTACGAGAGTTTCTGTGTACCCTGATATCCTATGGGAAATGTTGGGAAATATGGGCATGTGAATGTTCTTTGGATAGTTTAGGAGATATTAGTCACAACATTAAATGTCAGCGAGTGTTTCATGTTGATTTAGAAACCAGTGAAGAATGCATTAAATAAATCTTGCAACCAGATACATATTATTGTGCGCCACCCCAGTCTCTAAGCGGTGGGAAATTCCAGGGTTCCACATGCTTCCCTGGGGCCTGTGTTTCCTTTGTGAGGCACAGCAGAGACTGTGGCGTCCTTAGGATACAGTAATACCTTGGTTCTCAAACCAAGTTCTAAACAAATTGGAACCAAACACTGCAAACCCGGAAGTAAGTGTTCCAGTTTGCGAATTTTTTTCAGAAGTCGAACGTACTCCGTTGTGAGTGTTACGCTTCTGATTTGAGTGCCACACTTCCGTTTGGAGTGTTACGCCAAGGTCTGTCTGATTTTGCTATTTATTTTGCGTTTTTGTGGCTCTTTTTGTGTGTGTGTGACTGTGTGGAACCAAGTTCAGCTACTGATTGTGTGACTGCAGTACATTGTTTATTGCTTTCATTTTATGGACCAACGGTCTTGTTAGATAGTAAAATTCATATTAAATTGTTGCTTGATAGATAGATAGATATCTTTATTGTCATTGTCCCATGCAGAACAATGAAACTGAAAAACTACATAAAACATTCAAAAACCCCTAAAAACTCTGAAACCCCATTGAGGGATTGTTATTGAAAGTCTGGAATGGATTGATCCATTTTGCATTACTTTCTATGGGAAAGTGTGTCTTGGTTTTGGAACACTTTGGTTTTGGAACGGACTTCCGGAACAGATTAAGTTTGAGAACTAAGGTAGCACTCTATTTGGTTTGTTTACACATATATACAACCTGAGCCTATGATGGAGGGGTTCACAGCATCCCCAAAGGGTCTTGCTACCCCCTTAGCAGCAGCCTTGGATTCATGCAGAGACCCAGCCTGACCTTCTCTCTCTTTTGTTTTCCAGTCTGCCCCCTTGGCATCCAGTGTGTTGCTCACATAACACAACAGTTATGTGAGGTGTATAGTTACAGAGGTGTATTTGAACTGCGGAGTACATATAAGGCAATTGTGTTTTCCCTCCAGTGTATCTTTAACGAGAAGAGCAGGAAGAACCCCCAACTCTCCTAGTTTTTTTTTTAAATCAGTAGGTGATTTAGGTGATCATGTAGGAAATAAACACAGCATACAAAAAGGGACTGGGTCAGGGAGCAGGAGGTTCCCTTCTAAGGGAAAGAGGAGTGGAAATTGCTGGTCTTTGCTTATTCGTCCCCTGTCCAGAATGCATTCAAATGGGTTTGAAATATTTTGTTTTTCATTTGGTCTTCAAATTAGACTTATCCTGCACATGGATGCCTGTATATCAACGACTCAATTACTTGGACATCTATGAACCTTATGCCCTTATTTCAAAAGTTTCTAACTTGTGATTCTTGCCAACCACTCTGAAAGGAATGGAGTTCTAATGGCCCATGCTTTTATATATGCAAGTGAGGTTTGATTGGCTCTCTGCTGCTTTTAATGTTGGCTATTTTCAGCACCTAATGCCAGGGCCATCTGCTCTCAGCTCACAAATGGTGTTAAGGGCACACTAAGATCATTTGATGGTCTTGATGTAAGCATTGTGATGAGCAAGTAAACAGAAGAACGAACTAAGACTGGCCTTTATTCATGCATCTTTTATAGCCATGTATCAATGCTAATTTGATGACGTTGCAGTACCACTGCATAGTCTATGTTGTAACAGTACTGCACAGTATAATGTGGCTATTAGCAATTGCAGTACAAGATACAGAGGCTGAGGTCCTGCACATTTTGCAAATGCTGTACTGAAATCTTGGAGAGTCGCTGCCATTGCGGACAATGCTAAGATAGATGGACCACTAGTTTGACTTGGTATAAGGCAACTTCCTGTTCCTACGATGGTATTAGACCACCCGAACAAAATGTAACAAATTGTTTTAAATAACTGGGTGAGCTGCAATCATTTCCCCCTCCATGCACTCACAGAGCAAAAAGCAGCTTGGCTATATCAACACCATATCTTCCTCATCCTGTAGCCAGGATACATACCGTCTCTGAAATAAGTCCCATTGGTTTTATTATCTGGGTTATTCCCAGGTAAGCATGCAGAGCGTGAGGAACCTTTGGTCCACCAGATATTGCTCAACTATAACTCTCATTGGCTCCAGCAAGAATGACCCATGGGAGTTATAGTTCAGACACATCTCAAGGTCCAAAGTTCCTCACACCTGGTGTAGAGAATTGCAGCCTAAGGTTTTTAAGTTTAGGAACCACTCAGTAGTATATTTTGGTAGAAAAGTTGTGTGGGAGACAGTCAGATCTCGGCTACCCATAGTGTGGTATGGGCTTCTCCCCTGAGCTCTGTGATAACTATAGAGAAAAGTGAGTGACTACCCTGAGTGACTATGAGCACGAACCTTACCATGTCTACTCAAAAGTTCATCCTATTGAATTCAGTGGGGCTTGTCCTCAGGTCAGTGGGCTTCGGACTGAGCCTGACTCCTGCAAGACTCAAAGGCTAGGTGGTGCCATTGTGTTAGTTTTTCAATATGGACCATATAAAACCCATAGTGAGTGCCAGATGAGGACATGATGCCAATGTCGCTCCAGGCTGAAGAGGTTGCATTGCCTTCTTCAGACTCTGAGGACCAGCTTAGAAGCCATAGTTGAACCACAGACTCCTTCACGCCACCAGAGTAGATGGCTCGTAAAACAGGCTGGGCCCCTTTAAGAGCTGAGGCTCCACCCCTCAGGGTCAGAGCAAGCTGGAAGCTACACTCTTTCAATAGGCTCAGTTTGGGTTTGCTGGTGGTTGGAGCAGTATTCAAGTTTTCCCTGTCTGAGCTCCAGCTTGCTCCACTTGGAGCTCTCCAAGGTGCTACCCACTTGGCTTGTTTGCCTTTTTTCAATTCTGATACCTGCTTCCCCTGACTTTGCTTATCTGGATCCACTGTCTTCTGTGGACTGTGCTCACCCAAACTTGACCCTGCTCATCAAAAATCTGACTTCAGGTTATTTGAATTTGTACTGATGGGACATGACCTTTGCTTGATTTGATGTTGCTTCCTAGATCCTGGATTTGTTGTTGTTGTTTAGTCATTTAGTTGTGTCTGACTCTTCGTGACCCCATAGACCAGAGCACGCCAGGCACTCCTGTCTTCCACTGCCTCCCGCTGTTTGGTCAAACTCATGCTGGGAGCTTCGAGAACACTGTCCAACCATGTTGTCCTCTGCCATCCCCTTCTCCCTTTGCCCTCCATCTTTCCCAACACCAGGGTCTTTTCCAGGGAGTCTTCTCTTCCCATGAGGTAGCCGAAGTATTGGAGCCTCAGCTTCAGGATCTGTTCTTCCAGTGAGGACTCAGGGCTGCTTTCCTTAAGAATGGATAGGTTTGATTTCTTGCAGTCCATGGGACTCTCAGCACCTCCAGCACCATAATTCAAAAGCATCAATTCTTCGGCGATCAGCCTTCTTTATGGTCCAGCTCTCACTTCCATACATCACTACTGGGAAAACCATAGCATAGGACTAGTAAATCTAATCCATGCCTCCACTTTGGCTAGAACACCTTTCTGCCCCCAAGTTGGTACCACTGCCTGGAACAGAACAGTGGACCGAATCTGTCCCTGGTTCCCCTAATCCGATTTAGGGGATATGATGGATATATACACAGTCTTCTCAGCTGCTCACTCCAGAATATATAGCTGCTCACCCGAGAATCTGGGGACAGACAAACCATTTATTTATGTTCTTCAGTGTTGATTAAAGGTGCCTCACTCTGTCCATAGGAGCACCAATGTTTTTGCTGCCCTGTACTATGCAAATAGTAGCTCTGTGCATTTGGTGATTGCTGCACTGCTTAACATTTGAAGACCAAAGCCCATTTTGAGTTTGATCCTCTTGCTTCATCATAGCAGCAGAATTTGTGAATGATTTGATATGTAAGAAATGAAAAGCAAATTATGATTGTGCAAAGGAAATACAACTCCATGCTTTCTTGTAGGGAGATTATAAAATATTTGTGGCATACCTGCATGTTAAGTGATTTGACCTTCCCGGATTTGTAAAAATTCCTCTGTACTTACCTGCTTTGCTAAATAGAATTTAAGGCATATGTACTTTTCTGAATCAAGTCCTATAATTGGCCTTTGGTTTTAAGATGTAAAATTTACCTTTATGCTCATAAAATGGGTTGATTTGCATATTTTAATACTGGCGGTCATTATTAATCCTCACAAATGCAAACAGTGACATTAAAATGGACTCCATGTCTTCAATTCTCGAATCGACTCCTGGGTAAACCCCTTCAACTTTTTTGGGGGTGTGCTGCTTATCTTAAGTCTTGATATTTAACCAGCCATTGATTGAACTCTTCTGGGAAAATGAAGAATTGTGTGCTTATGAATGGTTGTACAGTACAATATTTGAGCTGGCTCTTTCAGGTCATTGGATATTGAAGATTTTATTTGATTGGTTTTACTTGTTGATTTTTCTCTCCCATATGTGTACACACACACACACACACACACACACACACACACACACCCTGTCTTGAATTTAAAAATAAAGGGCATCCCATATGGAAGAGTTTAAAAATAGTATCCTGAGTATGGGGTCCCTATGAACCTGAGAAGATGGTATTGGATCCAATAGTGCCCTTCTGTAATCAGAAAACCTCTTCCACTCATGATAGGGCTGTTTCCAATTTAGTAGCTGAATCTCACATGAGAAAAACTATCTGCCCTGCTGCAACCGTTGGCACAAGATTGCTCCATATCTTTAATGGCATAAGAATACAAGAAGACCCTTGCAGAATATGACTAAAGGCCTGTCAAGTTCAGCATCCTGTTTCTCACAAGACTGATGTCAGTGTGCACATGCAACCTTTGTCTGCCCAGGCCCAAGAATTCCTCTTAGATGGGCCATCAACACCTTTTGTCATGTCCATGCTTCTATCCCAGGTGAGGCCCTGGCTTGGAAAGGAAAATTAGCCTGCATTTTCCCACTGGCCTGCAATCTTCCCTTTGATACTCCAAATAATCAAAATCCTACCATTTATTAATTTCTGTGGATCAGCCCCACCCCAAATCTATAACAATGTAATGTGTAACATTGCCCATCTGACGTCTAGGTCAGAATATGTGGCTTCCACAATTAAAGGCATCTTATTTTAGGGTTATGGTGCTAGACAGGAACACAGGCAGACCAGTGCTATTCACATACCAAAGAGAAATGTACACAAACAGAAGGAAGGCACTACTGGATCAAACCAAAGCATAGCTGTCAACGTTTCCCTTTTTTAAAGGGAAATTCCCTTATTCCGAATAGGATTCCTCGCAAGAAAAGGGAAAAGTTGCCAGCTATGAACCAAAGGTCCCTTTAGTCTAGTATCCCACACTGGCCAACCAGATGTCTCCAGGTAGCTCACAATCAGGGTGCGAAGGCAATTGATTTCCCCCATTGTTCCCCCCCCCCCCATCTTAGCAACTGATATTGAGGAATATATTCTGGATATAGACCAGATAGTCATCATGGCTAATAGTCATTTGTGCAATTCCCCTTTAAGCCAGTGCCCCTTGTCACCTCTTGCAGCAGCAAGTTGCATGAATTCATTACAGAATGTGTAAAGAAGCAATTGAATCTCCCATCAATTTCACTGAGTCCCAGTATTGCAAGAGAATGAGAAACTCTTCTCTCCATCCCCTCTCCCCACTCATTCAGGATCCAAAGGCTAGCAGTGGCAAATGGGCATTTATGTCTGGGCTACAGACTGAATCAATTAAACCATTTTTGTGCATCTCGGTGCATTATACCATTGGAACAATTACCAGGGCACACAGCATTCTTTTTAAAAGCTTTTATTTATAAGTCAATGTAAATAAAAGTCCTCTCTGAACCAAATGGTGCTCTGTGAGTAAAAAACAAGCTGCCAGTCCAATAGGATCAGATGCCAGTGACTGGCTTCTCTCTCAGTACACTGCCCAGTGAAACCCAAAGTGTTGTCTTCCATTTATTTGATCCACATATTTTGGGATTCAATTCAATCAAATCCACATACATTGACTTTATTGTCAATTCAGCTGCTAGAGATCTGACGCTGGAGCCCTGTATGTGGTAAGCCTGCTTTAATCCTTCCAAAAGCAACAGAGTTTTAAATGCTGCAATTGTACAAATGACTCCATCCTGATTCTAGGAACTCTGATGTAAGTACCAATATTCAATGGGACTTACTCCCAAGTGCCTATGGGAACTTTCCTTCCCAGAATAATAGCAGTCAGTAGGGCTGGGTGATACCTGGCTTTCAACATCGTGATATATCACCAGCTAAACACCGTGATACCGATATATCTCAATGTCTGAAATAAGGATGTAACTACCATATTTACACGAATCTAATGTGCCACCGTATCTAATGCACACACCAATTTTCAAAACCTTGTAATCAAAAAAGTATTTGCTGGCGAATATAAATGTGTCCTCAAATCTAACACTCACCCTAATTTTTGTGATGTAATTTGGCCAAAAAAGGTGTGCATTACATTCGAGTAAATATGGTACATAGAAGCACACAGTGTAATGTCCTGACAACTGCTGCTACTTAGGGGTCTCAAACAGATACATTTTTAATTCCCTTTAACATATTGTTACAGCTATTAATTTCTAGTACAGAGCAACATGAGAGAAGTGATGATCAGCTTCACAGTTTTCCCCATATCGTGATTTTTTTTTACATAGCACACACGCACATTGCAATATATTGCAATATATCACCATGTCAAATATTATGAAACTGTTATCACAATGTGGACTTCAAACAGATTTTGGACTATGTATCGATACATCACCCAGCCCTAGCAGTGCGCATGCGTGGTGGGGGATGGAGAGAGGTACTTTTCATTTGTGACAGCATGAGGGAATAACAACAACAACAGCAACAACAATAACAACAAATGCCCATCAGGCTGTGTTTCCCCAGCCATTCTGGGCAGCTTGCAACAGAATATTAAAAGCAGGATAAAACATCAAACATTTAAAACTTCCCTATAGAGGGCTGCCTTCAGATGTCTTCCAAAGGTTGTATAGTTGTTTATTTCCTTGACATCTGATGGGAGGGCATTCCACAGGGCGGGTGCCACTACCGAGAAGGCCCTCTGCCTGGTTCCCTGTAACCTCACTTCTCTCAGGGAAGGAACTGCCAGTAGGCCCTCTGAGCTGTACCTCAGTGTCCGGGTAGAAAGATGGGGGTGGAGATACTGGAATTAAACAGTTAACCCCCTCCTCTCACCTTCTGGTCCAGACAAAAAACCTGGCACCTGACTACTACAGTGGTACCTCTAGTTACGAACTTAATTTGTTCCGGAGGTCTGTTCTTAACCTGAAACTGTTCTTAACTAGAGACGTGCTTTCGTTAATGGGGCCTTTTGCTGCTGCTGCGCTGCTGGCACATGATTTCCGTTCTCATCCTGGGGCAAAGTTCTCAACTTGAGGTAACTCTCCCAGGTTAGCAGAGTTTGTAACCTGAGGCGTTTGTAACTCGAGGCACCACTGTATTTATGAATGCTCACCCCCAGATGCAGTTCCTAACATCATGATAATGTGTGGACTTCAGTATGCTAGGAGTGTGGCTAGCTTTTGATTTTTTCCATAAATGATTCAAAAAAATGCATTTGAGTCTCTTTCTCAAACTGTCTATGTCGCATGTGGATGCTGCTAACACAATAAAAGAAAATCTGATGTGCATTCCTGGGTAGTACATTCTTATGATCTAGAGGCCTAAAATCAATGTTTTGGCTTGCAAATGCCAAGGGGTACAGTCTATTCCTCCAACCTGCCATCAAGGTATCCTATCAGCAAAACAAGGGAGAATCTCCCCTTCCCAACTCCATCTCACGTGCCACTTTCTTATCTATCACTTTCTCCCCGCCTGATATACGTGCTGTTTCTGGTGAGGCTTCCTCACTGCTGTAAGCACATTACAAGAGTGCAAAGCAATTTATGTTCACTGTAAATAAAATGCCCTTTGCTCTGTGCTGGCTGCAACCACCTTGGAAAGAGATCTTGAGGCATAGGAAAAAGCTCACAGACAGTGGCAGCTCATATGCTAAAGCCATGGAAAGAAGACATTAAGGCTGCAGTATAATACAAACCAACCTCAGAGCAGACTCACACTGTACTCAGTAGGATTTCTACTGTTGTGATGAAATCTGTCTTCCAATGGCTTCAAAGTTTTCTTCATCTGTGAAAAAAAAAAGGCTTCCATTTTTCTGTCTCATCCTTGGGGAACTTCCTTTAGCCTCTTCATTGTCCTGTTTTGAGGTTACCTTATAATGGCAAGGTGGGTAAGGAAGATGCAGGTTGGGGTTTTGTTTTTTTTACAGGAAACATGTCTGCAGCCCTCTGCAGCCTCCCCAGCTGCCTGCACTTCCTGGTCTGAAAGAGTCCTGTGAGACCTTTCATTAGGCTATGATTGATGCTCAGGCACCTAGGAAGGCTGCAGAATACAGACCATTTGGGAGAGGATTTGTAGAATTAAAAAAAAGAACCCGTGCACACCCCTTGGCCATCTCAAAAGTAATGGGGGGGAACAAACAAAGCACAAAGCTTAGTTGGTTAGAGTGTGGTGCTGATAACGCCAAGGTTGCAGGTTCTAGCCCAGTAAGGGACAGCTGCATTTTCCTGCATTGCAGGGGGTTGAACTAGATGATCCTCAGAGTCCCTTCCAACCCTATGGTTCTACAAAACTCCATTCATGAGAGCTTCATTGAATTTTCAAGTGTGATTTCTTATCTCAGTTGAAGAATGGCTTAAAAAAAATATGGAGAAGAATGAAGAAATAAACTGAAAAGATCTGGTGAGTTATCACAATGATATGAATCATTGGTGTGGCTATATTTGGAATCCAGTGTGTGGTTCTAATGTCTACACAAGGTACAGAAAACAGGATCCCAAGACCTAGAGCATCTTTCTCATGCGGATAACATGCGTCAATGTCACACCTGTTCACATCTCCACATTCTATGGCGTTGATTGGAATTGGGACAAACACCAATTTGCTATTTAGCCATTCAAAGCAATATCAGCCCGAAGAATTCGTTGCATATTTCAGTGGGTGTAGTAACTGTATCCCATATACAGTATGTAACAAAAGCTTACCCTTTAAATGTGAGAGCTTTGTGTATGGAACAGCGCATGAGTGTATTCATTAGCAAAAGACAATTGCACTTTTAGAACTGTGCATCACAACACAGGTTAGTGAATGCATTTTTCCAAGGAAGCAGCCTATGTGGTCACTCCTTTCTCCATAGCTCAACGAACATCTGCTTCGCAGAAGGTCTTGGGCTGATTCACTGGCAGCTCCAGGAAATGTCTGTCTGAAACGGGAGAATCACTGCCAGTCCGTGAAGGCAATACTGAGCTCAATGGACTAATGACTTCCCACAATTGATATATAGCTATGCACATACATTTATGTACTCAGGACACACATCTGCTCTCCCCCCCAAAATGGAAATTAATCTCTTGTGTCCGAAAAGTAATGTGTGAAGTCTAGGGATATGTTGGTGAGATCTGCGTGGAATGCTAAGGAGTATTTCTTTGCCTCTCTTCAGTTGGTGGGAGCTTTGTAGACGAAATTTGGCAGGACTCAATCTTCGGATTTGTGCGTTTGCCACTCTGCAGCCGCCGCGTGGGATTACAAGAAGGGCTGAGCTCTCTAAGGGATCATTGTCTTCTCTGCTTCGAGATCAAAGTTGGAGTGGAAGAGGGAAAGAGGGCGGGAAGCTTTTCAGATGCAGCCTGTCAGGTCCTAGCATTTGAATTTCCTCGGTGCAAGCAGGAAAGCATTTAGTCTCCCTTTGAAGTCTACAGACTCGTGTGTGTGTAGCCATTTGCCCGCCTTTCAAATCCTGCTTTGCCAACTAGACATCTGAGTGTCCCTAGTTCTCATTGATGAAACGGCTCCCCTCCATTTCTTTCTGTTTAGGGGGCATGGATGGGGTTGTTGTTGTTGTTTTTGTTTAGTCGTTTAGTCGTGTCCGACTCTTCGTGACCCCATGGACCAGAGCACGCCAGGCACTCCTGTCTTCCACTGCCTCCCGCTGTTTGGTCAAACTCATGCTGGTAGCTTCGGGAACACTATCCAACCGTCTCGTCCTCTGTCGTCCCCTTCTCCTTGTGCCCTCCATCTTTCCCAACATCAGGGACTTTTCCAGGGAGTCTTCTCTTCTCATGAGGTGGCCAAAGTATTGGAGCCTCAATTTCAGGATCTGTCCTTCTAGTGAGCACTCAGGGCTGATTTCCTTAAGAATGGATAGGTTTGATCTTCTTGCAGTCCATGGGACTCTCAAGAGTCTCCTCCAGCACCATAATTCAAAAGCATCAATTCTTCGGCGATCAGCCTTCTTATGGTCCAGCTCTCACTTCCATACATCACTACTGGGACCTTACGGATGGAGTGAGGATTCCTAAATCCCCCCAGCTTCCCAGATGCCCTAAGGAAGCAATTTGGCTCCACTAAATTGCTGCGAGTGTGTTGATGGGGGAAATGGCCAAACCAAACCAAACCAAAAACTTTCTCTTGGGTGATCGAGGGGCCTCTAGCGCCTGGCTGGAGATGGCTGAGGCAAGTCGGGCTCCTCTCCCACGGACCCCCTTTCCTCCCCTCTCCCCCTCCCCTCCCTCCCCTGGTCCCCCCCCCCATGTCCATGTCAAGCGATCGCCAATCCCAGGGCAGCAGGAGGGCGCAGGCGGAGAGGCGGTGATGGAGACGGGGGGGGGGGGCTCGGAGTCAGCGCTGCGTGATCGCTCGAAGCCCCTCCCGCCTGCTGGAAAAGCCATAAAAAACCTCGCCGAGGCGCGCAGCCCCACACTGGAGAGCGGAGCCACTTCGCGAAGGAAGCGACGCCCAAGCCACACTCCGGAGCAGCAGCACTGCCAGAGAACCTCAGCCACACACACGGTGAGTCCTCGTCTCCCCTCCCCACTCGTCATCTCACATCCCCATCTCTCTTGGTCTCCATTTGCCCTGCTCCTCCTAAGTTTCCCAGGACGCTTCTCCTCTCCATCTGCTAAAAGCCCCCTCTTTAGGGTTTCAGCTCGACTGTCTTTCGCTTTCCAATCTCATCGGTGCTTAAATCTGCGGAGATTTTTTTCTCCATTTCGGGGTTTCCCCTCTTTTCTCCACGCGTCAAAGATTTGACGTGTTTCCAAGGCTTCTTGCAACTTTTTCTCCGCGCGCTCCTCCTTCGCGTTAGAGTTTGCTCCGGGAGAAGGCTGCCAGCCTGCACCCACTTCCTCGGGAGTAAGCCCCACTGGGATCAACGGAACTCACTTTTGAGTAGATCGGTGGATAGGGTTGTCCCACAGAATTCAAGTCCTTAATGGCGCCAGTCGGTTTGAAAGTTCTCCGTCGCCATTCCTGGATTTTAAACAAATTCCCTTTGTGAAAATAACTTTTTCCTTCCCACGTTTGCCTGCTTTTCAGGGATTGGAGTTCCCTTCCTATGGACACTGGCTGTTTGAGCCGTTTCACTGGGAAAGGTGATGATGAACCACTAGGAGGAAAACGAATGGTTGATCTGGGGCATAATAACATTTGGAACCCATCAATTGTTGTCTATTGTCTTCTAGTTCAGTGGCAGAGCAAAACACCTGCTTTTGTCCACAATGCTGAGCCAGAGGAACCAATAGTTCTTCCCCACACTGCTTATTACAAACATAAACTCGCTTTTCCAAAGGAAAAAAACTTGCCAGTTCAGTGGGGTTTGTTCCTTTTTCTAAAGGAACCTTGGGGAAAGATTGTTGGGATTTCCATGATTGATTGATTGATTGATTGATTTTTAAGAGAGAATTTAAGAGAGACTATAAAATAAACTAAAACCAGAATGTTGACTGAAGCAATGTACTTGGAGAAAAGAAGGGGAAAGCTGTTAAGCTTCCTAGATTTATTCTTTACTCAGCAGAAATGAAAGAACGACTTATGAACTCTGTAAAATCCTTTGAAGCTTTAATTAAGGAACAAACGTACAACCAAAAGGAATGTCGTCTAATATTGATTCTAAATATGGGAAATACAGGGCTGAATTTAGTTTGCCTTGCTCCGACCTGCTCCCAGAATCCATTTTCAACACCACCACGATGCAGTCTTGGAGCATGTCCTGAGTCATTAATTTTATTTAGCTATTTAAAAGATGTCTATGCCCCCTTCATTTTTTTTCCAGTGAGGGGCACAGTGCGGTCGGTTCAAACCATAAAACCTACAAACCACACTTATCCTTCCCCCTTAAGAAACTACAACCAATTGGCACACTAGGTGGTCATTTAGCTTGTTCTCCAAGCAGACCCAACTCCCAGCAAGTCTTGCTTTAGAAGAAATTTAGCCAAGGACAGACAATATTCCATAAATCAGAGTAGTTTTGCTAGTTGATGGGTTCTTCCGAATACAACAAGGGACTGGGGACCACTCGTTTCACTGTCCCCAAAACAATGGTTAGCGAGAAACATTTAATGTGATGCTTTCTGCCTTGCCTTGCCTTGCCTCACCCTTCCACCCAGCATCCTTCCCTGGTCTCCTACAGATGCAAGGGATGATGCGGTTGTGGCTGTCTGTGATGACGCTTGCCCTGTGCCTGCTGATCTGCCTGGGGACTCTGGCAGAAGCGTATCCATCCAAACCGGACAGCCCTGGCGAGGATGCTCCCGCAGAAGACATGGCCAGATACTACTCGGCACTGAGGCATTACATCAACCTCATCACACGACAGAGGTAGGTGCCAAAGGGGGGCATCGCCACCGTCACTCTGGGTGGCAAGAGCGACATCATGGTTAAGGACACCTACCACGTATCACAGATCCATTATACAATTGCCGGATGCAATACAATGTTAGTTCTTCATGGTGAGTTTCATGGTGGCTAACCTGTGCCCAACACCAAATGATGTTGCATCCTAGCTCCCATCAGCATTGTCAGTGGTCAGGGATGATGGGATTCGTCATCCAACATGATACGGAGGACCATAGGTTAGCCATCCCTGATTTATAGCCTGCCCAAGTCCAGAATGTGCAATGCACGTAGGAAGATCTACATATTTGAAGGGCTCCCAGCCTCATTCTAGTGCAGACACCCCCAAACTTGGCCCTCCAGATGTTTTGGGACTACAACTCCCATCATCCCTAGCTAACAGGACCAGTGGTCAGGGATGATGGGGATTGTAGTCCCAAAACAGCTGAAGGGTGTTTTGCTCTAGTGGCACACCCACTCATCCCGCATGGAAATATAAAAATGAAAAAATGCAGCCTATTGCTTATTTTTTACCTTGAATTGCTAAATTGCTATTAGGTCCTACTTCGTTGTGTAGAAAGGCATTTTTTATCATCATCATCATCATCATTATTTTTACCATTGCACATTTGTCACTACTGCAGCACTATGGCAGGGCAAGCTGCACCTGGTGAACATCTTCCCTTCTACTCAACAATTAAATAAAGGCATAGGATCCTAGAACCTATAGCAATCTCAGGGGTGTTTGCATACTTGCTATTTGCTCATCCCTTTACTTCTGGGAATCCATATGTGGTTCATTCCTAACTGCTGTATTCATGCATTTTTTCTATTATCACCCTAATCCTTCCTCATTCCTAATAGTGATCATCTGTTGCAATTTAAGCAGACAGCTGTTCCTCATAGTTGCAATGCAATAGTTCAGGTGCGAAGCAATGCTATTATTTCTCCCTCAGTGGCTGTGCAGTTGGTGCTGCTGATGATGACTGAGTAATCTCACCCCTCAAGGGGCAACTGATGTTTCATTTTCACTTCATTTCACTTTTAATTTGTATACTGCCTTTCTGTATTGCTATACTCAAGGCAGTTTACAAAAAATAAAAGACCACACACTTTATGATAATTTGTTCCAATACAAACAATGTCATAATAAAAATACAATAAGCAACTTACATCAAATAAAGTAATATTCAATAATTCATCAGAATATAAAAGCAGCCAATAAAAATAACTCTCAAAATACTAGAAAAATATTTTGAGAAATGCAAAGGGAAGACCGTAACAGAAGAAGAAAGATCTCAACTAAACAAACCAATAAAAATAGAAGAAATTCAGAAAGCGATAAAAAAAATGAAATTGGGTAAGGCACCGGGACCGGACGGCCTTTCGGCTAAATACTATAAAGTTTTAGGAGATCAATTGCTACCAACGCTTTGTGATACCATGAATAACATCTTAGGAGGAGGGACTATACCTGAGTCTTGGAGGGAGGCACATATAACATTAATCCCTAAATCAGACACGGACAAATTGAATATAAAGAACTATAGGCCGATATCCCTGTTGAATAATGATTACAAAATTTTTGTTGATATCATGGCTGATAGATTGAAAAAGTGTTTAATAAATTTAGTCCATAAAGACCAGGCGGAATTCCTCCCAAACAGATTTTTGAAAGACAATGTGAGACATATCTTAAATATAATTGAATATTTAGAGGTTAACAATGATGTACCAGCGGCATTGATCTTTATAGACGCGGAAAAGGCGTTCGATAATGTCTCTTGGTCGTTCTTATTAAAATCTTTAGAGAAGGCAGGGATAGAAGGCAAATTTATGAAAGGAATAGAGGCAATATACTCAGCTCAATCTGCCAAATTGGTAATAAATAATAACTTAACACCTACATTTAAAATCGAAAAAGGAACAAGGCAGGGATGCCCTCTCTCCCCGCTTTTATTCATTATGGTATTAGAAGTATTAGCGAATAAAATAAGATCGATTCCAGAGATCCAAGGGATCAAAGTAGGAAGAAAAGAATACAAACTTAAAGCCTACGCAGATGACTTGGTGTTGTCTCTAGAAGACCCAAAAGATAGTATTAGCAAAGCGCTGGAGATAATAGAGGAATTCGGCAGGCTATCCGGCTTTAAATTGAATAGATTAAAGACAAAAATGCTGATAAAGAACATGGGAAATGATGAAAAAGAAAAATTAGAGAGACAATTTGGAATCAAGGTGGCTAAAAAAATAAAATACTTAGGAATATGGCTTACACCAAAAAATATAAATTTAATCCAGGACAACTATTTGGTAACATGGAAAGAAATTAAAAAAAACTTAGAGGCTTGGGACAGAATTAAAATCTCATGGATGGGTAGGATGGAGGCAATAAAAATGATTGTTCTCCCAAAAATGCTGTTCTTATTCCAGAACATCCCAGTAATCAGAGGGCTTAAAATGTTTAGGGATTGGCAGAGAACCCTCTCAAGATTTATATGGCAGGGGAGAAGGCCGAGGATTAGATTTAAACTATTAACGGACAAAAAAGAGAGAGGAGGTTTTGGAGTCCCAAATTTAAGATTATATTACGAGGCTGCCTGCTTATGTTGGATTAAGGACTGGATAACCCTAGAAAATACACACTTACTAGATTTGGAAGGGGCTGACAACAGGTTCGGATGGCACGCCTACCTGTGGTCAAACAAAGAGAGGGCCCATAAAGGGTTCTCAAGTCATATCATTAGGGGCCCATTGCTTGAAGTTTGGTAAAAAAACAAAAAGCTGTTAGAGTGGAGAACACCTTGGTGGCTGTCCCCAATTGATATCCTACTAATCAAAAAGATAAATATGGAAGAGGAAAGATTGACATATGAAGATTTATTGATAAGATCCGAAGATAGCTGGAAATTAAGACCATATGAGGAGCTGAGAGGAAGATTAACAGGCTGGATGCAATACCATCAAATAAATGCAATATGGACAAGAGATAAAAAAATCGGAATGAATGAAAAGAAATCCAAATTCCAGATCGAAATAATTGAAAGTAAAACTAAGTTACTATCTAAAATGTACGATATTTTACTGGAATGGGATACAAAAGACGAAGAGATTAAAGAGGTTATGGTTAATTGGGCGATAGATCTGGGGCATAACATAGAATATGAAAAATGGTCAAAACTATGGAATGAGGGATTAAATTTCACGGCAAGCGTCACAATTAGAGAAAACCTAGAGAAGATGATATATAGGTGGTATATTACACCAGAAAAACTAAGTAAGATGTACAAGACTGGAAATAAGGCCTGCTGGAAGTGCAAATTAAAAGAAGGCAATTTTATACATATGTGGTGGGGATGTGAGGAAGTCAAAAAATTTTGGAAGTTGATATACAACGAATTAAAAAAAATTCTTAGATACACATTCCCTAAAAAACCAGAAGCCTTCTTATTAGGTATTATTGGAGAAGAAATTAAAAAAGAAGATAAAACTCTATTCCAATATGCAACAGCAGCGGCCAGAATGTTAATCGCGCAAAATTGGAAAAGCACAAATATACCAACAGTGAGGGACTGGCAAACCAAATTATTCGAATTTGTCGAATTGGCAAAAATGACGCAGAGAATTAGAAATCAGAAAAATACAAAGTTAAAGAATGATTGGAATAAATTTATGATCTATATTGAAGGCAATTATAGAAACTTACCAACTACAGCAGGTATGTTATAAAACTTTCGATGTATAAACTAATAACCAATACCAGCTGTTAAAAATGAGGGTTTATTTAAAATTAGAAATCCGAAATCAACAGGGAAGGAAGTCAGTCGGTGTATTTTGAACTGGTGTTTGTATTAGTTTGTTTTTTCTTTTTCTTCTTCTTTTTTTCTCTCTTTTTTGGAGTATTCTTTTGTTTAACTGTCCTTTTTGGTGCTGTACTGAAAATGAAACTTAATAAAAAAGATTTAAAAAAAACAACTCTCAAAATACCAGCAAATAATAATTACACAGAAATCCACTCTTAACAATTGCATTACATAATTACTAAACAATAATCAATAAAAATAACTGCAAGTCACAATGCACAAAAAAACACAATACATACAAAACCATGTAAATTTGTAAATGGATCAAACTGAGAAACAAAGACACGCACTTTAAGAAATTATTTTTAACCTGGAGCTTCCCAGATGTTGTTGGACTACAACTCCCATCATCCCTGACCATTGGCCAAGCTGGAGAGGGTAGATGGGTGTTGAATTCGCACATCTGGAGAGTACCATATTGGCTACCCCTGGTGTTCATCGTGGGAAGCAAAGCCTCTTCCAAACCACTGTCATCTTCTAAAACTCCCTCCCCCTTCATTCCAGCTTAATGGAGGTATCTATAAATGTAAGGACTAGAAGCCTGAGACTTGTTGCAGAAAGTGCAGGGCAGGATATTTGTTCCATACGTTCATAATTTGAATAAACAATCATAGGCTTAGACGGTTTAATGTTCCATGTGCAAAAAATGCCATTTAGCAAACTCTCTGGGAAGCTGGTCACAAAAGCATGCATTATAGAAATGCTTCATTCATTCTCCAATGACACTTATTCCTCGCCTGTGTTCCTATAGTAGAGGAGCTTTGTGCTGCCTTAGATTCAGCAGGTTCAGAATCTTGATCCATTCAGTCAAACAGTTCAAACGTTTTTGTTTAGGCAAGCAGTAGATTAAAAAAATAAAAAATAAAAAATAAAATAAAATAATGTTTTGGTTTTTTAAAAAAACAACTTTGGATTATATATCCCTTTTTCTGATGTAGTGACTATTTTGGATAAATTTTGTCTTATATTTTATAGTAATTAATGGTTTCATTATTCTCCACTTTTAAAGTGTTTTTTTGTTAAAAAGTGGATTTTTTAAAAATGGAAGGAGAAGAAATTAAATATCTTCAGTTACAGGCCTTTAGAATGTATGTAAGATAAAGATTAGGCTGGAATATCCTTTTAGGAAAAGGGGAAAAAAGATTGCATCCTGGTCGATGGGAGAGAGATATTCTTCTATCGCATCAATTTCAGAGTTCAAATAAAAACTAAAATTCCCATGAATAATCTCTCCATTTGGATGCCCACAATAACTTAATTCAAATGGTCATTAGATGTTGTCCCATTTAGTCCCAGGAAGTGATTACAACACAGTCCAGGTTTGGTTCATGTCCTAATTGAGTTACTATTCAAACCAGAGGAGATAGTTTTAATTAGGTTGCCACTGGTTCTGTGCTCTCACAGTTGGGGGGGATTGAATTAGAAGGCAGAATGATCATTTCATCTTGTTAAAGACGCCTTAGCAAACTGGTGACTTAGTGTCTGTGCAATAAAATATGCCCCCCCAACCCCCCAATGAAGAGCCCACTGGAGAGGCCTCTCATCAAAAGGAGTTTAATGGCATGTGCTCACAAGAATAAGTCTACCGTGTGAGCCAATGGATTTTAGATATAACAAGCACAACTTCCAGTAATCGTTGCAATTTTTTCAGGTATATTTACTATTGCCTGTATTCACTTGTCCTTTTATTTTTTATCACATCTCTCCATGTGTTCATGCAAAGAGCAAGTCAGGATTGTTCTTCTGGACAATCCAGCCTTGTGTGAAAATCCAGCTCTTTGTAGGGTTTGGTATTTGAAGAGATAAAAAAAAAAAAAAGTGGAACAGATTGTGGTACTGTAAGAAAATTGCATATATGCCACACACTGGAACTGGGTGAGAGAGAAATTCGGTTCATATTTTAATGCAAATCTACCTGATTATTCACACTTCCGAAAGCAACACGTGAATTGAAATGTAGATATCCTTTGAAATGTGATTTTTTTTAAAGAAAGGATTTTGCAATGCCAAAACACGTACCTGAAAATGGGTGTATTAGGTGAGAGTACACATAAACTCACATACGTTAATGAAAAAAGCTTACAAACTTGCATTATATTAGGGAAAACCATACAGAAATGTGTATATTAGGAGAAAGGCACACCGAACGTGTTGACAAAAATATTTGCCAGACTGATGCAGAAATGTGGTGGGCAGAACATAATAGTGGAAAAATTAGGAACAGAGAAAAACTGAAATTGGCCCATTTTGTCCATCTCTGGGCAGAAGAGCCAGCTCCCCGTCACTGTGTGTGTTGTGAAACAAAAAGAGAAATAAAGGAAGAGAAAAGGAGCTAACTGTATTTCTTTATTAACTTGAAAAAAGGAATACCTTACAGCATTTTAATACAAGATAAGCAACCATTCCTTAATAAGGAACAAATAGCAAAGCATTTAGAAATGATGGAATAAGAGCTGTTCAACAGTGGAACTGATTCCCTTGGAAGGTGATGGACTCTCCTTCCTTGGAGATTTCTAAGCAGAGGTTGGATGGTCACTTGTTATGGATGCTTTAGTTAAGATTCCTGCATTGCAGGAGTTGAACCAGATGACCCTTAGGGTTCCTTCTGATGTTACAATTTTATGATTCAGATTAATTGATCCACATCAAAGTGCCAGGCATGAGAAGAGGACAAAGTGGGAAAATGTTTCCACCAGTATATTTTGTCTGTTAGACCACTTCTACAGAAGACTTTTTTTGGGGGGGGGGCGGGAATGCCCTTAGCTTTCCGTTCACAATTTTCGCCGTATGTAAATATTAATCCTGGATAGAAAACAGACAGGTTTTTTTGGAAGTGAAATGCACATCACAACCAGCGTAAGTTGTACATTTCCATTAAGGAACAATTGAAACAAAACCTGATTTAAGCCTTGCATGTGAAAAGGTTTTAAGAGAGGGTGGAATGTACCACTTTTCAACAAAGAACACCAATAAGGCAAACGAGAACAAATGGGAAAACCAAACCTCTGTCTGTTTCAAGCCCTCATCTCCTTTTGTAGAAGAACACACAAGCTGGAGGAGAAAGATCCATGCCTTGCTCTGTCTCTAGCATAACAGGATCTCAGCCCTGTGTCCCTCTGCTCCTTTGATAGGATCCAAGTGTACAGGCTACAAGGTTTGGGGCTTTGTGGAAAAAAGGAGAGCAAAGGTGGATGTGACTGATGTTTGCCAAATTGTGCATAGTGTAGGGAAAGCAGAATGGGAGACAATTTTCTTCCTCTCACACAATGTACAGCCCAGACCACCCAACGAAGCTGAATGGTAGAAGACTGAGGGCATAGATGAGCTATGGAATTCATTGCCACAAGATGCAGTGATGGCTGCCAACATTGATGGCTTTTTAAAAAAGGCAATCGGAAAACTGCAGGAGGTGGGGGGCAGGATCAGGCTCTCAGTGGTGACTAACCATGATGGCTATAAACCGCCTTCAGTGTTGAAGGTGGTATCGTGATGACAGGATCTTGAGTGGGAGAGTGCCACTCTGCTCATGCCCTCCTTGTGGGCTTCCCATGGGTGTTTGGTTGGTAGCTGCAACTCGATGGGCCTCTGGTCTGATTCATGTCTCATCTGAGTTTTTCCCACAGTGGGAGATGATGCAACAGAGAGAGGGGAGAAGCTGGCTTTCCAACCATCCTCTGTGCCTTGTTTGGTTTCTAAGAATCACCTATACAGGCTTAGGGCTGTAGTGTCTGAGGAACAGCCAGACCAGCAACAGACAGAACTTGTCAGGAGTTCAGCCTACACTCGAGTAGGACTCTGGCAGAGACACATGCCTGACTGGCATGTTCTCTCCCTCCTGGTCGTTCGTTCCGGAGCTTCGAAAGCTTTCTTCATCCTGAATATCACAGCGACCGATGCCAACAGACACCGGCACACTTAGGGATCCACAGAGTTTGCGCATCATGACAATTGCGTGACAGACCTCAGCAACTCAGCATTTTGGCTAACCTATTTTATTTACATATAAACACACACGGAGCACTGCAGCATGGCTCCCTCTCTCTCTAGCATCAGACAGCAAAGAGAAAAAGAACAAAGGACAATAGTCCCACTTCACGGAACACAGGAACACAAACATCCTGTCTCCGTCACTTCCCACTCTGTGGAGTCAAAACATATACCATCATGTGATAGACAACAATCCCATGACTGCAACCATGGAGCAGGAATTCTAACAGAAATAACCCATTTAATCCCCATAATGCAGGGCCTTCTGGTGTGTACATTGTGAACGTACCCTCTGAGGGATTTCTATGTGCCAAATATCTTACACCATGAGAAATATCTCAAAAGCGTTTCTTACAACAGAACATTCAAATACCCCTTACCAGCAACAAGAAGAGTGTGCCCCACAAAAAGCACACTGGCAGATTTTTGCAGCTCAAAAGCTTTGCTTTCAGCCCTCCCCACAGCCTCTTCCTTCTCCCCATGTGACGTGGCTCAGCAGCACTCTAGCAGTTCATGAAACTCCAGCAGTGCCTGTCAGTGATGTTGGATTTGTGACGTCGGCTGCGTTCATACCACACATTCAAGGCCCATTTAAAACACATGTTTTCTGCAACATAATGTACCGTATTTTTCGCTCTGTAAGATGCACCAGACCACAAGATGCACCTAGTTTTTGGAGGAGGAAAACAACAACAACAAAAAAAAATATTTTGAATCTCAGAAGCCAGAACAGCAAGAGGGATCACTGCGCAGTGAAAGCAGCAATCCCTCTTGCTGTTCTGGCTTCTGGGATAGCTGCGCAGCCTGCATTCACTTCATAAGACGCACACACATTTCCCCTTTCTTTTTAGGTGGGAAAAGGTGAGCCTTATAGAGCAAAACATACGGTATATTGGTGTGTTGCAACATGCATTTTTGTGCTCCCTCTTTCCTGATCTATGCACAATCTTTGGGTTAGAGAACTGCACCGTAACATTCAGAGGAGAGAACATAAGAAGACCCTGCTGGAGTAGGCCAATAGTCCCTCTAGCCCCACATCCTTTTCACACAGTGGCCGGCCAATTGCCTGTGAGAAGCCCCCAGGCAAGACCCACTTCTTGGGTCCTGGAATTTAGAAGCTTTGCTGCCTCAGACAGTGGAGGCAGAGTGTGAGCTGGAAAGCACAGCTGCATCACATTCAGTTGGCCTGTTGGTTCAGGAACTGTGAATTGCATAGTGAAGCGAACCAAATTTCGCCCCGATCCCTGGCAATCGTTCCACAAATAACATGATCATCTGAATCCACCTCTAGTAAAAGCATCTTGCCAACATTAGTTCTTCTTGGAAATCAAAGACTAGAACTAGAAATCAAAACAGTCTTTGGCTGCCATCCTAAGCAGCGAGATACCTAGGAGGAGTAAACCCCATGGAATTCAATAGGATTTCTTTCCGAGTCAACAGACAAAGGGTTGGTTAGGGTTATTCACTCATGAGATGATGTAAAAAAACAACAACCCACAGGTAAAGGTAGGTTTCCAGTTTGTTCTTTTAAAAATAGTTCCATAAGACTCCTTGTTGAACCAGGCAGAGGGCCTTCTTGGTAGTGGCACCTGCCCTGTGGAAGGCCCTCCCTTCAGATGTCCAGGAAACAAACAACTATCTGACTTTTAGAAGACATCTGAAGGCAGCCCTGTTTAGGGAAGCTTTTAATGTTTGATGTTGTTGCTTTTTTATTATTGTTACTGGTGTTCTGTTGGGAGCTGCCCACAGTGGCTGGGAAAACCCAGCCAGATGGGCGGGATATAAATAATACATTATTATTATTATTATTATTATTATTATTATTATGGTTTTTTTTAAAAAAATCTCATGGTGAGGGGGAAATTCTAGAGAACACATATGTTTTGGGACTGCAAGATGCAACCTAACAAATGAACCGAGTCTCATGGTATTAGAGCTGTTTTTCTCCTTTTAAATTGGGGTCCTGGTTTATAGCATTCAAGCAAGAGTGGGTGGCAATTTTGCTTGAATTCCATTATATTTACTGCAGCTGAATCTCCTCTTTATTGTGAAAGACATCATCCAGAAGTACTATTAATTGACATCAACAAGGGTTTTGGCTCATAATGGGCAGCAGGATCAGAGTTTTAATTTGGTAAACTAATATAAAAAGCCCAGGCATTTTCCTTAAGGATATTAACTCATTCTACCGCTGAAGCTCTGGCCATGTCTCAGTTCACTGGAGAAAGGAAGCAGAAGCAAGCCTCAGATCATTTGGGGCTAGAGGAACATTTGAGTTTAGCATTATGCTTCATTAAATTATTGTATGGGTGGCTGATTAAAGCAGCTGGTTCTCTTCAGATTCTTCACTTCAGAAATGCTTTGTCTGTATGGCATAAAGAAATCTCATTGGCTAAATGCAAAAGGGAATGCCTTTGTTATAGTGAAGCTAGTATGTACAACTGCAATGGGGAATTTTTTTGTTTTTAATACTGAAAATAGGTTCTTGGAAATGCAGAAAGAAGACTTATTTTATTGAGTCAGACCACTGGTCCCTGTAGTTCAGTATTATCTGCTACCCAGACTGACAGTGGCTCTCCAAGGTTTCAGATATAAGCTTCCCATTGGCTGCAGGAGCTATCTGAGCTCAAGCAGAAACCGTGTTGGACGTTCGGCTTCCGAAAAACGTTCACAAACAGGAACACTTACTTCCAGGTTTCTGGTGTTCGGGAGCTGATTTGTTCGGCAACTATGCCATTCAGGAACGAAGGTACCACTGTAGGTCTTTTTGAGCCTACCTAGCAAAGTTGGGGATTGAATCTAGGATGTTTTTCAAGCAGTGCATGTGCTGTATCACTGAGCTATGGGCCTTCCTGTGCCATTTACATGATCGTGTCCATCAATGGTCAAATGATACAAGCAGAGGATGTTTATCACCATCTTGTCCTGTTTTTGAGCTCCCCAGGATCTTCTGACTGGGTTTTTTTTTTAGTCCTCTGGAGACAGTTTATTGGGCTTAGTTAGACTTTGTTCTACAGTACCACGGGAATTCTAATACAGTGGTACCTCCAGTTGCGGATGGGATCCGTTCCAGAGGTCTGGTTGGATCCTGAGGTTTCCGCAACCTGAGGACCGCACGGCAAAACCTGGTAAAATATTTTCGGGTTTGCCGCTTTCACATCCTGAAGTTTACGTAACCGGAGGTACCACTGTACATGTTTAATAATTTGTACTTCTGCCCTCTCAGGTATGCCACACTTTAACCCCCCCCCAAAGTCTAGAGGGTTTTAAAATTCCGTCTTTCAGCCTCTGCTCCCTCTCTGGAAACTTTGGTTTCTGTAAGGCTGAATGATATATGGCATACATATTACTTCTAGTAACACACTCAAAACCTAACCTACCTCCCTCCCTGACTCCCTCCCTCCTTCCCAAGCTTGTTGTGAGGAAGATGGAATTATGTGATCGGCCTGGGCTCCTTGAGGGAAGGATGGGTTTGGGGTTTTTTTTAATGCAACAAATAAAACAGGGCAAATATGTTCTAATAGAAGTGAGCAATAGCTCAGTTGGTTAGAGCATGGTGCTGATAATGCCAAGGTTGCAGGTTTGATACGATACAATAATCTTTATTGTCATTGTCCCATACAGAACAACAAAATTGAAAAAATCTACATCAGACATTCAAAAACCAACAAGCCTGCCATCCCAGCCTGGTTAACTCCCTAAAAACTCTGATACCCCATAATTAAATACAATATACTCCCACAGAGACTACCTTACACTGCGTTTAAAACCAAAATCGCGTTTGGATAAAAACTGTTTCTCAGGCAGCTAGTCCTAGTCTTTATAATCCTGTACCTTCTTCCAGAAGGCAGAAGCTGAAAGAGATCGTTTCCAGGGTACGTACTATCCTACTCTCATATGGGACAGCTGCATATTCCGTCATTGCAGGGGTTGGACTAGATGACCCTCAGGGTCCCTTCCAACTCTACAGTTCTGTGATTTTGGAGCAGCTGCTTCACGCAGCCGCTGCTGGAAAGTGGAGAACAGCTGCAAGATGGTGGAGGAGCTGGGAGAGTCATGTGTCGGGTCAGCCCAAGACATTTTGGCACCGGGGAGAACCACAGAATGCCACTCCCTCCCCCTGCCAGTTTAGTAAGAGGGAGGCGATGGTGTTGAAGAAAGTTTGCTTTATCTGAGAAAAGTACAAAGCCAGCCTTCTGAACACAACTCCCAACACTGTGTAGCCCTCCCAACACTCTTCACAGTCTGTATTCCTCACACAATGAAGCACACAAAAGTCAAGCTGTAGTGTTTTGTGCCCTCTGGAAATTTTAAGCAGTTACATTTTTTAGCATTCTGCTTGTTATGTACCGAGGATCATTGTGAATTTTATCTGTGTGAGTTAGACGCTTTCAGTTTTTTCCTCTGTCTGTGTCACGTCTTTGAACAAAGTGTCCCTTGTTGAATAAGGTATTGTCTTTTTTTAAAAAAACCTCTCTTTTACCCATCACTCCCGCACTAAAAAATAAATAAATTCAGCTCTATAGGGGATTAGACCAAGAAAATTGATAAGTGGTTTTAGTCAGTGCTTTTTTTTCTAGAAGTATAAGTGCTGGTACTTACCATGAAGTTGTTACAGTAAGTGCTACACTTTTAACCAGTGCTTTTCATCTTGAAAAAAAAGGTGCCGGTACTGCATACCCTTGAATACACCCTGAAAAAAAGCACTGGTTTTTAGTAATGCATGACTTGTCTTCTGCACAGTACCCAACGCATTGTTAGCAAGCTATAATAGCTACCCCACCAGCCAGTGTAATTCAAAGAAGCAAAACTCAGATTAGCTGACTTGCACTAACTCTTTAGCCATGCTCACCACACTAGGATAACGACAAAACCGAAAGTGCAGATTATTAGAACCAACTTGATAACAGCTTGTGACTTGTGGGGAAGGGTGGAGAAGAAAGCACAAGAATTCAATGCTACGGCCAGGAGGCTATTGCTGTGGCTTCACCCCACCAGATGATCGTCTTCTGGTCTAGCAACATCTGGGTGGGCATCTGTTCTGGGCTCTCAGGCAGGGGTCTTTCACATTGGTTGCTATCTGATTCTTTTAGTGGAGATGCCAGGGAGATGGCCTACAAGCAGCAGATGTGCTTCTACCACAGAACTATGACCTCTATGTGTGTTCACATTGCATTATATGGGAAATTTGAGGAAAGTGCTGTGTGGCTGAAGCACCACATAACACATTTGACTGGTTTAATTCTTGTCATGTTTTTACATTGAAATGTTTCAACTTAATCTGTTTTTAAGATACTTCTTTTTTAAAAACAAAACTGATTCAACAGGTATGGAAAGCGATCCAGCCCAGAGACACTGCTCTCCGACCTCTTGTTGAGAGAAAGCACAGAAAATATTCCTAGATCTAGGTATGTATAAAAGTCTTTTTGTGATCATTATTATCACTGAGTTGTTTAAGCCCTTGCTCTAAACTACCAACCCTTCTTTTTGTAAAAAAAAAATAAAAATTGAACAAATAAGAGGTTATTTTTTTACTTTGTACATTCTAGAACCGTGTCCAGTTCTGGACCCCTGCTTTAAAGCTAAAGGGCGGTGGCTGGGGGGGAGGGGAGGGAGTTACTATAGAATTTGTTGAAGTTTACATTCAAAAAATTTTACATGCCAAAAAGTTTACATAAATCTTCATCAATGTGAGACCAAATAGTAGGATCATGATGAATTACCCCACCCACAACATTGCATGCTTCTCCCCCAACAACCATGAATGCCTGTAGGGAATTGGGACTTTGCATGCATAGTTGTTTGAATAGGGTTCTCCAAGATCTAGAACCACAGGGTTCCAGATCTCTGGGAAGCCTTCATGCATACAACATATACATGCGATGGTCTCCACCCTATGTACGACCATGCTGTACACACAGTTGTTGAGGAAGGAACATACATTGTCCGAAGGGGGTCTACTCAACATGACCTCACTCCGTGTTCCTATGTCAGGCATAGGCAAACTCGGCCCTCCAGATGTTTTGGAACTACAACTCCCATCATCCCTAGCTAACAGGACCAGTGGTCATGGGTGATGGGAACTGTAGTCTCAAAACATCTGGAGGGCCGAGTTTGCCTATGCCTGTCCTATGTTGACAAACACTGAACCAAATAATGCCAGAATAGAGCTATAGATACAAGAGATTCTGCAATTGTGGTACAAACAGATTCTGCAATTGTGATACAGAGTGTTACACGAAGAACTGGGCTTTAATGAATTGCAAATATCTTCTGTCTCCCCCCCCTCTCTGAATATAATTTCATCCAAGCCATCATGCATCTACCTTATTCAAACAGGATGATGTTCTGCCAAAGCTAAGCCAGTGGGTTCAATGGCCGAGAACTAAGCAAGTGCTCAAGAATTCTGTGAAAAACGCATGTTTAAAATTGGTTGAATCTGATTAACTTAAGTCCATTGGTTTCAATGGGTCTACACTAAGGAAGACTTAGTCAGATACCAGCCAGTAGTGAGATTCACTTCAGTGCAAGGAACAATCCGTTATAATATAATTCAACAGTTTTTACTCCATCTACTGCAGCTTGCAAATAATCAAACTTTAAAGGCAAAACTAGAATACTACACACACACACACACACACACACACACACACACACGGAATCCAATTTTCAACACATTGTTAACAAAATAATGTGATTATCTGCAACACAGACAGAGAGAAATAAGTCTAGTCACCAATTAATATGGTGAGCAATGCTATGTTCTATTGGTCTTTTGATTTCAAATACATTTGTTGTTTTTTGTTATTCATGTTGCTGACTTCTATTTTTATTACTTTTTTCTTTTGCTGTTGGAAAGCCACTTTGGATGGGAATTGCCCTGAGAAGTGACCTATGAATATTTTAAAGTAAATTAAAGATAAAAAAGCAACAATTCAGTTCCCAGGTGCATTTCAACCTTGTGGTCTTCTTCAATGGTATATAAACCAATGATTTTACTGGATTGGCTGCATTACAGTAGGATTAAATTCAGACGCCTAAATCAGAGTGGAGGACTCTCCTTTCCAGGAAGATGGCACATGATATATATGGGCAGGCAATGTGTCTTCCATGCCTTCCTAGGAAATTAACACCAGAGCTTCAGACACTCGGCTCATCCTGTGTTGAACAGCATCCTCCTCTTTGAAAGTTCTTCATGGGCTCCTCATCCATCTGTCCCTGCATCCAACAAAGTCATTGTGTGAGCAAAACATCTCCCCCTCACACCACAGAACTTCTTCTCCCTCTGTGTGGTACTGGGCCCTATGTGCTCTGGGTACTTCCCAAATCTACCAGAACAGATTCAGGGCAGTGCATGTGGGAGGGTGGAGAAGGAAGAGAAATTCTGTGGTGTAAGCAGAAATTGTTCTGTTCATGGAAGGTTTCACTGGATTCAACCTAGAACATTCTTAAAATAAAACTATTATTTTCATTATTTGGTGTACAAATCTCACTTGTAACCCTCCTTGTCTATGAACTGGGTTGCACATGGTAACTCATCATATATGTCTTTGAGTGAACTTATAGAAGTCCTGAAAAAGAGTTTAAATATTTCTATTCTCTCACTGACCACCAGGATATGTTTTTCTCTGTGCTACAGGTACGAAGATCCTTCCATGTGGTGATGGGAATGAACCACCTTCAGTATTTTTCCTAGTTTTCACTTCATGTCCCATTGCTAAGAAGACCAGCTGGAAGTATCACACCCGCCAAATGCATGCAGCCATCGTACTGAATTCTGTAGAGTTCTCCCTTCCTTCTCCTTGTACATACATTTGTTTAAATAAATTACTTGTGCACTCCAAATGGTAACATTTTAAATGTGTGTGTCAAAAAAGGCCCATTATAATGGGCAAGGGTTTCTTTTTTTAAAAGCTATTAAAAATGAATTACAACCTCTTTACTGTCTCAAGTAGCATGAACAACAATCATAGCACCAACTTCAGTACAGTAGTTGTAAAAAGTGACATTTGTTTGACAATTTTTCTGGCCTTGGGACTCACTTTTAATATTTATTTTATAGAACATTATTTGTTCCATTACAATTATTGCCCATGATGCAACTGAGATAAAAAAATAAAAATAAAAAAATGTGGAAAGTGCTTATTTTATTAATCAGTGTACAGAATATTATTTATTGCTTTGACAAATCTCTTAATATTGATAGCATTTTTAGAGGACAGAAACTTTCCCTGAGCCAGTGAATTAGACTATCAAAACCAATTTGAAAAAGTGCTCTAAACCTATTGCTGCTTTGTTTTGAAAAAAAGAATCCTTATTTTTTATTTAAGATAACAGAAGGATGAGTTTAGGAAATATTTGTGTTGCTCAAAGCATTGAACATTTAGTGCAGATCTCCACAACTAAATGGAACTAAATATAGGCCACCAGCCCTGAAGTATGGCCTGCCAGGATCCTGGTAACCCCTCCTTTTTCCTTCCTTCCTTCCTTCCTTCCTTCCTTCAACCCTGGTGGCACTACCATTCATGGCTGATGGGCTTCCATATGACCTGATGGCTCTCAAGACTCTCATTCCCAGCAGGCAAGCAAGTGCTGTCTGGAGCTGATGGGAGTTGTAGTTCAAAATATTTGGAGGGCACCAAATCGAGGGAGGCTTCTATATTTATACATACAACCACCAGGATTGGAGGCCATGTGCTTTTGAATATCAAACAGATATTGCCTTCATGTCCTGCTGGAGGGATATTCATAGATATGTGGTTGGCATGTGGGAACAGGATGCTAGACTAGATAGGCATTTGGTCTGATCCAGTAATGCTCTTCTTATCTTCCTGTAGCACTCTGGTCTAAACCACTGAGCCTCTTGGGCTTGCCAATCAGAACGTTGGGGTTTTGAATTCCGGCGACAGGGTGAGCTCCCATTGCTCTGTCCCAGCTCCTAACAACCTAGCAGTTCGAAAGCACACCAGTGCAAGTAGATAAATAGGTACCACTGTGGCAGAAAGGTAAATGGCATTTCCGTGTGCTCTGGTTTCTGTCACGGTGTCCCGTTGCACCAGAAGCGGTTTAGGCATGCTGGACACATGACACGGAAACCTGTCTGTGGACAAACGCTGCTCCCTTTTACCTTTTACCTTATTATGAAACAGTCCGCCTACTCCAACAATTCTCTAAGCATGGAACCTTATTTAGCCAAAACATCACCATCTGTGAAAAGGAGGGAAGGAGCACCAGGACCAGAAGAACTGTAAGTCTGCAGAAGTTTTTAAAAAACCTTTAGAAAGCAACCTTATGCAGGGGGACAACCAGAACCATCCCATGAGAACTGAGCATATTTAGCAGCCATGGAATTCTGGCTGATTATTGTGAGAAGCAGTTGTGGTCCCAAGGTGGGGCGTTTACCTGCTCTCTCATCACTGGCATTGCTATTGCTTCCCTGGAGGTGAGGGAAGGTGGCTGTGAGATTGTTGTTGTGCAAATGCACTGGTGGAAGCATGGATTGGCTCCCTTGGTGCGTTTGCAGTGTTCTGGTCTCACTGCCTACTCCCCTCTCCCCCTCCTGGGAAGCTGCAATGGTGCTGGTGATGGGAGGTGAGGTGGTTGCTGCTGCCCCACCGTCTGCTACTGGGAGGGGAGATAGAGGGGACAGAGGGGAGATTGAATGGGCTATCGTGGAAGTAGGCAGACTGCGGGTAGTTGTCTGTCTAGATCAGGGGTCAGCAAACTTTTTCAGCAGGGGGCTGGTCCACTGACCCTGATACATTGTGGGGAGCCAGAATATATTTTGAAAAAATAAATGAACAAATTCCTGTGCTCCACAAATAACCCAGAAATGCATTTTAAATAAAAGCAAACATTCTACTCGTGTAAAAACACAAGGAAGGCCCCACAAATAACCCAGAGATGCATTTTAAATAAAAGGACACATTCTATTCATGTAAAAACACACTGATTTCCGGATTGTCCACAGGCTGGATTGAGAAGGCTATTGGGCCGGATCCAGCCCCGGGCCTTAGTTTCCCTACCCATGTGCTAGATCCTATACATGAAAAGTGTTCCCTGCAATGTTTTGTTGCAGGCCTTGCTCAATCAAACACTCCTACTATTTGAGGTTCACAATGCATAATCAAAAAGATTTTACAAAACGGTGCCATTTCCAGATACAACCGGGAATGCCACAACTGGGAAGGTTTCTGCGATATTTCCAAATGTGAAAAATTAGAGAGTGGTTCCCTAACCACATGGAGGCAGACACTCAAGTGGAGAGATCAGCACAGGGCTCAACAAGACCGTCCCCTCCTCCTGACACTCTCAGATCTTCCTCTCACCTACACATGTGCAGTGGGAGGTGCGTGTGGGACTCCCATTCCTCGTGGCAGACCAGCATTTCAGTACATGCATACTGAGGAAGTGTGGTGGTGGTGAAATACACGCTTCATGGCTGCTCTGTCAACGTACGATGGATTACACCTTGAGTTATGCTTATGTAACAGGTACTCAGCCATATTGCTCTGAGTTATTTAAGAAAGCAACATATTCTTGCCTTCATTCCATCTCAGTGAGGACTCTTATGGAAGGCAAGGGGTTCTTCCCAAGGAGCAGCTCTCCATAGGGAATTGCATTAAGCTCATGCATGATGGCAGCACATGTCTATTTCTCAATGACTGGCCATGGTGTCGCAGTGAAATTGTACATACAGTGAAATTGATAGGTGGGCAATTATCACAGATGATCTACTTTTCGGTTTTTACTGATTCATTTATATAAACATACAAAAACCAAAAAAACTCTGCATATAACATGTTACACACTACTGTACAATCTAATGTTCCCTCAAAAATCAACTTGCTCCCTTCTGGATGATTCTACATCAACATTAAAATTATGTATTCAATACAACACATATATAATAAAATTTTTATTGTATGAATAAATGATTGAAGTAACAATGGATCAATTATGACAGCAGGGAATAGCTTTAAATGATTTTATTTGATGTTATCATTCCACATACTTAATAAAGGGCAGCGTTGATTCCCACACTGCTCATTTCTTTATCTACCTTCCCTTAAGTGAACCATTTCCTTTCATTTTGCCATTATTGGCAGATTATACCAATTTTACTAAACAATTCTGATTCGGTTGGGATGATCAGAGCACACCATTTATCTGCTATTAATGTTTGAGCCTCAGTTAACAAAACTCCCGACTAAATTCTGATTTTTTTTCTACCAACCCAAAAGAACTGTAAGTGGGTTCATTTGTATACGGTGCCCAATTATTTATTGTAAAAGCTCAATAAGTTAGTCCCAAAGCATCTATCTCTCAGGGACTGGGCAGAGGAGGAATGGTGGAGACTGCCTCCCCATCCTGACCCTTACAGGGAGGAGGAAGTGGAAGACAGTGTAGATTTACAACAGGGGTTTGAGGGAAGTAGCAGCTCAGAAGCAGATGACAGGGGAAATTGGGAAATCATGGGAGAGCCAGAGCAACACCTGGCTGACACGTTGTCATTAGAAAGCATTCCAGACCCTCCATCTCCCAGAACCTGGCGAGTCTTAAAAGTAGGAGAGCAAAGAGCTCAAAGACAGAGGGGACTTAGCAGCACCCGTAGAAGTGACAAATGAGGAAGTGGGAGGGATGGGTTGGAGATTAACTTGGGACAACACCGTTATCCAAGAGGCTGGGTTCTACAGCCTCTCTCTGTAAAGAATGAAATAAAAAAGGACATTAAGAAACTTTTCCTTATCTCTATACTTTCCTGGGCAACCAGTCGGGAGCCTCTGACAGTATCCTGACACCACCAGACATGAGTATACAGTGGTACCTCGGGTTACAAACACCTCGGGTTACAAACACTTCAGGTTGCAGACTCCGCTAACCCGGAAGTAGTACCTCGGGTTAAGAACTTTACCTCAGAATGAGAACAGAAATTGCGTGCATGTCGGCAGTGGGAGGCCCCAGTAGCTAAAGTGGTACCTCAGGTTAAGAACGGTTTTAGGTTAAGAGCAGACCTCCGGAACGAATTAAGTTCATAACCAGAGGTGCCACTGTAATCCACATCTTTGTCCCTATATTTCCTATGTGCTCTGCTAACCTTGTGGTGGCTCACCACATTGCTCTCTTTACTCCAGTGAGCTGCGCGTGGTCAGCCAGATGGCGGAAGACAACTCAGCTTAGCATCCATCACCACACTACAGCTTAGGGACGGGATGGCAGAGCATACTGATTGCGGGTCCTCACTGGGCAGTTGACCCAGGGCAGGGCAGCAATCACTTTAACAGCCACTTTCTGGAGCTTTTTGGGCAAAATTTTGTTTTTCCTAAGGGAATTCAGCCGAAGCCTCTGATCCGCTTATTCAAAAGCCATCTTCCTCCATTCTTCAGCCAACATAATAACCCCTTACGTGTCCAATACATGGTATGTAGAAGATCTGTCAAAATGCCACCTGCAGACCTTATCAATTGCTGCCATCTCAGAATATCTTTTTGCTAAATGTTTGGGGGGGGGGTGTTCAATACAAGCTGCAAAACTAAATGTTTCTGTTATATCTACCTCTACCCAAATATACACAGTTGATTTATATTTGTTGTATTTATAATTTCATTTCTTTATTCTGTTTATATTCTCCCAGTGCACACCCAAGGTGGCTCACAGCATAATTGAAAACAGAACTAAACACACACTGTAAATATTTTTAAATAGATAAATGAACAATCCTATTAAAAACAGCACGGACAATTCTTAAAACCATTTAAAAGCATAGGACAAAAAGACGAGAGTTCGCACTGATTTCTACAACATCGTCTGGTACGGCAACTCTTTCATTTATGCATCACAGGAAGCTGCCTGAATGCACAAAGATCCTTTGATTTGTACATCTTTTTCTACGGGAGGGCCACATTCACTTCTGGGCAACTTTTCAAGGGCCACATGCCAGGGATGTGTAGGGCCCCTATGTATAGTGGGCTAGTTTTCACACAAACGCACACATCCAGAGGCAGCAAGTTCCGCCCAAGATTTTTTTTTTGGGGGGGCAGGCACTTCACCATGTGTGCATGATGTCACACATGTGACACATCTGTGTGATGTTGGACTGTGAGGCCTGGTGACTCCTCCCACCACCACAGGGAGGCCCATCAAGGCCCAGGCCTTCAAGGGGGGGCTCCGTCCTGTCCCCACGTACTAGAGTTTGCACCTATGCACAAATCCATCCCTCCCCAGCCAGGCGAACAAGAGGGATTCCTCATCTCTGAACATACCAGATTTATTTTCAGATGGTGTTCTGAATGTACCTCAAAACCCCAGATTAAGGCATTTTTGGTCATAGTTCTGGATTAGTGATGCAACAGGGCATGGCGTTCTCCTTCTAGAAGGAGTTTTCTTGACAAAAGAATAGCCAATGTAATCATTAATAGATAACTGAAAGATGAGTTATTCATTAAAATAATTCAGGCGTTTTCAGATTATTCATTTTAATACAAAAAAATGAGTCATTATTCAGCTGCTTTGGAGCACTTGAACATTTTCTCTCAAAAGGAATGCTGTGGTGTCTCAATGTTGCATTTCTGTTTGAGGTGACAGGAGATTTTGTTCCACCTAGCACTCAGACCGGAGTATTGCTGCTGGGAAAATGCCATTTTTCTACCAACGAGCACTGCTGTGAATATTTCATGGACTGTAATTGCATGATAGCCACAAGCACCTACTGGATAGTGCCCATGATGTCATGCATGATCATGGATAAAACTCTACCTAACCTCTTCACCCTTGTTAAATGCCTTGCAAATTTGGTGACTTCAATCAAAAGTGAAGCAGAATTGAGGAGTTCTACAATTATATTTCTTTATCATTTTTTTGGCAGCTGATTTGATCAAAAGTATTCTTAAAGTGGTTTAATTTTTTTAAAAATAAAACTAAGCTTTACAAACTAAACATGTTTCAGTTTATATAGATTCTTCCTTAAGGAACTATCTGTTATGTTTAAAGAGCCATTATCTCTTGCTATGACGGAAGAGATATCAAGTGCATGCATGAAGAAGCCCACACTCTTCACTATGAGGCAGTGACGCTGGCCAAATTACATTACAGCACATCCCCTAATTTAACTGAAGTCTTGACTCTGCTATAATGTATTTATCCTAATGACTAATTCATGCTTAACTAAGGCTACAATCAGTAGTGCAGTTAGGTAATTTTAGACTCTGGGCTGAATGGTTGTATGGGTGATGGTGGCCTTTATAGATAGTAATGTGCATTGCTTAACTTACTTCAAAACGTAGATCCATTTTACTGAGAGTAAGGCCCGCCCTCGAACTCAGTGGGCCTTATTTATTCATTGTATTTAGGGATCTCTATACTGCCTTTACCAAGCATCCACTGTGTGTGGATTTCCAATGGTTCCAGAATAGTGAGTAGACTTACAAAGAACTGTGCTGTAAGGCACAGAGTTGACAAATAGCCCCAGAACTGGCCCAAGATATTTTGCTGCCTGAGGCAAACATCCCATGTATAGATGTCAACTGGTCTCCCACAATGCTGGTGATGGGACAGCATGCTCTACAGCACCTGTGGACAGCCATCTAACTTAGGATATACTGGACAGATTCTATAGTGCACACAGCTCTGTCCCCATTGTATCCCTCAGAAACTGCCCCTTGAGACAGGCGTCTCAATCTGCCTAATGGTAGGGTTGGCCCTGATGGGCCCGCCCTTGTTGTAACTCACAGCAGCCTAAGAAGTAACTCCTCGTAGCTCTTTGTCCTCTCCACTGGCTGTTGGATTGACCTTAGTATTCTTTAATTCAATTGTGAAGCACCCTGATTCATTGATGATGCAAGTACAGAACAGAAGCACTGAAGAATCATGTCTATGGCTACTGTCATCATGATACAAAAGTGGCTGGGCACTTCAACAGCAATTATGCAGGCAGCTCAATCAGTTGCTGAGTTGTGATGGAAAATTATTGCTCTTTCCACTTAGCAATTACAGGAAAAGATGGCCTGCCGTTGAATGGCTGAAGTGACAGGCATCAAATAATGGGGCCATGGTGTGAATAATTTCATTTGCATCGCTCCATTTCTTTCTTTTAAAAAGAATGGAAAGTGATCTTTGAAATGGCAGCGCAGCCACTGGCAAGTCCCATAGAGAAGGATGCTTCATCTTAATCCCAGCCTTGATAATATTTAACAGCGAGCCAATATCCACTAACCAGTGAGTCTTCCTCTGGACTAAGTGGGACTTCTGAGCAGACATGTATAGGATTGCTTTATTACGGTCTGAAACCTAATTACAAAAGAAAGCTCCACTTCTTTTCCCTAATGTGTGTGGTTTTTACCTGTTCTCATTGTATTGCAGTGGTTCTGAAGGTAGAAAACAAATCAATGAATAGATCAAACTTTCTCCCAGCTCTTTAAAATCCATGACGGCAACCAACAACCAAGAGTCAAAGACTAATGAATGACATAAACCACAATGGATCCAAGTCTCGTGTGGTTTATCCTCTAATGTTACCTCTAATGTTACCTAGTAATGTTAACTAGCTCATGAGATAACACTGTTAAGTGATGTTGCACTGCAGAATCATTACAAACATAATATGGATTTCCTTCCAAAAGTGCGGGCTAGAATAAAAGTGAGACTGATATGCAGTGAGACTGAAATTTCAGCCTCTAATACTGCAATGTATGCTTGTCTTTTAACTTTATAGAAATTGGGAGATGTTGTATCATCCAAAGTGCATGTTAAAACATGTGAGACTAACAGCAGCAGCCCTACTTTGCATTGAGCTGGAACAGGGATGATGGATTGCCCTCACACAATGACATCCTCCTTTCAGCCATTTTTGTGCCTCCTACTGAAAGAATGCAAAAATCAGAGGAAGTGGCAATGCACCAGTGTTGTCAACACAACGGGGTCCATGTGCCTTCATCCTGATGCTCAGTTGCATAAAAGGTAAAGGTAAAGGGACCCCTGACCATTAGGTCCTGCCGTAACCGACTCTGGGGTTGCGGCGTTCATCTCGCTTTATTGGCCGAGGGAGCCGACGTACAGCTTCCGGGTCATGTGGCCAGCATGACTAAGCCGCTTCTGGCAAACCAGAGCAGCGCACAGAAACACCGTTTACCTTCCCGCAGGAGCAGTACCTATTTATCTACTTGCACTTTGACATGCTTTTGAACTGCTAGGTTGGCAGGAGCAGGGACCGAGCAACGGGAGCTCACCCTGTCGTGGGGATTCGAACTGCCGACCTTCTGATTGGCAAGTCCTAGGCTCTGTGGTTTAACGCACAGCGCCACCCACGTCCCTCTTAGCTCAGTTGCATATAGTTGACTAATTGTAAAGGGAAATTGATGGGGACTGTGCATCTGGAGGAACATATGAATGCAAATCCTACTGCACGTAATGGATGGATAACACCCATATTTGATAAAGCATAGATGTTCATCCGAGTGTGGCTGCCATCTGTTTGTAATGCATTCCTTTCAATGTGTTGTGTATCTGAATATGAGTTCAAATGCATCTCCCCAAACACATTCTACCCTGTAGCACTGGTAGAGAATGAAGCCCCACGGCTTCATTCCTTTTTCTTGGTTCAAAGTGAGAGGAAAGGGAGACTTTGTTTGCCTTGTGTTACCACATAGTCCAAACCTAGTTACCTGTGCCATCATGTTCACTCTGTGATCCTGGATTGACTGGAATCAGGCACTGAATAAGCTGCCTGGAGTGCAGGTGGGTTGCCACATGGCAAGACACAGTGAGAAAAGCAAGAACCTTTATTAAACTTCATAACTGGGAAACAGGGGCAAAGCAACTGCTTACATACATTTCTGAAAGCCTGGGCCACTCCCACTCCCAACGTGATTGGCTGCCTAAACTTCCAAGCTGCAAATCATGACTCAGAGTTCAAGGGCCAATGGCAGTGGCCCAGATCCTGAAATGTTCTGTGATTGGACATCATGTATCGAATCAGAACACAGGAGCTCAGAATCCTTAGTTCAGACTCAAGCTCGGGCAAACACAGACCACTGAATACATAACAATGCCTTTCAAGTTCTTTATTAAAGGTACTAAAGCAGCAGATGGAGAAAAGTAATGGGAAGGAAGAGCTCATTTATAACCATCTCTCCCACCCCTAAGATGGCAAATTTCACAATGAGAATGGAACCTCAGGAAATTTTAGCTCAGCACCACTATCAGTTATGTCTAGTCATAACAACACTGGCATTGTAAACACTTAATTTTTTGTGATATAAGCCCTAGTCCATGAAAGTTTAGAGTAGTTCTGTAACACGTCACAAGAGTCAGTGTTGACTTTGCTGCAAAAGACTAAGGCGGTTACTGCTCTGCAACTATCCATAATAATACTGTGGGGTTTGGTGTTGTTGGGTTTTTTTTTTTTGGATTTGAATTTTTTTTCTTTTGCCATGGTTGGAGACTCATAAGATGGGAACAATACAGGGAGAAAAGGGATGGTGGAATTTTGGTTGCAGAATTGACAGGAAAGTCTTAATATTTTAAAAATGCCTACTCTGGTTCAAGTGGTTGAGCTGAGATGGATTTGCTCAAGAGGTGTACTTACTACACAACATACAAACTTGTTCCTCTTCTGGGTCAACAACATAAAAAACCCAACAGTTCCACCAATTCGTTTCGGAATTTGGCTGTGCACAGCAGTGTCTGGCTTCGCACTCAGATTTCTTTCTTTTTTTAATATATTTATTAGGTTTTTACAAAAAATAAAAGTACATAACCACCACAGAAGTAGAAAAAATGTAAAAAGAAATAAAGCATAATCAAAAGTAACACACAGAACAGATCAAAACACAAAAATATAAAATACAGTAAAGAAAAATTCCACCCAGCCAAATACGAAAACATAAAAACTCCAACTTTTTCGATCATACTTAATTAACTTCCTTTCTTGACTTCCTCACGCCTCCCTTTTTTGTGTTCCTCTTTACCCAATCAGATACAGCAAATCCTTACGCACTCAGATTTCTTAATCCTCCCTCTCTCCCATTTTCAGAGCAATTTTGCAACTGTTTAACATTGATTTCCCTTTCCTTGGTGAAAGTCAATAAACAAGGGGGCAAAAGAACATTTGGTTGATTGAATGCCCATGCACTTTTTTTAAGGCAGAGACACTGCTTGATGGATGGGAGATGGGGCAAGACTGATGCCTCAATCAGTGTTGAAACAGCTCATAAGTACTTCTGCCGGACTGCATGGGAATCCGGGCAACATAAAAAGGAGTAAAAAATATAAATAAGTTGGGAGCTGCTGTTTCAGCACAGGCTTGCGTGCAGCCTTGGCCTTAATCACGCCTGTACAAAAATGATAAAGGCAACCTGGACAAATACAAAGAGGAGCTACCGGAATGATCCCAAGAATGGGCGAAAGCTTAAAAGAGCATCCAAGGCCAATTTGGCTCAGGGGGGAAAGGAGGCTAAGAAGGGATAGGATTTCCTTCAAAAGTTACTTAACCTGTTATGGAAGCCTGAGGACGGCAATGGACGAGTTCATTATTTCCCTCCTTTTATGTGGACTCATGTTCAGAAAAAGATTCCGAGCTATAACAGGTGTATTTCAGACAACGCTGCAAGATTTTGGATTCTAATATTAATTGCCCAGTGGAAATTTACAGATTCCATTAATATTAGTGCCTTTATGTCTTAGAGCAAACTGTTTGCTTATGAGGGAAAAGAGCATGGAAGCAAGCGGAAATGTTGAAGTACTGAAGTGGCTGCTGTTCTCATATTTATTTGCTCTTCAAACACGCTTTGATCCAGATGTATATATTTTCTACCACAGATGCTTGAAGACACATTGGAGGGGAAATCTGGTAAGACGGAGGTGATTGGTTTGTGTGATACAGGCACCATCATCTCTTCATTCTGTTGTTGATAAAAGGTGGGACTTAAGTGCCTTCCGGGAGCCAGGACAAATGCAAATTAATTTCCTCCTTGCGCAGGCAGATCTCACAGGCTTGAAACTAATATCAGAAACATCATATTCTATTCAAAAGGACATGTGGGTTTGTTTTTTTTATAGAAAACTCAGATTATTTAATGAGCGTGGGTTATCACTGAAACCGTATGCTAAAACTTTGTTGGAAATTGATGGCGCAAAGTCTCTTTGAGCTTGTCGCCGTGAGAAAGTTAGTCACCGCCTAAACTATTTCCCAACAACTGCTATTAATTTGGCTGCGAGTTAGCACGTCAGGGCTGCTCCTTATCGCACCGCTTCTCACAAGCCCCTGAAGCTACAGACAGGATCCCCAATCAACTGATGTTAAGGGCAGAAAATGAAAATTATTCACAGAACGTTAGCAGCCACGGCTAGACTGGGATGCCTCTTTTCAGGCAAAGCACATCAGTCAAACTGAGTGGGTGAGCGAAGTCTCTCAGAAATGATGAACAGTGCTTTTTACGTTTATAGCTGGCAGAGTGCGGGGGGTGGTGTGGTAATTTGCTGTTGTGTCCTGCCTCCAAACCAACACTGAGGAATGAAGAAAATGGTATGATGACGTCTGATGTGTAAACTATGTGTTTGATGCACTGTTTTTCTTAAGATAAATCTACATTGAAGTGATGAATCGTATTTAGAACTGCATAAAACTCCAGCTGCAACCGGACTACCTTATCTGGCTGAACCAGAAATGCTGTTCATGTGCCAAGGTAGGCTCATTTTGCTGCAGCTCCTCCTGTGTCAGAAATGCTTCTGCTTTTCCCTGTTCTTCATGGTTATCGCAATATCGTTGCAATGGATGGGGAGAAAAACCTTTAATTCCTTTCTTTCCACTACCTCCAGCCTGGGTAGGCCAGCACTGTCAGAGGCTATCAAGAAGGCAGCCATGACATTTCCCTCAGTAATCTGTACCCTGAGATGGGAATGATTTCTGAGGAGTCCAAAGCAGGTATTTAGGAAGGGAGACAGAAGAAATACCAGCCCTACCCAAGTCTTCTCTTCCCTGAGTCTAACATAGTTTGCTTTCCCCTGTGAGACCCCGACTCAGACACACATTTCAAGCACAACACCAAAAGGGTCTAGGCATGTGAGAGGAAAAATCCTTTGCAGTCTGTCAAAAATGTAGATAAGAGCCCAGCAGCCAATATTATGACGTAAACAGAAATAAGATGGACAGTTGGCAGAGGCAGGAGATTACTTCGAGAAAATAATGGAAATAGCCTAGTCTAAGCTCACCCATCCTACCCCATATGCTTTACAACCAGGTTTTGGGTCTCCTCAAGTGGCTGTTTTGATGGTCAGCTGAGAGGAAGGACAAGAGCGGGGCCGGCCAGTGGCGTAGCGTGGGGGGTGCAGGGGGGGCCGGCCGCACCGGGCGCAACATCTGGGGGGCGCGCTCGCACTCACAGCTCTCTGCCCCTACCTGGCTCACTCTCTCTCACTGCAGTGCTGGCTGTGCGAATCCGATCCGAGCCGCCGGGTTGCCGCCCACTGTGGAGGGGGTGGGTGCCAGGCGTGCGGTGGGGGGAGAGAGCGAGGGACTATCTGTTTTTTTTTTTTTATATAAATATTTTTATTGCTTTTTAGAAATACAGAAAAAAGAATAAAGAGTGGTTATAAGAAAATAGGGTATAGATAACAAGTTTCCATATTCTTTTTCCTTCTATTCTATAGGACTTCCCCTCGTCCTCCGAACCCTGCGTTCTCTGTCTTATAAAGCATCAGCAATTTGTTAACTTATTTCAAAACTTATTGTAACTTCCATTTTATCATGTTCCCTATTTTCAATTTTACTGTCGCTCAATTCTTATACGTTTTATATTTAACACAATAAAGTTATTTCATTATTTTACCTCTGAATTCTTGTGTCTTAATTTTCATTCCAATAACTTACATTTGCTGAAGCTAGAATTTCCTGAAAGGTGCATTTTTTTTTTTTTTAACATTCATACAACTTATAGTGTTTTTTCAAGTAGTCCTTAAACTTTTCCCAATCCTCCTCAGTTGTTTCTTCTCCCGCGTCTCGGATTCTGCCAGTCATTTCAGCCAGTTCCATATAGTCCATCAACTGCGATTGCCATTCCTCCAGCGTGGGTAGATCTTGTATCTTCCAGTATTTTGCAATCAGGATCCTTGCTGCTGTGGTAGCATACATAAAAAAGGTTCTGTCCTTCTTAAGCACTCTCTGGTCCACCATGCCCAGAAGGAAGGCCTCTGGTTTTTTAGGTAAGGTAAATCTCAATACCTTTTTTAGTTCATTATGGATCATTTCCCAGAAGGCCTTCACTTTCGGGCAGGTCCACCAGAGATGGAAGAATGTCCCTTCCGCCTCTCCACATTTCCAACATTTGTTGTCAGACAGATGATATATCTTGGCTAACTTGACTGGGGTCATGTACCACCGGTATACCATTTTCATAATATTTTCCTTCAAGGCAGTACATGCCGTGAATTTCAAACCGGTGTTCCATAACCTTTCCCAGTCTGCAAACATAATGTTGTGCCCCACATCCTGAGCCCATTTTATCATAGCGGATTTGACTGTCTCATCCTGTGTATTCCACTTAAGCAGCAAGTTATACATTCTCGAAAGTAGTTTACTTTTTGGCTCTAACAATTCAGTCTCTAGTTTCGATTTTTCCACCTGGAATCCAACTTTTTTATCTATTTTAAATACCTCTTGAATTTGCGCATAGTGCAACCAATCTCGTACCTTAGTTTTCAATTTCTCCAAACTTAGCAACCTCCAATTGTCTCCAGTTTTTTCAATTATTTCCCAATATTTAGGCCAATGGGCCTCCATGTTGGGTCTCTTACGTGCCTTGGCCTCCACCGGTGAGAGCCACCTCGGAGTTTTACTCTCCAATAAGTCTTTGTATTTTATCCAGACCCTCCAAATTGCTCTTCTGACAATATGGTTTTTAAACAATTTGTGCACTTTGGCCTTGTCATACCACAAATATGCATGCCACCCAAACGCATTGTCAAACCCTTCCAGATCCAGGACATCAGTGTTCTCCAATAAAATCCAATCTTTCAACCAGCAGAAGGCTGCAGATTCATAATATAGCCTCAAGTCTGGCAGGGCAAATCCCCCTCTTTCTTTCGCATCAGTTAATATTTTAAACTTTATTCGGGGCTTTTTGCCCTGCCAAACAAACTTAGAAATATCCTTCTGCCACTTTCCAAAACATTCCACCTTGTCCACGATCTGTAGGGCCTGAAACAAAAATAACATTTTCGGCAATACATTCATCTTTACAGCAGCTATTCGGCCTAACAAGGAAAGTTTCAGTCTTGACCATATATCCAAGTCTCTTTTGATTTCTGACCAGCATTTCTCATAATTATCTTTAAACAAATTCAAATTTTTGGAGGTCAAGTACACCCCTAGGTATTTTACTTTTTTAACCACATTCAGCTCCGTTTCTTTAGAGAACTCATCTGTTTCTGTAACTGTCAAATTTTTTGCTAAAACCTTGGTTTTTTGCTTATTTAACTTAAACCCCGCCACCCGACCAAAATCAGAAATTAATTCTAACACTCTTTTAGTGCTGGAGGCTGGTTCCTGAAGTGTTAATACCAAGTCATCTGCAAATGCTTTCAATTTATATTGTTTCACTCCGACCTCAATCCCCTGGACCAACCGGTCCTTTCTAATCATATTTAGCAACACCTCCAGGACTGAAATAAACAATAGGGGGGATAGGGGGCACCCCTGGCGTGTCCCTTTTTCAATTTTAAACTCCTCTGTCACCACATTGTTTACTATCAATTTAGCTTTTTGTTCTGTGTAGATTGCTTCTATACCATTTTCGAACCCCCGCCCCACTCCCATCCCTTCCAAATTTTTCTTCATAAACATCCAAGAAATATTATCAAAGGCCTTCTCTGCATCAACAAAAATCAAAACCGCTCTGGTATTCAGATTTGTTTGTAGAAGTTCCAAAATGTCAATAATGTTTCTTGTGTTGTCAAACAAATGCCTACCAGGGAGAAAGCCAGCCTGGTCTTTGTGAATCACTTCATTTAGTACTTTTTTAAGTCTATTTGCCAAAATATCTGCAAAAATTTTATAATCCACATTTAGGAGTGAGATGGGGCGGTAGTTCTTAAGTTGGGTCTTATCAGTCTCTGATTTAGGTACCAATGTGATGAAAGCTTCTTTCCACGTTTCCGGTGCCCTCCCTCCCTCCATTATCTGGTTGCAAACCTCCATCAAAGGTTGTATCAAATAGTCCTTTAAAACTTTATAATATTTGGAGGTTAAGCCGTCCGGGCCTGGGGACTTGCCAAGTTGAAGATTTTGAATGGCACTTTCAATTTCTTGCTGTGTAATATTACAATTCAGGTTTGTTCTCATTTCCAGGGGTATTTTTTGTAATCCATTAGTTTTTAGAAATTGATCCACCTCTGAGGCTTTTTGCGGCCCTTGTGTATAAAGTTCTTTGAAATACCTCTGGAAGCACTTTCTGATTTCCTCAGGTTTCTGAACCATTCTCCCTTCAATCTCTAGATTTGTAACCGTATTAAGCTTTTGTCTCTTTTTCAACTGCCAAGCTAGCAGTTTCCCACACTTATTCGCCGATTCGAAGGATCTTTGTTTCATTTGTTTAATTTTCCATTCCACCTCTTGGTTTATCAGTTTTGAATATTGCGCCTGGAAGAATTTCACTTCTCTTAACACGTCCTTCGACTTAGGCCTAGATCTTAATTTTTTCTCTCCTTCTCTTATTTTCTCCAATATCTTCTCCTTCTTTTCATTCCAGAGCCTTTTCTTAATTGTGTTTTGTTGTATTAGAAACCCTCTCATAACTGCCTTACTTGCGTCCCAGATTGTTCTTTTTTCCACGGTGGTGTTCAAATTTATCTCAAAATAGTCCTTTAAGGTTTTTTGGGCCTTCTTCACAATCTCCTGATCTCTTAATAAGGTGTCATTCATTTTCCATCTGAAGGTACCGGTTGTGTTAAGTCTCAATTCCACTTTCAAAGCACTATGGTCGGAGCAGGTTTTTGGGCAGATTTCCACTTTTCTAATCTTAGGTGCCAGTCCTCTAGTTGTCCAGATTTGGTCGATTCGTGTCCATGTCAGATGAGCTTCAGAAAAGAAAGTCCCTTCTTTCCCTAGAGGGTTCTTAACCCTCCAGATGTCCACTAAGTCCATATTGTCTGTCATTTCAAAAAAAGTTTTGGGTAGTCTGCCGTCTTTCGATATGTTAGCACTTTGTGACTTATCCATATGTACAGAGACAACCCCATTCATATCACCCATCATAATGATGTTGCTATAATCCAAATAATCCAGCATGGTCTCATGCAGCTTCCTGAAGAATTCCGACTTTCCCTCATTTGGAGCATATATTCCTAATATCAAAATTTTTTCTCCTTGTGTCTGTATTTCAATCGCCAAAATTCGGCCGTATTCATCTTTAAATAAAAATTTCGGTGACAGGCTCTCCTTTGCATAAATCACCACTCCTCTCTTCTTAACTTTGTCCGAAGAAATAAATTCTTGGCCTAGTCTTTTGTTAATTAACACTTTTCTATGGAGCCTTGTCACATGTGTTTCCTGTAGGCAGATAACGTCCAATTGTTCCTTTTTCAAAATGTGAAAGACTTTCCTTCTTTTTTCCGGGGAATTTCCGCCATTTATATTCCAACTAAGAAGCTGCAGAGACATCCTGAATCAGTTGACGGGTTCTACAATGGGGTATCTAAGCTTCCTCCCGATCCCGGGGGAGGTAATGCTGGTCCTGGTCCTGGTGGTATATCTCTTGGAGATGGTCCCGGTGGTGCTGGAGGCCAAGAAGCTGCGGCTCCTTTTTGCAGGTCCTCCTCGTGGTCGTGTAGGAACTTCTGCTGGTCTTCAGGTGATTTAATCTTTATTTTCCTTCCTTTGTAAGTAAATGAAAGTCCTTGTGGAAACTCCCACCTGTAAGGAATTCCGTTGTGTCTCAACAATTTGGTCAAATCTATATAGGTAGTCCTAAGTTCCAAGAGATATTTGGGTATATCTCTGTAAATTTCGGCCCTTTTACCTTCTACCTCCAAAGATTTCTTAAAATGTAGGCCTAGTATCTTATCCCTTTCTTCTCTTGATCTCAGAGCAACCAAACAGTCTCTGGGCTTATCTTTCTTTACTGATTTTCCCAGTCTAAAGGCTGTCACAATTTTAAAGTCCTTTTCTTCCTCAATTCCCCAGAATTTGGTGAACAAAAGTGTCAAAAATCCCTCTAAATTATTTTGTTCCAATTCCGGGATAGCCCTTATCCTGAGATTACTATCTTTACTCTTCAATTCAACCAATGCCAGATAGGCTTGTTGTTCCCCTACCTGCCTTCTCAAAGGTCTTACCTCTCCTTTAATTTCATCCACCTTTAAGTTCGCCTGTTCTGCTTTTTGGTTGGCTTCCACAGCTAATTTAAAGTTTTCTGCCGTAGCTCCTTGCAATTTCTCAATTGCCTGAGTGTGCTGCGAAACCTGTTCAGTTAATTTGCCAATAGAGGATGTAGCTTGGTCAATCTTTGATGTTTGATTGTCCACTTTTTGGTTTAAGACTGCCAATTGTTCCAAAATTTGTTTTAAAACTGTTTCAGATCCTCCAGTTGCCATGTCTTCTGCAGCAGGCTGCACTAGTTCCACCTCCTGTGCTGTCAGCACAGTTGGGACAGATGATCTGCGATGATGAGTTAGAGTTGTTTGCAAAAGTTGCCCAGATTTTTTCTCTTTTTCTTTATCTTTAGCTTTAGCTGCTCTTGTTCTCCCTGTGCCGCTCATTCCACACCTGCCTCTGTTCAAGGTCAAATGGTCTTTTGTCCCATGAGAAAAACAAGTCCCAAATATAAATAAAAAAACCACGAAAAATTTCAATAAAACTCAGTTCCCATGCAACTATGTTTCCACAGTCCTATAGGGGGAGTATTCCAAAGCTTCGAAAAAGAAAGGAACTATTTTCCGCCATTGAAGTTCCTCAATTCCCCATATTGAGTTTAGTAATTCCAAAACACAAAAGGAAGGTTTCCAGGACTTCTAGTTTTTTAAAATCCAGCCATAAAGTATCAATACAAGTCCATGTAACAATGTTTAATATTAGTATCTCAGTCTATGCAACAATTTCGATCTCTGCAACAATATCGTCAGTTTGACAGCAGTTTGACAGTTCTTTTTCTATGCACTGGCAGCCCGGTGACGGGGTTATCTCTTTCACCCCCGTTTAGCCCAAAGATTGGAGGATAGTTCTAAAGAATAAAAGTCTATACAACCCACAGTTCTTTTCCTTTTTGGCTTCAAAATACAGAGTCTCTCAATGCACCCTTTCTTCCACTTTAACAATCCCTTTTTAAATACTTCAGCTCGTTTCCGAGCCCTTGCTTTGATCTGATTAGCAGAGTCGGAAGGCGGACTTCCTGTTACTCGCCTCCCGCTTTCGGCCGAATTTCTTCAATTTAGTTGGAAAATTTAGGACCCTTACTCACGGGTATGTTGCTCCAATTCCGATAATTTCAAGAAGAAAGGTCAGCGCTCATCAGCAGCAGCAGCGCGGCTTTGCTTCCACGAAAAGAGCGATGAACTCACAGCGCCGCTCCCCCTTTCACGTTCCGGAGCCTCTTACGAGGCTCCTTCACAGCTTCTGGGGGGGCTCCAGGCGCCCGCCGAGTCCCACGGCCGCAGGCTCACTCTGCCTGCGGTTTTTCTTGATGGGTCTCCGCTTTGCCGCAGCGGACGACCCTTTTTCGCGGAGCCCCTCTTCACAGCGCAAAGAGGACCGCCATTGCTGTTTCGCGCCGCCTCCGGAAGTCGAGAGCGAGGGACTATCTGGGGGAGGGACAGTGCAGCGGCCGCCCAGCGCAGCGCTGAGCGCAGGAGAGAACCACACCAGACCAGGCCAGGCAGCAGCAAGAAGAAGCTGGCAGCGGCGGCAGGTTAGGGGTTAGGGGGCGCAAATTACTTGCCTTGCCCTGGGTGCTGACAATCCACGCTACGACCCTGGGGCCGGCCCAGGATGTTTTGCTACCTTAGCCAAAATTGCAAATGAAGTGGCCCAGGCAGTAAAAGGAGGCAGGCAGTGGCAGCGTTTGTGCATGTGGTGGCATGGGGCGGTGTGTTTATGCAGCTCTGCCACTGCCAGGCAGATCCACCACCTGAGGCAGTTGCCTCACCCTGCCGCATAGGTGAGCCGGGCCTGGACAAGAGGCTGTATGGCTACAGTCCACTTTTAAGAGTATCTGACCCAGATGGGTCTCTTGAATGACAGCTGGCATTGCCCACCTAATCACAATGTATTCAGATAGCTGGGAGAATGCCCACTCAGAGTAGCAATAGGCTGGAGATGGGCCATCAAGTTGAAAACAACCCTAGGGCTGCCATATGTCTGGAATTTCCTGGACATATCTGGTATTCGTCCATCAAAAATAGTGTCTGGGTGGAAATTCCGAAGGTCGATAAAAATGTCCAGGAAAACCCGGGCGTAGGGCAACCCATATCGGAAGTGTAGATTTTTTTGATGAATATCCTAAAAAAATAGCTCAAAAACTTCTTGGGGGGGAGGAGCTTTTGCAAAAAGAAGATCAATAACTTTGCCCCCCCAATAGCTCAACACTGAAATATGTCAACCCTAAACAATAGCCTTTCCTCCACATGGCCAATGGTCAAACATGATGGGAGCTGTAGTTCAACAACATAGGACTATAAATATCTGAATTAAGCAAATGTTCCTGTGTTGATTTATTCTCCTTCTTCTTTATCTTAAAATTTCTTTCAAAACTTCTTTTTATTATTATTAGTACCCACCCCATCTCTTTTATACTTAAATGAACCTGCCTGTGGTGGTAAATTATAATGTGCTTCCTTTCTCCTTCTCTCCCTTCCACTCTCTTCTTCTTTATTATAGGAGTGTAAAATTCATTTTCTGCAGCAGATAATTTAATTTGTAATCCAGCCGCAAGCTTCAGAGTACTTGATGAATTGAACGGGGAAAACATACCAAGCAACAATGAGTTTCATTTTTAGAACCATGGTGCAAAAATAAAGGCCCTCATCTATTGCTCATAAAGGAATGCCTGCAAACTACTTTTGTTTAATTGAGGGAGATTGGATGTATTAGAAGTGATGTATACACACTTTTCATTAATGTAGCTGTGGGTTATAAGGGGCTGTCCATAAATTATGTCACACTTTAAAAACCTCACGTGGCTTCCATCTTTCTTGTTGTCCTACTTTGACCTACTTTCACTCCATCTACATCTTGGTCTTGGTCAAAATATTATTTGCCCACTTGCCTGTGGGGTATGAAATACTCTGTGAACGGTCCCTAAGCATAAAAGACCAAGGTTCCAATGCATAGTGGATTGTCCTTTTATTCCTTCTTCTCACCTTCAGAAGCCATATAAACCAGGAGTAGCCAACATGATGCCCTCTAGGAGCTGCTGAACTACAGTTCCTACCATCTCTGACCATTGGCCATGCTGGCTGGGAGCTGTAGTCTAAAGTAAAGGACCCCTGGACAGTTGAGTCGAGTCCAAGGTGACTATGGGGTTGTGGTGCTCATCTCGCTTTCAGGCTGAGGGAGCCGGCGTTTGTCCACAGACAGCTTTCCGTGTTGTGTGGCCAGCATGACTAAACCACTTCTGGCGCACTGGAACATTGTGATGGAAACCAGAGCGCATGGAGACGCTGCTTACCTTCTCGCCGCAGCAGTACCTATTTATCTACTTGCACTGGTGTGCTTTAGAACCCCGTTATGGGGACTCGAACTGCCAACCTTCTGATCAGCAAGCCCAAGAGGCTCAGTGGTTTAGACCACAGCGCCACTTGCACCTAAGAACATCTAGAAGGCACTGTGTTATTTCCACTAATTTAGGGTTTATACCCCACCTCCAGTGCTGAGAGCCTAGAGCTAATATCAGACTCTGACCAACTTCTCCTGTCAGCTGCGACAACACAGTTATTACCCCGGCTGAGCAAATAGGAGTCATTAACAGTATGCCTATGGTGCATAATGCACTGCTGCCTTTGCCTCTTAACTGTTCTGAATGGTGGCATACAACAGAAGAAAAACACCACGTAAGAACTGCCCCTGCAATCTCCAAAATAAATGATTGCATACATAATAGGAGTGAGCAGGAGAAGATAAAAAAATTAATTTACGTAGCCATAAGCGAAATTAATTTGTTCCTCCTGTGTGCTCGTAGCTATTGTGTAAGGCATTGTAAATGGGTGAAAAAAACACCTTGTAATGTTTGCTAAAATGAAAAATCACCCCATTTCACACATGGTGTTCCACAGTAGCAATGCTCATCTGGAACCAGTTTGAACAATATGCTCATTTCATGTCTAAAAACCTGATGCATTGCATTGCCTACCGCACTGTTATGCTGGCATAGTTTTTCACCCCGTACAAGACAAGTACATCTTTTTTGCTGCGCAATTTGATGTTTAATGGCGTTCTGTACAATCTTATGGCAATAAAATCTATCAGGGTTGGCGTATTATTTACCTAGGTGGCTCTTTGGGAGGAAAAACACGTTAATTAGACCGTGTTTCAGGCTGCAATCCTAAGCATACATAGTAGAGAGGAAGCCCCATTAAACATTGTGAGACTTACTTCTGAGTAAGCAGGCAAAAGACTGGGTAGTCCACAAGAATAATGAAGGCACAAAGGAACAGGGGGTTCCACGGATTTTCATTGGCCTACTCCTCTAGCTGTAGCCCAATTTGCATTCCATAAACCAGAGGTTTTCAACCTTTTTGAGTCCACGGCTCCCTTGACCAACTTCTTTTTGCGGCTCCCCTGTGGGGAACTGCACTCAGAGTCTCAGTTATGTCACCCCTTGCATGCCAAGCCGTCAGCCCCTCACCCTGCTTTTGGACACCCTCCCTTATGGAAGATACCCTCAGCCTCCTCTCCCCTTTCCTTCGGAATCCTCACCTGCCTGCTTGCTTCCTCTGAGGCCACCTCTGTTGCCGGCAACCAGCACCCCCTGGCCAGCCCCAGAGGCACCATTCACGTGGGTAGCTTGTAGCCAGGACCACTGCAGCAATCAACCACACAAGCCTTTGAAGTCAGAGACATGAGAAGGCATCAGAGGAGGGAGGGAAGGAAGGAAGGAGGGACAGAAGCCTGTGGTGCCTTTGGCACACCTGACCCCCATTCAAGGCACCCCAGGGTGCCACGGCACACTGGTTGAAAACTACTGCCATATACTAAACTTCACAAGAAGTATAGGCACCACAGAGCCCTAGGCCGATCTCACTTCAGATTAGACCTGGTGGGTCCTATGCATTTAGCTTACAGGAATCCTTCTGATCAGTGGACCTTCCTCTGGGTTTCCCCTAGTTTTCTACTCTTAGGTTCTAAGCTCTTCTGCCATGTCTACAACTGTTTGCAATGTTGAAGAGACTATATTCTTGTCCTCTCTGCAATATTCCCTTAGGTCTTCATAAAGAAGGGTGTCTCCTTCTTACTTACTGGACGCATGCAAAATGGTCTTTAAAGATAATGATATATGTTTGCAGATGAAGATATATCCTTATTGTTTCTGCCCTCTCTCGCAGATAATAATGACAATGACCTATTTCACACAGCTGTGGTAGATATCAGAGAGCTATATGCTGTATAAATGATAATAAATAAATGAAATACACCCATAGAGACACTTGTCTCTTGTGAACTAGGAGGATAACATTGTCCATGAATACAATAAGTATTTTTGGTGCTGTGACCTCTTGCCCATTCTGGCTTGCTCATTCACGTGCTCTGCCCCTTATAAAAGGTATATTATTTATTGTTTATTTTGTTCAATAAAAGCTAACTTAATAGAAGAATTTGTGTCTAGGTGTGAGGTTGCCCTGTTAAGTCTCAGCCTCCTTTATAAGACCAGTGGTAACAGTGGGCCCTGGAGAATATTACTCTCAATTTTACCCATGGACTGCCATCTGTCCATATTTTAATTTGCTCTGAACTAATTTTAAGATGTATTTTAATTAATTGATTGCCTGCTTTTATGTTTTTATGTGCTTTGTATACTGTGTTAGTTTTATGATGTTAGCCGCCCTGAGCCTGGCTCCGGCTGGAGAGGCTGGGGTACAAATAAAAAAATTATTATTATTATAAGAACAATTTGACTGTATTTCAGGTGACTACTCTGCAGTCAGTGGTTGCAAAATGCTGCATGTGTTTCCCTAAACGACTTTCATCACTGTTTCATTTAGGGCAGGTACGCATAAATCATATTCCGAAACTGATTCCTCTTGCATCTTGCTTGTTGTTAGCCTCTTGCTGTGAGTAAGCTTTTAAAATTACTTTGCCTCTCGTGAAACTAATAGTTTTGGGGGCTTCAACCAGAGATGTTCAATGATTGTTACAGCAGGAGGCCTAATTGCACTCAGCCCTCTAAGGTACTGTGTTACAAAGCAGTTAAAGAACATTTACACATTGTGGAAAGCAAGGCTGCGTGCTTCAGTTACATGGGTTAGTTTAAACTGACCCAACGTGGAAAAGTTGAACGAACTGGGGATGAATAGCCTGGTGATGACTATATCACAGCCAGATACAATATAGTCTTTGAACATTGATGGAACATTTTTTCTTTTGCTGCAGAGGGTAGGACCCAAACAAGTTTCCATTACAAAAAGAGGGACTGGGATGGGCAAATATGCCAAATTTGGGTTCTCTTTTTTTCTCGTTTTCCCAGACTTTCTGTATCAGTTTGCATTGTGTGTGTGTGTGTGGAGGGGGTGGGTTCTCATGAAAATTCAGAAGCGAATTTTCCCTCCTATACCTTTCTACGCAATATTTCCTACCACACATGTTCCTACAAAGTGATTTCTCTAACATCGTGCTGTTTTTTCGATGTTATTTTCACTGTATTTTCATGCTCATGTATTCCAGCCCTGTACATGGAGTTTTGTACACATCACTTGGCTGGAGAACTACACTGAAAAATTCAGAGAAATCTGAATTTTGAATGACGGCTGTGTCTCCGTTCCTGTATTATTTCAGACCATCACACCAAGGAACAGAAGTGTAAATCAGGAGTGAGCAACCTGCTGCTCTGCAACCTACTAGTTCAGACTTCTAGCAAGCAGAATTGTTTCCCCTTCTCCCCTCCTCAGTCTTCTGGGCATGGAGAAAGAGGGAGGGAGAGATAGAGAGGGGGGAGGGAGAGAAATAGAATGGGGTGGCAGAAGGAAAGAGAGAAAGATGGCCCTGCCCACCATTGGTTCTGACCCCACCCACCACTGGTTCTGGCTCCGCCCATAGCTAGATTTGGCTCCGCCCACCACTACCCCCTAACAAATTAGCCCTGAGGGAATGTGGTCTTTGGCAGACAAACATTTACCCACCCCAGGTGCAACTAATATGTATAAAATAAAATGATTCTGCACATGAATGATGTAGGCAATTGAGAGAAGCAAAGGTCAGGATCGACAGTCATGGGGTCTTCCTCAGGTTTTCAGTGGTGAGCAGCCTGACTAGCACAGGGCTGATAGCCTTGATCAGCAGAAATTACATGCCTCCAGCACACATGTTGTTTCATTTCAAAAAGCAAGATGTAAAATACTGGGGGATAAGCACACGCAGGGAACAATTCTGCTCTGAATGGCAATGATTTGATGAAACTGACTCACTGGTTGATTGCGACGAGCTTCCGAGGGGCCAGTCTCTGGAGCGGCACAGCAATATCTTTTCAGACTTACGGGAAGACAAAGGAAAAATTAAGAGGTACGGCAACAGTGAATGCAAATTACGCCACCCACCTTGCACTTCGACGCCATCATCTGCCAAGCTCTGCCTCAGCTGGAGGCGGAGATGACAAACAGATAATTAATGGCTCTCCAAACTTGTCAGCTAAGAACCACTCGGAGAAAAGAGGTCACTTGGTTATGCCAATTACGCAATTTATTCTTTATAATTTCACACCAAGCCGAGAAATTGCTTTCTGCGCTATTATCGTGATTATGCTATCCGTGATCAGAGCTAATCGTTGTTCTAAAGGAACACTGAGGTGTGTTATTTACCAGAGAAATATTTGGACTGACAGTTAAAACAGATGGTCAGGATGTGGCCACTTGAGGAGTTCCTTGGTGTAAACTCCTCTGAGGAGTCCACAGCTGGTGTAAAAACAACACATCGTCTGTTAACCATCTCCTGATTGCAGTGGTTTGCATTGAGAGTCAGCTGTGTGCAGATGCACAATTGAACATTGCTAAAATGCCTGAGTGTTGATGACCATGCTGAGATATAGCTTGGCCGCTGTGGTCCTCACATTGGTAGTCTCAAGTCTGGATTACTGCATTGTGCTGTAATAACCCCTGATCTTAACTCAGAGACTACAGCCATTGCAGAATGCAGCCACTGGGTTTTCAGCTGGGGTGTTCCATCAACACGATAGAACGCCTCTGCTAAGGGAGCAGCTCTGGTTGATAATATATTACCAGGCGCAATTCAGGGATTTACTTTTAATTTCTAAAGCCCTAAACAAATCAGAACTGGGTTAACTAAGGCAATATTACAAGCAACTGTGCTTCTCAGATAGTACTGCAAAGAGTATGACATGTCCCAGAAGTGAACTTGGTACTAGATGTTGGGCTTTTAGTATTGCATCTCCAGCCCTCTAGAATAAATTACAAGCTGAAATTAGAGATGTGCTTCATGTCTTGTTATTTAGGTGGCTGCTAAAGACGCTATTGTTTAAGAAGGCATTCCCTAAAGCGTAGTACTTGTTTTATTGTTTTCAGAGTCTGCATTTTTGTATTTTATCTTGTCTTATCTAATTGCATACCACTTGGGTAGCTTCTGCCTATAGGATAAATAAATAAACAAAACAAAAAATCTTCATGCACCCCCCCACACATATAAAATGTTGTGAATAGTTGGTGGTGTTTGGGGGGTGGAGTATCAATATGCACACACATTCAGTGGCGTAGCGTGGGTTGTCAGCACCCAGGGCAAGGCAAGTAATTTGCGCCCCCTAACCCGTGGATTTGCGCCCCCTTACCCGTGGATTTGCGCCCCCTAACCCTAACCCCCAGATGTTGCACCTGGTGCGGCCGCCCCCCTGCACCCCCCACGCTACGCCACTGCACACATTTCTTCTGTGTAGAGGTGATAAAATAACCAAAATAATGGGAAAGTGGTGGCATAATGGCACAGACACAGCATTCAGTATATCTGGAAGAATGATTTGTTAGGATTCGTAGCACATTGATCCTACTTCAGAAATAGAGGCCAGGTAATTCAGACCTCCAGGGAGAAATTTAGAAGCAAATTTCAGGAGCATGACTCCCCCCGCCCCATATAGATATTCCTATCTATATGAATAAGTGGGAGCAAACTCTGGTCAGCTTCATACTAATAATATCTACCTGAATTGTTCTTTCAGCACTTAATGATTATGCTTATCGAAAGGAAAGGTGGGAAGGAATACAGGTAATTAAATGAAGGCAGTTATCCAAATGCAATTGCGCCACTTGTCACCTCATATACCTAGCTTGCTTGCTCATTTTCTTTCTCTCTCTCTCTCCTCTTGTCAGCATTTACAAAGTCATTGCTGACACTGCATGCTACAGGGGAAAGTTTTAAAGAATTCTTTCTGCTGATTGCAGAACAATAGCTTGCTACTGAGGTTGCTCACCTGCCTCATCTGCATGTAATGCCAAACTAGCCTTCCCCAACACGGTCTGGTCAATTTTATTGTATATAGCCAAAGGCCTTTACAATGGATGATACAGAACAAAAGGAAAACTTCCCTCTAAGATCATACAACGTGGCCTCTAGCAGTTTACAACATAAAAAGAAATTTACAACATCAAATTTTAAAACCTGGAGTGCATTCACCTAGCTGGAACGGAGATTCTGGGCTGCCGGCGCAAATTTGGCTACCTGGTGTGTTTATCTGTTAGGAGTTCAATTGTCACTTCCTGTGCTGATCGACCCGGAAGCCAATTAAGAATTGGTGATATAAATTCTCCTTTGGACGTTGTATACAGGGGGCAAATCAGCAGATACTGTGTGATGTCCCCTACCTGACTGCATCCATGTGCACATTTGTGATCCACATGGGAAATTCCCTGATATCTTCCTCTAAATATGCTGAGGGTGTTGGAATCTTAGTTCTACAAAGGCCCTGTGAAGTTATGGGAAGGTCAGAGTCTCAAGGTAACGGGGTCTTGAGTGATTGCTCTTAATTTGGGGGTACCAAGTAGAGTAACAGGCGACAATGATGGTTGCTCTATCTTGGTTGGCATCCTGATCAATAATCCAATTTCTAAGGTCACGTGGTACTCTCTGGATGTTTTGGGCTACAACAACCTGATGGGAGTTGCAGGCTGAAACATCTGAAAGGCCCCAGGTTGGGGGAAACACTGGGTGGATCTAGACACAGGGGGGAAACACATGCTATCAATAAGTCAGAAATTAATCGTTATAACAAAATAAAAAAGTCTCTATGGAAAATCACATTTTAAAATTTCCTGCTCTCTGGCACCCTCTGGTGTTGCATACTTATAGCACATTCAAATTGCTGTTTCTTTATTAATGTAGCTGAGTCCACCGTGCTAAGCAATGCTTTTGCAAGCTATTTCTAATCAAAACATTATGAGATACATTGATGATAAATGAAGTGAGGGTTGTAGTGCGCTGCGTGTTTTTAAAGTTATACTTTTTAAAAAGTTTAATTGTAGGAGGTTTGTTGTTATTAAGCACATTTGTGTCCCATTCTGCTTCCAGCCATCTTAGGACAGTGTACATGGGGCTATTCAATTTTATCCACACAGCAATCCTATGAAGTAGTTTAGACTTGTTTGGTGGTGTTGGGTAAAAACCAGAGCTTTTATTGAGCCGGAACTTGCCAGAACTCAGTTCCAGCACCTCTCAAGTGGGCACCATTGCCATTATAAGAGAATAAGGGTTCATGGTGAGTCCTGCACCCTCTTTTTCTAGAAAAATAGCATTGGTAAAAACTAATAGCTAAGCAGATACTACTGCATTTATATTAAATGCTGCTGAGTTACCACTTCAAACTGAATCACATTTCTCTTCCATCCCTAGTGGCAGTGGCCCATAGACATGGCTAGAGCAGGAACTCGCTGAGCATTCTTTCAGCACTGTGGCACATAGGCCCTCCTTGTTGAACCCCCCAAACAGAAGAAAAAACAAATTAATCTAGTGTGCACACAGCATTTTCATGAGGTGGGGAAGAGGGCTTATTGACTATTATTAGGGTTGCCATATTTCTGACACCCACAAAGTTGTTGGGTTTGTTGAGCATTTTGTGGGAACAAAAAATCCCCCCAAAATAGGGATTCTGAGCTTTCAGAGCTGTTTCTGCTGCTTTCCCCATCAGTTTTCCCTGACATTTTGCTGATTCTGCAAAATTCCCCCTGATGCCACTTTTGCACCCAAAAACTGAACTATGGCAAGCCAAACTATTATAGATGGTTGCTTCTTTTCTAAACCTACAAGCTACAAAATATGTTAAGTGGGATTTAAAAGTATCTTGTTACTTCTGTACAACACCAAAGCTTTAAGCCTGAGGTTTTATTTTCAGTCAGCCAAGCTAGCAACTCTTGTTCTGCTTCAGAAATCTAAAGAAGTTCACAGCTGCAGATGTTTCTGAGCAAATACTTTTTCTCTTTCTCCCTAACAAGGTCTTGTAGTTTTATCTGTTTAGAGTTACAGGCATATGGGGAGTGGGGGATAGAATTGGCAACAACAATGGAAGGAAGTTTGAGAAATGTGATTTGAATTAGTCCTCTGGTGACAATCTAAACAAATAAGTCTACATTTTTTCCTGCACGATTTACTGTAGCGGTACATCTTTCTGACATCAATACGAGCTGCACAGCACTCCTTGCATTTATCCTCTCTTTAAGGTAGTTTTGAAGATATTGAACTGGAGAAGCTGCAGAGTGAATTGCTTAATTGCCACCATTCGGTACAGAACATCTGTAAATAACTGCACACCCGTGAGTTCATATTCTCTGGCCTTGAATATGATAAAACTGTTTGACACTTAAGCCTTTTGCCTCAGTAACGTAGACAGAACATGAAGTGTTGCACGCCATTAGAACAAAAACTGCCTTCTGTTTCAGGAAAACAGAAAAGGTCTATTCCACTTTGCTACACAGCACAATCACCATGAGTCATTGAGACATAGCTGTCAACATTTCCCTTTTTTTTAGGATTCCTCGCAAGAAAAGGGAAAAGTTGACAGCTATCCATTGAGAGCTCTGGTGAATGTTACTGCAAGTGGTGATCATGGAATTATAGAGTTATTGTCATTCTCTTTAGTAGTAGTAGATATAATAATAAATTTATATGCCACTTGTTAAAATGGCTTCTAAGCAGTTTATAAGTGTGAAACCAGTTATAAAAATATAGCTACACCTAATCAAAATACATAATCATTTCTTATTGTTTTATTCTCAGTCTGGTTTATTTTTATGTACACCACATAGAAATGCTAATGATTACATGCTAATGATTACATGATATAGTGGTACCTCGGGTTACATACGCTTCAGGTTACACACTCCACTAAACCAGAAATAGTGCTTCAGGTTAAGAACTTTGCTTAAGGATGAGAACAGAAATCGTGCTCTGGCAGCACAGCGGCAGCAGGAGGCCCCATTAGCTAAAGTGGTGCTTCAGGTTAAGAACAGTTTCAGGTTAAGAACGTACCTCCGGAACATATTAAGTACTTAACCCAACGTACTACTGTATATAAATGCCCTACACAAACAGACAAATAAATAAATAAATAAATAAAATAATCCCAGTAAAACATTAGAAACATCCATAAGTAAAATGAATGGTAAAACAAACCTGTTAAAACATCATAACAATGAAACAAGTTAAAATAATTAGATCAGGAGCTTCAGGCCTGGAGATCAAGGGAATGCCTGTGGGATGCCAATACTAGGGCCGGTCAGCCCATGAGGTAGACTGAAGGAGCTGCCTCGCGTGGCGGAATCCTGCAGGGCGGTGCCCCTGCTGGTGAAGAAATGGTGGCGGTGGCAGCATCCAGTGAGATCTCATGAGATCTCATCAGAAGCTGCCACCATCTGTCAGGCTTCAGGGAATCCTATCCCTCCCACGATGGCAGCAAAGAAGCAGATAAAAAAAAAGAGTAAGTTCTAGTTACGAATTCATTGTGTTTGGATAGGTGAATTTTCACATAGCAAGTGTTTCCAAAGCAGGATGTGAATGTAGGGGTGAAAATAACATATAAAATGCACTATATTGGGAGAAATTGTTTTGCAAAATTGTATGTTTTAGGCAAAATTGCACAGGAAAAGATGTGGATTTTAGAAGAACTTTGCACTAAAATGCTGGTGGATTGTCATGAGGACTTAAAACAACAACAACAACAACCCACAAAGGGATGTGGATAGCAGGAAGTTTAAGATTTGAAAAAATGAGAAACATTGATTTTCATAGATTTGCCCGTCCCTCTAGCACCAACTGTGATGCCCCTTCTATACCAGCCAAAGGCATTTTTATTTGCCCAAGCATTCGAGAACAGTGTGAGATTTATTTATTTATTAAATAATAATAATAATAATAATTTATTATTTGTACCCCGCCCATTTGGCTGGGTTTCCCCAGCCACTCTGGGCGGCTTCCATAGAAACCAAAAATAAACTAAAATATCACAGAGTAAAAACTTCCCTGAACAGGGCTGCCTTAAGATGTCTTCTGAATGTCAGATAGTTATTTATCGCTTTGACATCTGATGGGAGGGCGTTCCACAGGGCGGGTGCCACTACTGAGAAGGCCCTCTGACTGGTTCCCTGTAGCTTTGCTTCCTGCAATGAGGGAACCGCCAGAAGGCCCTCGGCGCTGGACCTCAGTGTATGGGCAGAACTATGGGGGTGGAGACGCTCCTTCAGGTATACTGGGCCAGGGCCGTTTAGGGCTTTAAAGGTCAACACCAGCACTTTGAATTGTGCTCGGAAACGTACTGGGAGCCAATGTAGGTCTTTCAAGACCGGTGTTATGTGGTCTCGGCCGCTGCCCCCAGTCACCAGTCTAGCTGCCGCATTCTGGATTAGTTGTAGTTTCCGAGTCACCTTCAAAGGTAGCCCCACGTAGAGCGCATTGCAGTAGTCCAAGCGGGAGATAACTAGAGCATGCACCACTCTGGCGAGACAATGAGATTTCTTTTGCTCTGCTGGATTTTTATGCTGAATGTTTATGTTGTTACTTGGCTCGCCTTTTTGTTATAAATCACAATTATATAATGGCCCTTAATCCTGTACTACTGCAGAATTAATTATTTCTTTTCTGAAGGGTTTCCTAACCATCTTTTAAGTAAGCGAATAAAAAAAACCATTCAACCCTCCTGCATTTAGTATAGCCACTTCACAATCTGTTTTTTTTTAATAAAATATTTATTAAGGGTTTTTAAATACAATACAAATAAATAAGACACAGTGATACATTTTCATAACACATTTTCTTATCATCTTTGGACTTCCTCACAACTCCCACTCCTGCGTTTTTAATTTAAAAATTAATCCAGCAGTTTAGCAATGTTGTTTCACACATTTTATCTCAACTTGTTTGAAATCTTAAAAAAAATTAAATTTAGCCTAATCATTATCAAATTTAAACTTCTCCTCATAGATCACATCATCTGTTTTAATGGTGCCAAGTTGTTTATGATCTAGCTTCTAGCCACTTCACAATCTGGTCACTGATCCTATCCAGATTTCCTCCAAAATAAAGTCACATTAAGTTTAAGTAGGGTGACTCCCAAGTAAGTGTGCATGTCACTGTACTCTTAGGGTGCAATCCTATACTGAAAGGGGCTACAAGATTTGATGGAAATCCTGGTATGCTGTTGAAATGTAGGAGGAAGTCAGATACGCTGGAAGAATTGCTAAGAAAGGCCAAAGCCTGGGGCAGAATGTATCTTTCCTTACTCCATGGCCAAGGCCCCATTGACTGCACAACTTTACACTAGACACACATCACGAAGCCCAGTATACCTGAAGGAGTGTCTCCACCCCCATCATTCAGCCCAGACACTGAGGTCCAGCGCCGAGGGCCTTCTGGTGGTTCCTTCACTGCGAGAAGCAAAGCTACAGGGAACCAGTCAGAGGGCCTTCTGGTAGTGGCGCCCGCCCTGTGGAACGCCCTCCTGTCAGATGTCAAAGCGATAAATAACTACCTGACATTCAGAAGACATCTTGAGGGAAGTTTTTAAGTGAGGTTACAGGGAACCATGCAGAGGGCCTTCTTGGTCATGGCACTTGCCCTGTGGCATGCCCTCCCATCAGATGTCAAGGAAATAAACATCTACCTGACTTTCAGAAGACTTCTGAAGGCAGCCCTGTTTAGGGAAGTTTTTAATGTTTGAAGCTTTACAGTCATACCTCATGTTACGTTTACTTCATGTTACATTCTTTCAGGTTACGTCCCGTGGCGACCCGGTAGTGCTGGAAAGGGTTACTTCTGGGTTTCGCCGCTCGTGCATGCGCACAAGCACCAAGTCGCACCGAGCACCTGTGCAGATACGGCGGTTCAGGTTGCGCTCTTTTCATGTTGCGAATGGGCCTCCGGAACGGCGTTTGCAACCAGAAGTACCACTGTATTCTGTTTTTAATGTTCTGTTGGAAGCTGCCCAGAGTGGCTGGGGAAACCCAGCCAGATAGGCGGGGTATAAATTAATAATAATAATAATAATAGTAATAGTAATTATTATTACTATTCCTATTACTATCATGTGTAAGAAATTCCCCTCATTTGGACTTCAATAGAAGCAGGAAATACTAAAAAAAAAAAAAAAGCTCCATGCCGTAGCAAATGTATATATATATTTCATTGGTAAAACCAGTGGTGAGGAACCTCAGACCTGAGAGAGGAATGTATACCTCCTTAGTCATTATTTGCCATTCACTCCAGGCTGTGCTGCCACCTGAGACCACGCCCCCCTCTCCACAGACCACATCCTTCACCTGTCCTGCTCTGTGCCCTCCTTAAGTGCTTTGCTTAGCTGGCATGTTTCCTTGAGCTGTGATAACATGTATCCATAGGAGCCAACTCCTAGGGGCCACGGTCCCTTTGGCCCACCCCAATGAAATATTTGAGGTGCCCCCCAAAGTTCATGGGCATTGCCGTCATTTCACATTGGCCCCCCCTGCATGTTTTTCTTGTGTGGTTGTGGGTGTATCTGACTTTTGTGTGACTGGGGTGTTGCAGACCACAAAAGACGTAAGAGGCACACGTGATGCTCCACTCACTGTTAACATGCAGTTCCTGAGGGGGAATGTGCCCGGAATAAGGAAATGAGGGCACCATGAAATTGCACTTGCAGAAAAATTGTATCTCTTTTAAGGGGGGGGGGGTCCCTCAGAAAGTAAAGCGCAGACAGTGGAAGATAATGAGACGCTTTGTGATCTGTACCAACTTCTCTCACCATGAGCTGTAGCTGATTGTGTAAGAAAGGTCTGGATGCACCTTAAGAAAACGACCCCTTGTCTACCTCACACAGGAGATAAGAAGGCATCATGATCTCCCTATGCTCTGACTGCTCTTTATCAACACTTTCAGCCCACCTATCCTCCTAAGAATCCATTTGGGCTGGAGTAATGTCAAATGCTTCCTATAATTTACATGGTAATGATGCCACGGTTGTTAGATTACACTGACCTGCAACTGCTGCTTAATTTCAGAGCCCCCATTTACACAGCTTCCATTGGAGGGATTAATTTCACAGCTTTTAGCTTTCCGGTGGTGGTGGTGGTAGGAAGATACCATGTATTTTATGTACCAAAATTAGCAGTTTATTAGAAACATCAACCGTGCTGAAAATCCCAAGGGATCATTTTGCAGCTCTGTAAAAAGGTCACGAGGCATGCAATTGTTCCCCGAGTATGCAGTGTGCCTGTATGTCATTAGACCCCAGCCGAGAGCTAATGTCCTTTCATATTCCCACAAACTGCTTTTCTGTCTGTGTTGGAGAGAAGAATCAAATCAGATCATTAAGGCTAATAAATTGCCTTTTAAGATTGGTTCGGGAAAGGCACATAGACATATGTGGCACCTGGAATAGTGGATGCTGTGGAGGGGCATCGGTGTTCACCTGACCTGCTGACAGCTGAGTCACTCCTGCTTTGGGGAAAGGAGGCGGGGAGGCAGCAGGGAGGTTGACGTGGCGCAAATGCACCAGCAGGAACAGCAGATCAACTCTGCCAGTGCACTTGCACTGCGTTGACCTCCTCCCACTTTGCCCCTCCTCTTCGTGGCAAGTGGTCTTTCTGCCCTAGCAGCAATGAAAATCCGGGCAAGAGTTATTAAGGAGATGGCAGTCGACTGCTTTGGGGATGCCATTATTTAACCATAATATATTTTAGTAATTTATGTTTTTTAACTGTATTAAATTTTACCCTTCCGGTATGTAAGTTCCATATACATTACATGTGATTTTTGTAGTATTGTAAAAATGTACGTTTTATGCAGTGCTTTTTCCCCCCTAAAAAAATGTTTAGGGGTACTCTCATTTTGACTCAAGAAAATCACCATTTCATAGTTCAAATTGGGGAAAATAAATGCAGTAAATGGACAAATGAGACTCGGGGAACACCGGGAAAGGAAACGAAGGCGCCATCGCAGGTGGTAACAATGAAACTGACCAATCACTGTGCTAGATTCCAACTCCTACTTCATACATTAAACGCTCACTTCCATCTGAGATCCAGGAAACACCGCGACAGAAAATGAGGCCACCATCAGGGGTAGCAACGGAACTGACGATTCACGGTGTTAGAGAAGAAACTAAAAAAATTGTTTAAAAAATTTAATTCACAAAATGCTTAGGGGTATGCGTACCCCTGCTTCCCCCCAGAAAAAAAGCACTGGTTTTATGTATGATTCTAGGTAGCAAAATGATTTTATGCAGTATTTTATACTGTTGCCTTTTATACTGTGCTTATTGATCTTATATGTGAATGGTCTATGGCCCAAGCATTAATTAAACCACAGAGCCTAGGACTTGCCAATCAGAAGGTCGGCGGTTTAAATCCCCATGATGGGATGAGCTCCCGTTCCTCGGTCCCTGCTCCTGCCAACCTAGCAGTTCGAAAGCACGTCAAAGTGCAAGTAGATAAATAGGTACCACTCCAGCGGAAAGGTAAACGGCGTTTCCGTGTGCTGCTCTGGTTCGCCAGAAGCGGCTTAGTCATGCTGACCACATGACCTGGAACCTGTACGCCGGCTCCCTCGGCCAATAAAGCGAGATGAGCGCCACAACCCTAGAGTCCGCCACGACTGGACCTAATGGTCAGGGGTCCCTTTACCTTTACCTTACCCCTTCCTGCTTTGCCCCTCCTCTTTGTGGTAAGTAGCAGCCACTCAGCAGCTGGGAGGTCAGATGAGTGCCTCTGCTCCATGATGTCTTTTGCCACATGGCATTTAATAAATAGACATTCCTAGCTTTGATCTGTGGCCTAGGTTCCCCCCCCCCTTCCACTAGCTAACTGGCAAACACTGGCGGTATTTCGAAGGATCCCGCCAGCATGTCTGTCAATTTTACACCATTTGTATTTTCAGCCCAGGTGTAAGTTGTTTGCAGAAGTCATCCCAGGTTGCATTACCCCTATAAGTGCCCATCTTCCATAAATATCCCTCTTGCCCAAATGTCACTAAGCCACTTCCATGATGCTGCCCTCTTCCCCCTCTCTGGATCACCTTTTAGAGAATGTTAGCTCCGGTAGAGCAATAATGTTTTTTTTTTACCTTTTCTTACCAAAGAGGGCCATGCAGGCGCACGAGAGATCATTTTTATGGGAAGCGAAAGCAGTTTCTGAAATATATATTGCTGAAGCACCCTCTAGTGGGATAACACAAGACAAATTGGATTTTTCAAAGGCAAGTGCTACATATTAAACTCAATTGCTCCAGGCAGAGTATTTATGCTGGTGGCAGTAAATAAGCAGGTTAACCAGTTGTACCAATGGTCTTAATAGCTTTACTATTCCTATAATGTTGCAAGGAACACTTTGCTGTTGCATTTGTGGCAAATATTCTCCCACATTTTGTACTGGTTCCAAGACTTTCCCCTTGACTTTCATAGAACCAGGATGTTCAAAGAACATTTCAATGCAGTACTGAAATAGACATGGGTATTGATTGAACTAAATTTCACCAAAACAAGATCTTCTATATGCATCGCCAAAAACAGGCTAACCCACAGAATTTTGCTAACGGGAGAAAGGGACTTGGCTGGACTCCTGGCATGGAGACACAGTGAGGTTGGCGTGATGCAAGGATAACAGTGGGTGCAATGGATTGGCTGCACTGGTGTCAGGATGCTGTCAGTGGCTCCCGGCTGGTTGCCCAGGAAAGTATAAAGACAAGGAAAAGTTTCTTCCCATCCTTTTTTATTTCAATCTTTACAGAGAGAGGCTATAGAACCCAGCCTCTTGGATAATGGCGTTGTCCCGAGTGAATCTCGTCTCTCCCACTTCCTCATTTGACACTTTTACGGGTGCTGCTACATGCCCTCTGTCTTTGAGCTCTTTGTTCTCCTACTTTTAAGGCTCGCCAGTTTCTGGGAAATGGAGGGTCTGGAAAGCTCTTTCTAATGACAACATGTCAGCCAGGTGTTTCTCTGACTCTCCCATGATTTCCCAACTTTCCCCCTCATCTGCTTCTGAGCTGCTACCTCCCTCAAACCCCTGTTGTAAATCTACACTGTCTTCCATTCCTCCTCCCTGGAAGGGTCAGGATGGGGAGGCGGTCTCCACCATTCCTCCTCTGCCCAGTCCCTGAAAACTGGTGAACCTACATCACCTCAATTTTGTTGCTGGTATGCCCTACCCTAGGAACTAACAGTGACACTGTTGCTGGGAGCCTGGGGGGAGGAAACAGTCACTCTCCCTTCCCTCACTTCTATCTTACTTCCCTCCTACCTAACACTCCATTTCAGGATTCTAATTCCCTGCTACCCATTTCACTCCTCTCAGTTACTTTTTTTGCACTCCATTAATTGTCCTGCGATTTCTCCTACTACCCCCCACTGCATGCCCTCCAACACGTTGTGGTTCAAACACTGGCAAATGGAGGGGCGGGGGGGCGCACCACACTGGGTACCATTTGTGAAAGGGTGCCATTGTGGCCACCCCCCTGGATGCACGACGCACCCTCCCGGGATGTGCGCCACACACCACACAACCTCGGGATGTGCGCCACACCGCCACACCCCACGGGTGACATGCCATGCCCCTGGGATGCGCGCCAGCCACGCCCCCACCTGTTCTCCACTCCAGGGGCTGCAGCAGTTTGCTCCGCCACTGGGTTCAAATCCAGGGAGCCATCCTCCGGGTCTGAAACCCCTTGTGAGTCATGTGACCCATGCAAGATCTCAGACCCCCCAAAGGTGCTTTTTCGGGGAAAGGTTTCGCCCCCAAATCACATGAGAGCAAGGTGCCCAAAATGGCCGGCGTACTCTCATGGGAAAAAATGGGGTGTTGCTGGTTTTTCTGGGGTATGCTACTGCCACTTCCATGTTGCTTATCTGCCGCATCCTCTCATTCCTGCTTCCAGTGGTGACTGGGGCCCCCAGGGTCTGGTGGGGCAGAAAACACAGAGGCCATGGAAAGGAGGGTCAGAGCCAATGACAGGAGGACCCAACTCATTCTACTTTTGTTCCCATCCTCTGCCCTGCTGAGTTTTACAAGAGCAAAACTGAGACTAAGGAGGCGAAAGCAGACAACCAGGGCCATCCTCTGGACTGGTTGTAAGTAAAGGTACATTCAGACATGGAAAATATTGCATTACAGTGGTATCTCTGGATGCGAACAGGATCCGTTCCAGAGCCCCGTTCTAATCCTGAGTAGAACGTAACATGTGACTGCACGTCTGCGTGTGCGAGTCAGGTTTCACCGCTTCCGCACATGCACGTGACGCCATTTTGAGCGTCTGTGCATGCGTGAGCGACGAAACTCAGAAGTAACATGTTCTGTTACTTCCAGGTCGCTGTGGAGCGTAACCTGAAAATGCTCAAGCTGAAGCGTATTTAACCCGAGGTATGACTGTAGTTTCCTGATTATAGGGGTAGCACCTCTGTCCTGTTTACTTTTCTTTCCCCTTTTTATCATTTGAAAGCAGCGTTACAGAATCAAAGGCTACAAGAACAAAGAACTGCAACTGTTGTAATAATAACAATTCCCACATAATAATGGCAGGCGTTTCTATGAAAAGTTGGGGGAAGTTTTTAAAGAAATCCACATATTAGCTTAAAACCTAGGGACTAGTTTTCTGTTTTCTAGTGTATTTATGAAGGGAATAAAGTTCCACCACTCTCCAGCATAGTGTCATTGTGTTTTGCTCCTCTTACTGATCACAACTTGTGTGTTAGCTTCTCAGTGAAAGCTATGTGCAACACACTTCTATACCAAGATTTTGAAGTTGCTCCTTTAAGGTCTTTCCAAAAGTTGCCAGTGGCCATGCGTGCTCCCAACAGAAGAAATCCAATCAAAGGTTTGTCAGTTGAGTCCTGATTTTTATTTGTAAGTTCGATAATACCAGCTCTGGGGTTTTCATCACTTGCTGGTGCGCACCAATTTCCTCAATTATCTGATCCCAGAATGTTGGCACTTTTGTGCTCGATGTGTCTTCTAATGTTCCTTTCACACTGCAGTGCCTGTTGCATTCTGGAACTGTGACTTTTTGACTGGTATATGGGCATGTGTTGCACAAAATTTCATTCACAGCAGCAGGCATGCTGTGACACAACAACAAGCACCATCGGACACCACCCCTCTTTTCCACATGTATGTACCTCTATGGTCCCCCCACATTCATCACTTTCCTTCCACAATTTCCTGGGCATTTAACATAGTTGAAAATGAGTGGGGGGTTTTCCCCTAGAAGCAATTAACACAGAAATGAGCACCAAACTTCCACTAGATTCCACTAGAAGTGGCTTTTGCATCATGTGAAAGCTCAAATATGATGAGAAAATTAAGAGTTAGGGATTTTTCAGGGAAATGGAAACTGCTGTGTGAATGCAGCCTAAGTGCAAACCTCACCAGTGTCTTGACCCTCTCCCTCTCCATCCCTATTTGTACCAGTGATTCAGCCAGGGGAAGTTCAGGTGAATGACGCAGCCCTACCACCACAACACCTGCTGCTGATACAGTACCTTCATTCCCTTCTTTACAAAGTGTGAAGTGAGCTCTACCATCCTTTTTGATAGCTTGTGGGAATACATTCTCAGCCTGTTCCATACGGACGCGGGTGGCGCTGTGCTCTAAACAACTGAGCCTCTTGGGCTTGCAGATTGGCAAGTTGGCGATTTGAATCCCCACGGTGGAGTGAGCTCCCATTGCTCGGTCCCAACTCCTGCCAACCTAGCAGTTTGAAAGCACGCCAGTGCAAGTAGATAAATAGGTACCACTGTGGCGGGAAGGTAAATGGCATTTCCGTGCACTCTGGCTTCCGTCATGGTGTTCTGTTGCACCAGAAGCGGTTTAGTCATGCTGGCCACATGACCGGGAAGCTGTCTGTGGTAAACACTGGTTCCCTCGGCCTGAAAGAGAGCCACAACCCCATAGTCGCCTTTGACTGGACTTAACCGTCCAGGGGTCCTTTACCTTTTACCTTTATACCCTCCAACATTTCTCTGATGAAAATAGGGACATTCTGTTCAATACTGCTGCTGCTGCTACTACTACTACTACCCTGCCTATTTGAATGAGTTGCCCTAGTCACTTTGGGCAGCTTCCAACATATATAAAAACATAATAAAACATTAAACATTTTTTAAAAAAAAATATTTCCCTATACAGAGGCTACCTTCAGATGTCTTCTAAAGGTTGTATAGTTACTTATCTCCTTTGCTCGGGGGTCACATAGCGCCATACCCTCTAATATTTCTCCAATGGAAATAGGGACATCCTAAGAAAAAGCAGGACATTCTAGAATCAAATCAGAAACTGGGGCAGCTTCTGTAAATCCATGACTGTCCCTGGAAAATAGGGACACTTGGAGGGTCTGCTGTTCTGCATTATTAAAATCAGAAGTTGGTTTGGAATTGCAGAATATCCTGCTTGGACCATCAATGTTTCCACTCAGATTGAAGACTGCATAAAATGTTCTCTTGCATGAGGAAATCATTAGGTCACGGATTTTAGAGAAGCTTATGAAAACGTCCTACCATCAATTCTTTCCAAAGGTTTTACTACGAAGGTTTTACTTCCTGGATGCTTTACTGCTCATTTTTTGAAGAGGAATACGAAATTCAGCCCTGTACTTAACTCTCCATAAGCAATTAGAGTTAGAATTACCAATGACGGTTACAGGAAAAACAGCAATAATAACTCTCTTTGCTTTAATCAGGACATTGCTTCACAAATCAAAATACACTTGGCTTTCCTCTACAGATGAAATTTCCAAACTAAACAGGGCTGTGACTGTGGGACAGTTATCGTTTAAGCATCTGATTAATCTCAAATATTGGCCTCATCTGTTAACCTCCAAATATGAAAATGATGAAATTGCACCTTACTTAGGATTTATAGCAGTACTCAATCATACTTAGATGATGCTCATATACCTTTTCTGACACTAGAGGGAGTATATAATTTATTTTGTAAAAGCAAAAGACACATGCACTTAATCACACTGTATTAGATTAAGCGTTTCATTTCCTCTTTTCAGGAGTAAAAAAAAATGAAACGGTAATCACTCTGTACTTTTTATATACTTTAGCTAATTGTTTAGGGACATTGCAATAATAGAGAATTTGGTAGTCTTGCTAATCAAAGAGAAAGTGCACCTTGCAAATGCAGGCAGAAATATTTATTGTTTTTAAAGTGACTTCTAAGCCACCCTTCATTAGGTAAGAACCAGGGCAGTTTACAACCAGAAAAATCAACACATTAAAATAACTGATGGATTCAAAGCCATCATTAAAACAAGACAGACAGTCATTCATTCATTGGATCAACTTCCTCCTAAGGTCTAGGAAGAGAGATACATTTTCATCTGGTGCCAAAAACAAGACAGTGATAGCACTATCCATGGCTCTGAGGGAAAAGATTTCAACAGATGGGGTACACCACAAAGAAGGCCCTGTCTCAGTGAAACATCAAAAAAGCCCAACCTTGAAGAGCTTAATATAGGGATTGGCCGATAGAGGGAGAGGTTTTGCTACAAGTATTTGCACCCATTGGAACTGGTAGGGCAGAAGAAAGAAAACCCAACGGCAGGTGGCAACAGAGAGAATGGTAGGCGGAGTCAACTAATTTTTGTTTTCTCCCCATCCTTCTCCCTGCAGCAGGAGGAAGAAGATGACAGGCAGTGCCACCTGTGGAACTCTTGCAAGTAAGAAGGGAGACAGGTGGGGGCTGACTGAGGGAGGAGGGAGGTTGTTAGGGCAGGGCACTATTCACCTTAATGGACCAGCCCCCACCGCCTCCTGCAATAATTACTAATAAATCTGTTTTCGAATTCTTGAATTGTGGTGAATAAAAGGCTAGCAGCGAGACCATCGGATGTATGTTTACTTGGAAGTAAGCCCCACTGTATTTGGTAGGCTTGCTCCCTGAAAAGTGGACACGGGAGTACAGCCTAAGAGACGCTCCTTATTTTGCGCACTTTGGACTGCAGTTTATTCATGAGTGGAAATCGGGCTCATGTTAGACACTTTTTGCGAGCGAGCGGATATTATTGGAAGTCAATAAAAATCAACCTTTCCATTAAAAGCAAACCAAACAATGCAATAAAAGCATTTGGCAGATCGCCAGATGACCTATCTGTTGTAAGTGACTCTTTTGATTAATAACTCGGCTACACAGAATGCAAAAGGTGCTTTTATCCTCTCCCTCCCCATGTTATATGGGAAACTGCCATTGTAATTACTGGCTCTCCTGATAGTATGTGACTGTGTTATCCATCACAGAGGGTGCAAATGTGGGTTTTTAACTTTCTAAACTCATCAGTTGCTTTTTGAAGTGGGACACGGGCTGCTTTATATTCAACAGCCTTAGGGAAGGGAAGCTACTACACTGGAATCTTTCTCAGTACTCCAGCTATAATTTCTGTGATGCTCTAAGATGACACCTGTCTAGGTATTTTTAATTGTTAACAGCTAAATGGGGGAATAGGTTAACACGGTGGTAAAAAGGGTTGGCTCAACTATTGCCTCAATGGGACATTTGTCCTGGATAAGCAGCTTTGAAAGGGGTCCAGCAACTACACAGTATGTTATTCTGCATATTGGCAGCCATTCCAGCTCGCTCAGCAGAGCTGTCAGTGGGATGCCCCAGTCAAAAACTTTGCTGCTACATTCTGCTCCAGCTGCAGGTTCTGGGTTAAGCCTCATATACATCACACTCCAGCAACCCAGTCTTGATGTTGCCAGTGCCAAGAACACAATGGCCAAGCTGGCTCAGTCCAGCAACAGCCAAAACTGTCTTACCAACAGAGGTTAGTAAGAGGCACTCCTAGTCAATGAGGCTAAATGTGCCTCAGGCTCTAAATATAGCTCCAGGAGCATCCACAGACTACATAATTGTTCCTCCAGGTAGAGGGTAATCCCATCCAGAACTGACCTATCTCCAAGACATGGGAACCACGCACAGGGCCTCTCTCTTCCCAAATTCAGTTTCTTGGTGCTCCAAGTCTGCTCCAGAGACTACAAAGACACTCTGATTCAGAAGTTACAGAGAAACAGAGCAGTGTGTGATTAGACACTTTGCTCCAAATCCCCTAATGACCAGTCCCAACGTCTTCATTAAAGACGTTAAACACCATTGGGGATAATATAGTTCCCCAAACACAAAGGGCAGGATGTTGAAGAGCATTCTCCCAGAAGTACTCTCTAGAACGAAACCTACAGTTGGTCTGGAGCTACTGTGTGTCTCCGACACCAATCCCACCGAACAGGTCCATTAGGATACCATGGTTGGTGGTATCAAAAACCATGGAGAAATTTAGGTTGAACTCTCTTTGTCCCTCTCCATCAGTGCAAACAAGGCAGATTCACTCCCCCTAAACATTGTCTGCACCCATGAATTTCATTCACTTCAGTGGAGGGGGCAGCACTGTATATATATCACACTGCATGTATAGAATTGCTCAGTCTATGGAGCTGAACATGGAAGTTTAATGTGTGGACTGGAGTGCTGGGCACATGCAAAGTTTTGCTTGATCAGGGGCACAATTTCTCATTCGTGCTTCTAGATCAGGGATGGGGAACATGTGGCCCTTCAGAGGTTGTTGGACTCCAACTCCCATTAGTCCCAGCTAATGTGGTCTATGGCAGGCATCCCCAACCTGCAGCCCTCCAGTTGTTTTGGCCTACAACTTCCATGATCCCTAGCTAACAGGACATGTGGTCAGGGATGTTGGGAATTGTAGTCCAAAACATCTGGAGGGCCGAAGGTTGGGGATGCCTGGTCTATGGTCAAGGATGATGGGAATTGTCCAACATCTGGAAGCTAGCACATTGGCACCCCTGACTGTTGCCTGTCAGCCTGAGTGCCCTCCTCCAGCCATGAGATTGCCCAGAAACATCTGGAGAACCAGAAGCATCTATCCCTGATAAAATTTCAAATCGGCTTAGGATAAGCCAAGGGGAGCCATCATGGTGCCCTCTAGATGTTTTGGTCTACATTTCCCATAGTCCCTCACCATTGGTGCCAAGTGCCCCCAACACCTTGCTTAGAAGAACCAACCCATATATAGGCCATCAGCTTGAGAAAACAAGCCTTAAAGAGAGCTCACACAAAGTTGGCATCGGTGCCCATTTGTCTACAATCATGTGATTTTACTCAGTCACTTGAAGAACATTGATTTGTAGTTTCTGAATTCCCCAGTTGTGCATTGACTGGAGAAAAGCTTCCTGGCAGCCAAGAACAGGTTGTGGAACCTGAAATAGGAAAGAAACACAATGTAGTAATTGAGTGCATTGTAAGCCGGTCTTGATCTCTTATGCCAATAGCTGCATGTAAAGAAACTGGAATCTCTGTTTGGTTTCTTTTAGAGATTTCAGAGAATCCAACTCAGTGTATTTGCACTTCAAATGCAAACTGCTATCAGCATGTGGGCAAAGATAGCTTCAAAGACTTGTTTCAGTAATAAAAGTTCTTTTCACTAGACAAAGAGTTGTCAGAACTCTTTGGAACGGCCCACGGTTGGAATGCTGAGCCAGCCCATTACAGGGAAACACATTTTCTTATGTGTCTTGGAATGCCCTGCTCCTAGTCAGGCTGGAAGCAACGTGGGCCAACGTTTATCTTTCTGTTATAGATCTGCATTCTCCAAAAGTGGATAAGCCCTAAGCAGGGGGCGGGAGGGATGGTCTGGATTCCATTCTCAGGAATCTGCACTGGTTAGTTCCTTGCAAAAGTGGAATACCAAGCGGACTTTCTTGCTCTGATACTGTATGTTCCAACAGGCAGTTCTTAAGATAAATAAATATGAAAGAGAGGTTTCAGACATGATGCCATGCTGCAATGGAACAGTTTTAGGAGGGCTGCACCAAATGTCCTTCCCACTCCCATAACATTTCAAATAAAGCTAGTGGTCCAAGGAAAGCATTGATCCCGAAAAGTGCTTTAATTTGTTTCTATTTAATTAGCTTAATGCTGATGTTGTTGTGCTTGCGGAGGCACCTGACCAAGCTGTGTAATCCTCAGCTCTGGTGACATTATACTAACTCCTATGATGAGCTTCTGGAGAGGGTATTAACCTTCTTTATCTGGCTCTGAGCCCTTTCTGTTTCCTTCCCCTCAAGTGTTCATTGATTTCTCCCACACACTCGAAGAAGATTATATGCCACCTTTCAATGGAAAGATCCTCTAGGGCAGATGGCGTTGGGTTGCAGTTCCCACCATCCCTGTCATGCTGGCTGGGGCTGATGAGGTTGAAGACCAACAACAACTGGAGGGCCACAATTTCCCCATCCCTGCTTTGAGAGGTGTGCCAGTCGCAACAGCACAAAATGGAAGAAAGCCTGGTGGGCACACAAACTGCCCAGCAGAGTGGTAGCTTAGTCCCCATCGTAGGCAGAGAGGTCAGCAGAAGGTAGACTGAGAGTCAAATACAAGTGGAGCCAACTAACTCTAGTTTTGTCCCACTCCTTCTCCACGTGGAGTTCAACAAAGGTACAGAGATGAAGATGTTGGACTACAACTCCCATGGGTCCTGATCAGTGGCTATGCTGGCTGGGGTTCATGGAAGTTGTAGTCCAACAACCTCTGCAGGGCATCACATTCGCCATCCCCGAGTTAGCCCTTTTTTCTGCTTAGGGAGAAGAGGAGGGGTGTGGTTTAAAAGTTTAAGATTCAGAAAGATTTAAACAAGGGTATTCCGGTGGCTCTACTGAATTTTCAGCGGGGGATTAATTACACAACTAAGTTTTGCTTTGTCCTACTAGCCACTACCAGGAGGATTAATTCTGTGCAGTCTCACAAGGCTGTAATCTCAAGCAGGCAAGTAATAGGATCCCATTTTGCAAAGGGGAAAGGGGAGGCTTTGAAAATGCAGAAATCCAGGAAAGCGTTGTTGAAAGGAGTAATGACACACACACCCCATAATCAGTGACTTAAAAATAATAATTAAGCTGAACTGAAAATGGAATTGAAATGGAACTAAACATAATAATTAATTTTGCTCACGGAGCAATAAACATCTGTTCGTTTGCACGTTTCATTGCTCAAAACAACTTTAATGCTATACAGTTTTCCATGAATGAAGTTGCTCAAGGGTGATGGCCTTCCATGTCAAAGGGCAGGGCTTTTGTTGGCTGGTTCAGAACGGGGCAGGAGGCAAAATCCAGCCCCCAACCTCATTTGGTGCAGTCACCAGAGTTCCTCCCTGCTTGCTTCCCCCTCACTTCACCTGCCTTTTAAAAGTAATTCCTCCTCTTTCTATGTTGTTTCAGAATGAATTGGAAAGAACTGCATATTCTTTCATTTTTTAAAAAAACAACACATGGTCCCTCTGCCCCCCCCCCTTTCTGGTTGTGTGTCTTCACAAAAAGACCCCAGCTGTTTCAAAACAAATAGGTGAGCCATATTCAGGGAGGGAGGGAGGGAGGGAGGTGTGTGTGTGTGTGTGTGTGTACCACAGTGAGCTGAGAAAGGAATTACTGAATTCTTGCTTTACTTGTATTGGCCTATTGCACTAAACACCCCATGTACACTAATCCCATGAAAGCTGGTACGGTTTCCTTCTCGGTATATCTGTATAAAATTGGGAATTCTAATCTGAGGCAGATTTAGTGAAAATTGAAGCATGGTAGCCTTTATTCCAGATGAGTGAATCCAGAATACTCTTTTTTAATGAATTTTTATTATTGGTTTTACATAAAGGTTAAACACAACCAACATAACAATTCCAAAGAGAGAGAGAGAAAAGAGGTTGTCTTGAACCTTCAGACCTCCTTCCCTCCCTCCATGGGTTCCATTTCTAGATTTTATTCCTGCATTGTTTACTGTAGTCTATCGATTATATAATCATAGTATCCAAAGTTCATGTTACTTTACAAGTGTCACTGGATTCCTGCCAATTATTTCAGCTATTTACAGTGGTCTCTCAAATATGTTAAAAAGTTATTCCAGTCTTTCAAAAATACTTGGTCTTCCTGGTTTCTGGTCTTTCCCATTGGCCTTGCCATTTCATCGCATTCCATCAGCTTGGTCTGCCATTCTTCTCTGGTCAGTACTTCTTCTTCTTTCTGAATCCAGAACACTCTTGTCCCTGCCCCATTATGGGCTCTGGCTCCACCCATCACTGTCATGAAACCACCACCACCAGATTACCTCAGAGGAGCTATTTGACGACAGCCGTGTATAGGGGAGTTTTAAATGTTTGGAGTTTTATTGTGTCTTTATATTTTGCTGGAAGCTGCCCAGAGTGGCTGGGGGGCAACCCAGTCAGATGGGCAGCATGTAAATAATAAAATTCTTCTTCTTCTTCTTCTTCTTCTTCTTCTTCTTCTTCTTCTTCTTCTTCTTCTGAAAAAAAAAAAAAGATTGCCCACCCCTGGGCTAATGGAGGGAGCTGGTGTCTCCCTCTCAACATTCAGCTTGAAATTAGTTCACGATTGAGAAAGGTGTTTATAACTACAAGAAAACACTGACTGTTAATAATAATAACCCATCCATCTGGCTGGGTTTCCCCAGCCACTCTGGGCAGCTCCCAACAGAATATTAGAAATAGAACCAAACATTAAAAACTTACCTAAACAGGGCTGCCTTCAGATGTCTTCTAAAAGTCAGATAGTTGTTTATTTCCTTGACATATGACAGGAGGGCATTCCACAGAGCGGGCACCATTACTGAGAAGGCCCTCTGCCTGGTTCCCTGTAACCTCACTTCTCGCAGTGAGGGAGAAGGCCCTCGGAGCTGGACCTCAGTGTCTGGGCTGAACGATGAGGGTGGAGACGCTCCTTCAGGTATGCTGAATGCTTGTGACATCAACCACAGATGAATTTGGGGTTGGAATAACTTCACCAGCTTCACTCATTATACCACTGGTCCTCAGTGGATGGGTTATCTCTCATGACTGGGATGCTGTGAGACTTAAGGTGGGATCCAACAGCTCCACCAACATATAAAAACAAATAAATGCAAGTTTAAACTCAAAGGTGGCTTCTCCCAGTTCTGAAAAGGTAAAACAATATTTTTCTATGCCTCTAATTACAAGAGAGTCCAATAATGGGGGTGGGGAGGAGCACAAAACATTTTAAGACACCGTGAACTCCCCAAACTCCAGATGTGGAGATGCAATTATAAGGGGCATTCACACAGCCAACAAGAGACATCGTCAACAAGAGTTACGGAGCCCAAAAGATGTTGCTGCCTTCAGATCCAGGATCAAACATAGACTTCCACAGCTACCCTTGTCGTTTTAGTTTCAATTGGAGGTCTTCGTTAAATGTGTATTCCAGAATCTTTCTCTTTAACTGACTGCTCAATTCAGCAATTAGCAGTTCTTGGCATTTCCCTTTTCTTTGTTTCCACTCTTTTGAAAAGCGGTTAAACACTGGCAGGCGGTGTAGGTGTTTGGTTACAGTGCTAGAAAGCACCAGCACTCGGGGGGGGGGGGAGCTTGGTTACATTTCCAGCAAGCAGTGACCTTAGGAGGGGGGCAAACTTAAAAGGAATGCGTCCCTTTAATGAAACCGACAAGGCAACCAAAAGAAATTGTTCTCATGTACAAGGCTTGCCGGCGGGGGGTCGCAGCACAAAGTAGTGTGCTGTAAGTGACATGCGTCTTAATTAATTGCCTTAATTACATATGTTACGTAAAGGAGAATCGCCCAAGTACTACCAAGTCACGGTTTAGCATCAAAGACTATAAATGAGCGCAAGGAAGAGGAATCAAAAGAAAAGGCTAAAGAAGAAAATCACTTGTATTCAGGCCTGAAAGTATTGCTCATACCATTCCAGAGGCAATTTGTCATTTGCCACACAGTGACAACTGAAAAGACTGTCCCAATTTTCATTTGGCTTCCAGGCTACATCTTGTCGCACGCCACGCCAATCGCTGAGCGCTGCAAGATTCCAGGGGTTTGAGGCACTTGTCCAGGATTTGTGTTTCCTTTTGGAAATGAGGCAAAGTGGAGACGGCGGTGTCTTTATGATATATGGTTTATTTACACATATATACAACCTGAGCCTGCGATGGAGGGCTTCACAGCATCACACCCCAAATGAGTCTTGTTTCTCCCATAGCCTTGGATTCAAGCAGAAATCAAACACTGCTCTCAAACGCTGCTCTGGCTCTCTTCCTCCATCTTGCTGCCCACCCATTTAACCCACCCATTTAACATCTAGCACAGAGCCTTCTTTCCTTTGTTTTCTTAATGGCCCATCCCCCAGGTTGATCACTCCAACACTGGAAGCTAGCTTGGCTTATATTATTATTATTTATTGAATTTATATACCGCCCTATACCTGGGGGTCTCAGGGTGGTTCACAGAACAAAATCTAGATATAAAACCACAGAATACATAATAAAAATAAAAACAACAACCCAATATTGCCCCCCCCCCAAAAAAAAACCTCATTTTAACAGTTGCTGGATCCAGGGGTTAGAAGGGTCTCTCTATAAAGCCTAGCCCTCCACCCCATACTCATAGCAATATGATGTAATAGTACAATAGAATCACTTATCTCGTGTTTGTATTATTATTTAAAAAGGGGGAAACAGTCATTGTTGTTTCTTGGTCTCAGAAACTGTCGTACAACCTGAAATCTGTTTTGTATTTTGCAGGGTCAATTTAATTCAGAAAGACTACACACTAACCAAGAAGAAAGCCACATTGAACCAAGTGAGGCAGGCATGCATAAGACTGTACTGCCTGACATTTCCTGCATTTTATCTTCACACTGCTACAAACTGCCCAGTCTTTTCACCTCCCCTGCCTCAGTTTTGCTTAAGCCCTTGGCCTGAAAAACTCAAAAGCTTGCTTACCTTACCCCACTTTTTTTTTTAGGTTTGCAAAAACCATTTACACTCAGTACAAAGGAAGTACAGTGTGTATTGCAATGATAACCAAAAGGTGTCCACTCGTCTGTTAGTTGAACTGAAGGAATAAGTCCACTTCTGCTACATACAATGACAATTAATTTAGTCATATCTGCATCCTCCAAATGGTTAACTGACTATTTTTGAAACCTTGGAATTTATTAATAGGGGTTTTCCAAAACAAAGCAAGAAGCATCATGGTTAAGACTAATAAGTTTAAGACCAATAACCTTTTTTGTAAATTATTTTTTTTATTTTCAGAAATAATAATCAATAAAATAAAAATACAAAAATCAAACCACCATCTAACATTTATATTTGATAAAAAGCTACTATTTTACAAACCTTCTTTTGAGGTTCTTTAAACCTCAAGACTCCCTTCCACCCCCTACTACTGGTTCTTTACATCTTACATCATTCTCTGCATTTTGTTATCATTTTTATTCACTTGTTACACCTTTACATTCTCTAATTCCTCACTACTTACAAGTGCTTAATCTAAACCTGCCAGTGTACCATGTTTAAGATCAATAACCTAACAGGAAGGTGACGTTATCCAGCTTGCTGAATAAGACCACCTTAGGATCCAACATAAAGTTAAACTCATGCTCACTGTTTTATGACATATCAGCAGGTCTTAATAAAGGTATTGAGCTATTGTGACTTTTGATTCCCCCTCAACAATCAACAAGGCCTACATAGTTTCAGTCAAAATGATATTCCAAGAACATTTAATAGCAGCCAATTTTGTACGCTCTTAGAAGAATTAAAGATCTGCATCTTCTCTTTACAACCAAACAAAAATACAAAGACCCCTTTAGCAGGTTAGGGTGAGTCACTAATGTAACATACACAGCGTACATTTAAATCACACGGCTCACCCCTGGGTAAAAAGGAAAAGAATATTGGGAACTGTGATTTGTTAAGGGTGCTGGGAATTGTAGTTCTGTGACAGGCAAACCACAGTTCCCAGGATTCTTTGGGGGAAACCACTACTGTTAAAATGATAACAAATGGATGGTGTGTGGACGCAGTCTTAAAAGAAAGGATAGGGAACCAGAAGATGCCCCTTAACTCCGCAGTATTCTGATAGTGTCCTCTCAGATATGATGCTGCAAGCTGAGATATTTGTACTTTGAAAATTTCAATTTAAAATCTTATTAAGAACCAGCAGTACAGGAACAGCACAGTGGAATGCAAATTGAAGCAAAACTCCTGTACTGTGACCAGCTTGATAAAAGCAGTCTAAAACACAGAGCATTTGCTATGTTTTTGTAGACAAGGCCTCATCCGCCGCGTACCTCCTGCAGTTCGCTCAGGCAGAGCTTCAGATCCCCGAATTTTCAGGATTAAATCCCAAATCTTGCAGAAGGGAGCAGAGTGGAATGGATAGCAGGGAAGTCCCCGTTGAGAAAAGGTTTGAACATATCTCTATTCTATTGTTTCTCTTCTCCAAATCATCCCCTCCAGAAACCCCTTGTAGAAGTACAGGCATTCGTCTGTGACATATAGTTCAGCCCCACTATAGGCTGTAGCTGTCTGAGAAAGAGTTATTGAGAGCAAACTGGAAGTAGCAGAAAGATCATTGAAAACTTCAGCCAAGCATGCTTCATCAGAGAAAAATGAGAGGAACAAAATAAAATGGGATTTTTAAATAAAGCAACATGTGCCATAATGCCAATATACAGATCTGGGGTGTACTGAGAAGAATGTTGTGTGACTCCAAGTAGGCTTGCTAAGATGTACAGTGGTACCTCAGGTTACATATGCTTCAGGTTACATACGTTTCAGGTTACACACTCCGCTAACTCAGAAATAGTGCTTCAGGTTAAGAACTTTGCTTTAGGATAAGAACAGAAATTGTGCTCTAGCAGCATGGTGGCAGCAGGAGGTCCCATTAGCTGAAGTGGTGCTTCAGGTTAAGTACAGTTTCAGGTTAAGAATGGACCTCCGGAACGAATTAAGTACTTAACCCGAGGTACCACAGTATAAGACTGAATCAGAGAAGGGCTGGAGATGCAGAAACGTAAAGGGAACGTTCTTTCATATGTGGTGGACTTGTAAAAGGGGAAAAGAGTATTGGGAAATGATCCAACATGAATTGGAAAAAATGTTTAAAAGTACTCCCCCCCCAAAAAAAAAACCAGACTGAAATTCCCAAGTGTCAAAAAAGGTTATTTATATATGCTACTACTGAGGCCCATGTTTTGTTAGCCCCAAAATGGAAAAAGAGCGAGGTCCCAACCAAAGTGTGGCAACTTAAGTTGAGAGAATATGTGCAGCTTCCAGACTTAATGTATAGAATAAGAGAACCAGAACAACATACGTTTTGAGAAGAGTGGAAAACGTTTATTGAATATATGGGAAATACAGCTGAAAACGCTGGCAGCATTAAGATAAATTCAACAGTGTAAATGTTATGGTGGATGTAATAATGGAATATCGAATGGTATAGTTTTTGTAAAATATGCAGGGATTTATGATATGTAAAATGAACCATGAAAAGAGAAGAAGGGAAGTCACTGATATTTTAAGGATGTAAAAATGAGAGTTTTAAATTGCAAAACAGAAAATTTAATAAAAATGGTATATAAATAATAATAATAATAATAATAATAATAATAATAAAGACTGTTCTGTGTGCAGATCTCCCCATGTCCAAAAGCATCTCACAATTCATTATCAGGGTTAGGACCTAAACCAACAGGTTGACATTACAAGAAATGGGATTTTTTCTAAACATTAGGAAGGACTTCTCCATGACACAAGCCCTCCATCAGTGGAACAGACTGCCTTAGAAGATGGGAGGGTCTCCTCATTCTCAGAGGTTTTAAAGCAGAGGCTGAAGGACCACCTACCAGGGACGTTGTAGTGCTTATCTTTTTGCAGTGGCAAGGGGTTGGACTAGATATTATTTGAGGTCCCTTTAAACACTAAGGTGCTTTGACCTGGAAAAAGTGCAGGAAGGGGCAGCTTGGATGACGAAGGGATTAGACAAAACAAAAAAAATTCCTTCCAGTAGCACCTTAAAGACCAACTAAGTCAGTTCTTGGTATGAGCTTTCGTGTGCATGCACACTTCTTCAGATACAGATCTGTATCTGAAGAAGTGTGCATGCACACGAAAGCTCATACCAAGAACTGACTTAGTTGGTCTTTAAGGTGCTACTGGAAGGAATTTTTTTTGTTTTGATTATGGCAGACCAACACGGCTACCTATCTGTAACTGAAGGGATTAGAATACCTTATATGAAAAAAGGTTGGGAAGAGGTGTTATTCTTTTAGTTTATTTTTCGTTTTGATGGAGATAATGAAAGACATTCATTTATTTATATTTAGAAAGATTTGATCCTATAGTGGCATACAGAATAAATTTATTGATAAAGCACAGCTAAAACCAATCAAAACTGTTAGAAAACAAGTATTTTTAAAGTTATTGTGTGTGTTTTTATATTGAATCAGATTGTTACTTTTAATGTTTGATGTTTTATTATGTTTTTATATGTATTGGAAGTGACCCAAAGAAACAGATATAACAAGACTCCACAGGAAATTATTGGTAAACAAGAGACTAGGTCAAGAATTTATCTCATCGGACAAAGTTAAAAAAAGAGGAGTTGTGATATATGCAAAAGAGAAATTGTCACCAAAATTTCTCTTCAAGGATGAACATGGACGATTTGTAGCAATTGAAATACAAGTACAAGGAGAGAAAGTATTAATAATTGGAGTCTACGCACCTAATGAGGGGAAATCAGAGTTTTACAAGAAACTGCATGAGACGCTGTTGGATCATATGGACCAGAACATTATTTTGATGGGAGACATGAATGGAGTTGTGTCAACACATATGGACAAATCTGAAAGACAGGTAGTTACAAAAGATGGAAGACTACCAAAGACTTTTTTTGAAATGACAGACAATATGGGCTTGATTGACACTTGGAGAACTAAAAACCCCTTAGGAAGGGAGGGAACTTTCTTCTCTGAAGCTAACATGACCTGGACAAGAATTGACCAAATTTGGATTACAAGAGGGATGGCACCCAAGATTCGGAAGGTGGAAATCTGCCCAAAAATCTGCTCCGACCATAACCCTGTGAGAATGGACATGAAATTAACACCGATTGGTTCCTTTAGATGGAGAATGAATGACACCTTGTTTAGAGATCCTGAAATTATTAAGAAGGCCCAAAAAATTATGAAAGATTATTTTGAAATAAATTTAAAGACAACTGTGGAAAAAAGAGTAATCTGGGATGCAAGTAAAGCCGTTATTAGAGGTTTTCTGATTCAACAAAATGCTATAAAGAGGAGACTTCAAGAGGAAAGAAAAGGAAAGATTCTAGAGAAAATCAGAGAAGGAGAAAAGAGATTAAGGTCTAAACCAAAGTCACAGGAGATCCTGCGAGAAATTAAGTCATATCAGGCACAGTATTTGAAATTGGTTAATCAGGACATAGAATGGAAGGTTAAACAAATGAGACAAAAAACTTTTGAATCAGCTAATAAGTGTGGAAAGCTGCTAGCTTGGCAGCTGAAGAAAAGACAAAAATTAAATACAGTGACCAATCTTGAAGTAAATGGAAGGATTATACAAAACCCACAGGAGATCAAAGACTGTTTCCAGAGATACTTCAAACAATTGTATGCACAAGGACCACAGAATGAGACCAAGATTGAGAAATTCTTAAAAACAAATGGATTACAAAATATATCTCAGGAGAGTAAATTAATATTGAATGACAGAATTTCTGAACAGGAGGTTGAAGGTGCCATTAAGAATTTGCAGCTTGGCAAGTCTCCAGGCCCAGATGGGCTTTCCTCCAAATATTACAAAGTAATGAAGGACTATTTAATTCAACCATTAATGGAGGTCTGCAATGAAATTATGGAGGGGAAAAGAGCGCCGGAGTCATGGAAAGATGCTTATATCACGCTTACACCGAAAAACGAGTCAGAAAAGACACAACTTAAGAACTACCGCCCCATATCCCTACTTAATGTGGATTATAAAATTTTTGCTGACATTTTAGCTAAAAGATTAAAAAAAGTCCTAGTAGGAATCATACATAAAGACCAAGCAGGCTTTCTCCCAGACAGACATATGACAAACAACACAAGGAACTTAATTGACATCTTGGAAAAATTACAAGTTGATATTAATACAAAAGCAGTACTGATATTCATTGACGCAGAGAAAGCCTTTGACAACATTTCTTGGAGTTTTATGAAGAAAAACCTGCAAGGGATGGGAGTGAGAGAAAGGTTTGGAAACGGTATAGGGGCGATTTATTCAGAACAAAAGGCAAAATTGATAGTGAATAATGCGGTTACAGAAGAATTTAAGATAGAGAAAGGGACACGACAAGGCTGCCCAATTTCCCTTTTGCTTTTTATTTCAGTCCTGGAGGTCTTGCTGAACATGATTAGAAGGGACCAACAGATTCAGGGTATACAGGTCGGAGCCAAACATTACAAATTGAAAGCCTACGCAGATGACCTAGTTTTGACACTACAGGAGCCAATCCCTAGTACTAGAAGAGCTTTGGAAATAATACAAGAATTTGGTCAGGTGGCAGGGTTTAAACTTAATAAATTAAAAACTACGGTTCTGGAAAAAAACCTGACACCAATAGAGAAGGAAAGGTTTCAGGGAGAAACAGGTCTAATAGTAACGAAAAAAGTAAAATACCTAGGGGTGAACATGACTTCGAAGAATGCTAACCTATTCAAAGACAATTATGAAAAGTGTTGGTCTGAAGTGAAAAAAGATCTTGAAATATGGACAAACCTAAAGCTTTCCTTACTGGGTAGAATTGCAGTTATTAAAATGAATGTATTGCCAAAACTGTTGTTTTTGTTTCAAACCTTACAAATAATTGACAAGATGGACTGTTTCAAGAAGTGGCAAAAAGAAATTTCTAGATTTGTCTGGCAGGGCAAAAAGCCCAGAATTAAATTCTTACTGATGCAAAGGATAGAGGGGGGTTTGCCCTGCCGGACTTTAAACTATATTACGAGGCGGCAGCCTTTTGCTGGTTGAAGGAATGGCTACTTCTTGAGAACACAGACATTCTTGATTTGGAAGGACATGACAACGTTTTTGGATGGCATGCATACTTGTGGTACGGTAAGGACAAAGCACATAAGGCGTTTAAAAACCATATTGTCAGGAAAGCATTGTTTAATGTCTGGGTCAGATATAAAGATTTTTTGGAGAATAAAACCCCAAGGTGGCTTTCACCAATGGAAGCTAAGGCCTTGAAAAAACTTAACATGAGATCGAATTGGCCAAAATATTGGGAAATTTTGGAACAGGATGGGGACAAATTGAAATTGCAGAGTTATGAGAAACTTAAAGATAAGGTGCAGGATTGGTTACACTATTTTCAAGTAAGAGAGGCCTATAACTCGGACAGGAAAATTGGCTTCCAGGTGGAGAAATCGAAGTTGGAAACAGAATTGTTAGAACCCAGTGCTAAGATATTGTCGAGAATGTATAATCTGCTGTTGAAATGGAATACTGAGGATGAAACGGTTAAATCTGCTATGATAAAATGGGCACAAGATATTGGTCATAACATTATGTTTGCTGACTGGGAACAGTTATGGACCACCGGTATGAAATTTACAGCATGTAATGCTTTAAGAGAAAATATTATGAAAATGATTTATAGGTGGTACATGACCCCAGTCAAGCTAGCAAAAATTTACCACTTGCCCGACAATAGATGTTGGAAATGTAAAGAAACGAAAGGAACATTCTTTCACCTTTGGTGGGCCTGCCCAAGGATCAAGGCTTTCTGGGAAATGATTTATAATGAACTGAAAAAAGTATTTAGGTATACTTTCCTGAAGAAACCAGAGGCCTTTCTCCTGGGCATGGTCGGCCAATTGGTGCCAAAGAAGGATAGAACCTTTTTTATGTATGCTACAGCAGCAGCAAGATTACTCATCGCAAAGCACTGGAAGACACAAGACCTACCCACCCTGGAAGAATGGCAGATGCAAGTTATAGACTATATGGAACTGGCAGAAATGACCGGCAGAATCCGAGATCAAGGAGAAGAGCAGGTGGAAGAGGACTAGAAGAAGTTTAAAGTTTATCTACAAAAACATTGTAAAATTTATGAATGTTAAGGGCATTGTAAATGAAATGAAGGGGTTCCAGTGATTAAGATAAATAAGAGTATAAAGGTAAAGATAAAAAATGAATTTGAATAATATGATAATTGCTGAACTAATTTTAAAATGGAATACATGAAAGGAAAGCGGGTGGAAGCAAGGAAAATAAGATCTGGAAGGTTATTAATTTGAAACAGAGTTTGTTTTTAATCTTGAATTTTCTTTGTTATGTTCTTTATTGTTGTTGTTGTTTTTTTGTCTTTTGTTGGCATTTTTTGTTGTATGCGTTTGTTGGTTTTTTGTGATTTGGGTTGTTTTTATTGTTGTTAATTTTTGTGAAATTTAATAAAATATTATTTAAAAAAAAGGAAGTGACCCAAAGTGGCTGGTACAACCCAGCCAGATGGATGGGTATAAATTTATTATTATTATTATTATTATTATTATTATTATTATTATTATTACTATTATTGAGACAAAACTAGTTGGAGCAGCAGTCGTTGGAGCTCAGCTCAGCAATTCTGAACAAACAAGTTGCTTGTATAGGATCTCTCTCTGGGACCAGAGAGAGGAAAATTATTGGACTATGTTAAAAAACTTAAGAAGGCTGGGCTGCATTGATAGTTTGTTTAAGAGCAATGGGTTGTGTTGCATTTTGCAGAGTTTATTTTGTAACAGGTTTAAGACAGTTTTGCAATAAAACTTTCTGGAACTCATTCTTGCGGTGGAGCTTATTCATTGCTACTCTGCACAAGGTTCAGATCAGGGAACTCCATTTGCAACAACTTTAGCACTCTGGCTGCAATTCCCATTCATCTTCGAGTCCTTCATTTTGAGCTTCCTAACAGCTTTCAGCCTGCCACACTTGGGGACTTGAGTGCTAGGTGAGAAGGGCCTTGATTGGACCCAGCAAGGGAATTCTTGTGAGATTTTATTTAATCATCATTGCCAGCAAGTCGTCATATTTCGGCGCTGAACAACTGTCCCAGGAAACAGCCCACTTGAATAATTTACCAGCCCTCGTCTTCATTCTTCTGCCATTTAAACCTCCTGCATTGCATTGCTTTGAATAGAGAGAACCCTAACAACAGAGAGAAGAAAATAAGTAGGGTAAAAGCTCCACTTACTGGCAATTAAAGAAAACACTACACACTGCACATTGGTGTTATATAACTAACTCCAGGAAACATGGAATAATGCCAGGTGAAAGAAAAGGCACAAGCAGCTGCTAAATAGCTCTTTATATGGGATGAAGGTCAGGAAAGCCCAAAATAATCTTTCTTTGACTGGTAAGAGGCCACAAATAAACATATTTCTTTGACGGGTGTGAGCATTCGAAGTCTGTAGGTTTCTGTATTGCAAGTGGAGGGAGGGGTGTCAGTGTGTGGACGGATGAGGCATCACACTGACTTTGACTTTTTAACCAACGTTGTAGGCTGCTATGGAAAAGTCATCTGATCTGTGTAGGCCTCAGCCTTCCATTGCTATTCATCGGTCACATTCCATTCCCCCACACATATGCAGTAAGTCCTGCATTTCAGTAGTTACATAACAATTGCCATTGTCTGATGGGAGCTTATAGCTTTCCATAGCTTCCAATATTTCTCACATGAAAATAGGGGCGTCCTAAGGAAAGCTGGTGGGACGCGGGTGGCGCTGTGGGTTAAACCACAGAGCCTAAGACTTGCTGATCAGAAGGTTGGCAGTTCGAATCCCCGAGATGGGGTGAGCTCCCGTTGCTCGGTCCCTGCTCCTGCTCCCCCTGCAATTCAAAAGCACGTCAAGGTGCAAGTAGATAAATAGGTACCACTCCGGCGGGAAGGTAAACGGTGTTTCCGTGCGCTGCTCTGGTTCGCCAGAAGCGGCTTAGTCATGCTGGCCACATGACCCGGAAGCTGTACGCTGGCTCCCTCGGCCAATAAAGCGAGATGAGCACCGCAACCCCAGAGTCGGTCACGACTGGACCTAATGGTCAGGGGTCCCTTTACCTTTACCTTTAAGGAAAGGTGGAACATTCTGGAATCAAATCAGAAACCAGGACTGCTTCTGTAAAGCCGGGACTATCCCAGACAAATATGGACCCTTGGAGCATCTGGCTTTAGTGTGCAACATCTGCTCTATCTAAATGCAACAATTTATCCATGTAACAGGTTATATTTCCCAGATAAAGCATCAAAAATCATGAAGTTGCACGTTCAGAAAACTCTTGATCTGTACCATTTTAAAAATTCATTTGAAATACCCCCATTCCCCTCCCAGAGGTACAATTGCCAGAGTGTCTATCAGTCAATCCCTCTTCACAGGGAACTCTGTGAATTACAGCTCTGGGGACGGGGTCTCCTCACAACTCTCAGCACACTTAACAAACCACAGTTTCCATAATTCTTTTGGAGCAACTGTGGCTGTTAAACTGGTATCGGAGTACTTTAAATGTATGGGTGAATTTTTCCCAAGTCTCTGTCCCAAGCTTTCATTACCGGAATACCATTTTTACCCCATGCACAGGTATATTTTTTGCAACTTGGAAAGAAACAACACAATACTTCCCCTTCCTCTGCCTGGGACTCATTCCCAGCTCTTGCATTTGCTGTGAGGAATAATAATAATAGTAATAGTAATAATAATAATAATTTCCCCAGCTACTCTGGGTGGTTCCCAACAGAACATTAAAAACATGATAAAAGATCAAACATTAAAAACTTGCCTTCAGTTGTCTTCTAAAAGTCAGATAGTTGTTTATTTCCTTGACATCTGATGGGAGGGCGTTCCACAGGGAGGGCACCACTACCTAGAAGGCCCTCTGCCTGGTTCCCTGTAACTTGGCCTCTCGCAGTGAGGGAACCGCCAGAAGGCCCTCGGAGCTGGACCTCAGTGTCCAGGCTCAACAATGGGGGCGGAGACGCTCCTTCAGGTATGAAGTGATGAAAAACAACAGGTATAACCATTCCCACAGTTGCCTTGCCAATTCTTGAACTGTTCATCTATTTGTTTACTTGCCGGTAAATCTTTGAGGGATAAGGGGGCCTTTCTGGCCAGCTCTAAAGGGAGGGGCAGTCACAGGTCAAGAGACTAATCTGAATGGCTTGCACACTTTCAATATCATTCTAAGGCAACTTTCTGTGGCAGCCCCAAAGTCGTGGAATTTCCTCCCCAGAGAGGTGCGCATGGCCTCCTCACTATGCAGCTTTCAGCAAATGCTGAAGATACACCGCTATCACTGCTGAGATGGGTGTTTTCAGGCTCCACCCTACTGCTGTGACTGTGACCTGTTTTAACTGTTTTTAATTCTGAATTATAAATCGATGTAACTTGCCCCGGGCCAGGCTGGTAAAGGGCGGGTAATCATCACCCCTCCTCATCACAGACAACATTTAATACAGTGCCATTTAAGACACACGCAAACACACAATGCAGACAAGAGCAGATGCCGTTGGAGGAAACAAGCAAGGAAAACAGCTATGGCTTTCCCTAATTTCTTCAACGAGGAAAAGCAAGGCACTGCTATAAGGGTGAGTGGGTGGCGGTGGCAGCTGTCTTCTTGTTGGGAATGTGGAAGAAGGCAGCAGCTAAAATGGCTTTGCCCGCAGCCATTTGCAATAGCTGTCAGCACCGTGGTGACCACTACAGGCATAGAGAGGCTTCTGCACATAGAGTCTTTCATGAAGAGGTTAATGTGTCACTCAGATTTCAGGCCAGGGACCCAAATAAGTACTGATCATAATTAATTCCATGTATCAATTAATGATGATCAGGAATTGGATATACAGCTTAGAATATGACAGATGGGTTTAGTTCCTGGTAGATTACACTAAAAATGGTGCAAGATTCTATTTTTAAACAGCCACCATTCTGCTCCCTTTTCTCTCTGTGAAAAGTTCTGACAACTATAATGTATTAGTGAAAAATTAAGCTGCTTGAAAATGTATTCATTTATTCATTCTTATTCTTCTTTTACAAAACATGTACTTAACCTGTAGAAAGCTTTCAATTTCCTATTTTGCTTTCTCGGGATGATTTTTTTTAAAAAATGTAATAATAAATGAATTTACAGTATGAATGCATTCACAATATGAATATAATTATTTTTGCTTCCTCTTTTTCTTTTGGTATGTTCTACATCCCCCACACTCATTCTCAATTCATGGCATCCACTTTTACCAAGCAAAACCTTAACACAATTGGCGATTGTAGTCTACATAAACGTAAGTATAGAAAGGAGGAAAATAGTAAAATCCAAATAGCTGTTAACTTTGCTGTCAGCACTTAACTTTGTCCACACAAACCTTTTGCCTAGTCTATGCCAACCTGGTACCCTCCAGATGTTTTGGACTACAATTCCCATCAGCCTCATACAGCACATCTGGAGTGAACAATGTTGAAGAATGCTGCTCTATTATAACTGTGCTTCTTTTTGCCCATATTTCCTATTTTCCTTCTTTATTATTCACATAAGGTATGCTGTGCGGCTCAGGCTGCGATCCTAGACACACTTTCCTGGAAGCAAATCCCATTGAATCACATGGTGTTTACTTCTGAGACTACATGCACAGGATTGCACCATAACGGCACTAATTCTGTTGCTTGGGTGTCTATTTGTGAAGGTGCTTGTGATCTCCAGCCTTTTATGACTTACCGTATTTTTCCATGTACAAGACTAGGTTTCCCCCCCTAAAAAATAATGTCAAAAATTAGGGGTGTCTTATACACGGGCCATCTCCCCCTAATTTCTTAAATCTGAATCCCAAAAAATAGGGGGCGTCTTATACATGGGGGCATCTTATAGACGGAAAAATACAGTACATTGCCTGTTGAACCTTGACTAGTCATTCAGACTCCACAGGGTTACATACAACTCCTTGGCGTTACTCTTAACATGGCCTGCGGCAGGGATTTCTCCAAGTCAACAGTAAACGAGGGAGGGAAGGACGGGGCGCCATTAGTCCACTGAAAACAACTCAATGATTGCAGTGATTTTTATTATACACCACATTCTTTTTTACATCAGCTAGGGATGCTACAAGTTTTCGTTCAGTCTGCTTTTGTAGGTGAACCAGCGTGATTCTCATTTCCCAAACAAATATACAGCTTGAATCCTTCAGTTTTCTTACTTTTGTGATACAGTTAAAAAGAAATGTGCCAAAATGCCTACAAAAAGAACTACAGTCATACCTCTTGTTAAGGTTTGGTTCAGGTTACGTTCTTTCAGGATACGTCCCACAGTGACCCCGAAGTAATGGAACAGGTTACTTCCGGGTTTTGCTGCTCGCTCAAGTGCAGACGCTCAAAAGGACATTACGCACATGCGCAGAAGCGGTGAATCGCGACTTGCACATGCGCAGATGCGGGTTGCGTTCTGCTCATGTTGCAAACGGGGCTCCGGAATAGATCCCGTTCACAACCCAGAGGTACCACTGTATTTTAGGATAAAATTGATTTTGTCTGTTTGCATTTTGTCAAGTTACTTGGATACTTTATTTGTACCAAATGAATAGCAAACATAATAAACAATAATAGTAATAGCAACAATACCAGAATGCATATTTCAGGGTAGAATGAGGACCAGAAATGTGAATTTTCATTGTGTCCCCCCCACTTGCAAAATGGTGCAGAAATGGAGTGGAATGGACTTCTTGAATGAACATCATGCAAAGCAGGCATGGACTAGAAACATGTTGATCCATCTATTCCTAGTGTCCTCTGAACACCTTTTGGGCGGGGGCAGGGAAGATTCTAAGGGATGTGTGCCCCAAAAGTCTATCTGCCTTGTGCCTTTCCTGAAAAGAAGATAGATTCTTAAGTTTCAGGAGGGAGGAGCACCACTGAACCAGTGACTCCCTTCTCATGGCTTCCAATTTATTTCACAGGGTGGGGGGATTTGATTCATTTTGCATTCCAAGGCAAACTTATCAAATTTGCATTTTCTGAAACAGTATGTGAACTAAAACACAGCTATCCTTCAAAAATTCTCATTTCCCTGAGTATTTTCAATGTGGTCCTCCAGCCAAGGAATGCATGCAAGAATACAGTATATACCGTAGATTGGATTAATGTGTGCATATAAATGCATAAATTAGTGACAACAGCATGAAGAAATGCATGACATTAGGGGAAATTGCTTAGACCAAAAAATGTATATTGGGCAAAATTTGGATAAGTAAAGCATGTCTAGATTTTAATTGTTTTTACGAGGACCTTTTGCTTTGTTTTTAAACCACAAACTAATGTAGAGATGTAGAGAAGTGAAATGGAGATTGGGAAAAGGATAAACTTTGAAGCCAACACGGACATATTCACCCATACCTAACAAATGGTGGCTCAGTCCTCCTTTCATGCAACCCCACTTCTACCTTGTCCTTCAGAACTGAGAAGCAGAAGATGGGAGGCCTCCCACTGCCTTCGCCCATTTTTCTTTCTCTCCCTCCTGTATCGCTTTCCACCATGCCACCAGGCTGTGCCCACCATCAAGCCCTCCAGCACTGGTAGGTCTTCCACTGTCGACATCTGAACCACAAGGCCAGGGACAAAAATAAGCAAGGACAGGCAAATCAGCAATTTTGCTCATGTGACCATGGAAACCATGTGCAATTCAGGCAGGCAGTTTTTCACCCTGAAATTAACGTGACTTTGTGCTTCTTGGTGCTTTGAAACAGCCTGCAAATGTGATCCCTTTACAGTATTCTTCTGATGGCAAGGATGAATCATTTCCCCTCTCCAGCCCAATTGTATTGTGATGTTGCATATATTTCTGCCTTTGATAGCCTCAGCATGTGATTCAAAGTGAAGTCTAGTTGCAGGGTCCTTTTATCTTCATCCTCAAAGGAAATTTTGGTGCGGATTTTTGGCACTGGGGGAATTATGTAGCAACAAGTCAAAATCTGAGGCTGAAATGCGGCAATTGTTTAAGAGGCATAGAAGGAGATGCTATGTACCTGCAACCAGCTGGCCGCTGTAGCCTCTGTTAAAATTCCAGAGCCCATCAAAGCCCTTCCAATAGTTTTGAGGTACAAGGGGATCCATAAAACTACCAGGAAAAAGTAATGGTAGATTTGTAGGTTCCTTAGGGAGCTCACCATTGCATGCCTCATAATTTCTCCATCTGAGGGAAGATCAGATTGTTTAAAAGAGCCTTTGGGTTCTTCTCATGGTCTGAGTACATGGACTATGTGCTATGTCTTATTCAGGTCTCCATCTTTTTTTCCAGCCCAAACTAGGTCAACATATGTTTTCTGCTGCTCCTCATTTTAATTAACCAACTAGTGCTCCATCCATGTTTTCTCTTTGATATGCTTCAACTCTCTTGTGTTGTGACAGCCTGAGCACTTAGAAATAAAGTATTCACTCAGAGCAGGCCGGTTGCAATTAATGGACCTAACTTAGTCACCGTGGTCACTAATTTTAATGGCTCTACTATGAGCAAAACTTAGCTTAATACCACTCAGGTAGTTTTGAGTTGGGATGGGGGACCCGTAGTCAAGCTGGCTGTGGGATGGTAGCAGTTGGTGCCTAATAACATGTCAGGGCTACAGGTTCCCTATCTGTGGTATGGAGTGTTTCCCACTTTTTGATTTATTTTTATTTATTTAATTTTGACAATTGTTTTGAAGCATAGTTCCGACAGCCTTATTTGTTTATTTATCACATTTCTGTGGAGCTCTTCCAAAGCGCTTGATATGGTTTTCACCCTACCCATGTTATCTTTATAACAGCCCTGTGGTTTAGGTTGTGCTGAGGTACAGTGACTGGCCCAAAGTCACCCACAAAGCTTCAAGGCTGACAGGAGGCTTGAATCCTGGCCTCCTAGGTCCTAGGCCAACACTGTGACCACTAGACTACACTGCCTCTCACTGGGCCTTGTCATCCCCAACTGCTAGCATTCTACCTCCTCCATCTCTTCTCTACCTCCTTCACCCATGTGTGTTCCAAGTTCACTTTATGTGAGAATGCTCAGAACTTGCATTCTCTGTTCATTACAATAAACCAAAGTTGGATCACCAGAATGTCCGATTACAAAGTAACCTGTGACATCATACCAACTTAGCCTATGGCTTGAGAGGGCTCTCAGACTGATTGGTAACTAAACAGGTTGCATTTACCAAAATCAGGGATAGCCACCTTGATGCCCTCCAAATACTTGTCAGGCTAGAACTTCCACCAAACCTAACCATTGGGCCAGGCTTGCTGGGGCTGATGGAAGTTGTAGTTCAACATTGTCTGCAAAACATCACATTGACTCCCCCCTGCACTATATGTTTGCCCCTTGCTGGGTTTTTCTCAGGTTTGTTGTTTCCACGATTTCTTTGCAAATCTGAATGTTCTGCACTCTGTTTCTATGACCATCATAAAGTAAAGGTAAAGGTACCCCTGCCCGTACGGGCCAGTCTTGACAGACTCTGGGGTTGTGCGCCCATCTCACTTAAGAGGCCAGGGGCCAGCGCTGCCCGGAGACACTTCCGGGTCACGTGGCCAGCGTGACAAAGCTGCATCTGGAGAACCAGCGCAGCACACGGAAACGCCGTTTACCTTCCCGCCAGTAAGCGGTCCCTATTTATCTACTTGCACCTGGGGGTGCTTTCGAACTGCTAGGTTGGCAGGCGCTGGGACCGAACGACGGGAGCGCACCCCGCTGCGGGGATTCGAACCACCGACCTTTCGATCGGCAAGCCCTAGGCTTTAACCCACAGCGCCACCCGCGTCCCTGTATGACCATCATAAACAGCCTCAAATGGCAGAGGTATGGAACTGATAATAGGATATAGATTTCTCTGCCTTTCCCTGTGTTCACATGAACAAAGAAGACTCAGGGGGACCATTGTGCATCCCCATCATAGCATTTTATTGTCGGTAGCTAACTGGAGATAGTCTTCCTTTGATTTCCTTTCATTCCGTGCTCCTTCCTTGATTTACATCGGGCTACATTGACTATCTTATAATTATAGCTGTCTAGAGAATTTGTGGAATGTGGTAATCTGATGTAACGCCAGTTGTGAGAATAACATGAGAGTGACACGCATTGTGCCTTGCTGAGAGGTCTCTGACAAACAACTGAGGTGAACCAGGTGGGTGACTGGAAATTAGTGCAATTCAATCATAGGTTTAGATTCACAGGAGGGAAGAAATGTGATACTCAGACAGCTAAGGAATGAAGCTGGATTGGAAGATATTCAGCAGCAGGAGCTATTGATCGAAAAAGCAACACCAAAGTGGAGCAGAGTCTTTTTTGTCCGTCCCCGCCCCCCCCCCCTGAAATACAAAAACCAAAGAAAGAGATGTGTGGGGAGAAGGGCGATCCAATATTAACAATAACTGAATTGTGTAATAATAATAATAATAATAATAATAATAATAAAAATAAATTATTATTATTATTATTATTATTATTATTATTATTATTATTATTATAATTAATTAATTAATAATAATAATACCTCACCCATCTGGGCAGCTTCCAACAAAACACTAAAATACAATAACCTATTAAACATTAAAAGCTTCCCTAGACAGGGCTGCCTTCAGATGTCTTTTAAAAGTTTGGTAGTTATTTTTCTCTTTGACATCTGGTAGGAGGTGCCACTACCGAGAAGTCCCTCTGCCTGGTTCCCTGTAACTTGGCTCCTCGCAGCGAGGGACCCGCCAGAAGGCCCTCGGCGCTGGACCTCAGTGTCCAGGCAGAATGATGGAGGTGGAGATGCTCCTTCAGGTATACTGGACAGAGGCCATTTAGGGTTTTAAATATGAAGGATTATTATTATTATTATTACCCAACCTATTTGGTCTTAGGGCGTCGGTATTGTTGGGCAATCCCAACTCCAATCCCTGAGGCCTCCTAGACCTCATTCTCTTCTTCCTGACTTGTTCCTGCATCTTCAACTTGTGGGATGTATCTTCACTGAAGCAGTCAAACACAACATTTCCTGTTTTCTAGAATGGACACACGGGGGAATGTTGCTCCAGACAGAGAGGACTTCCTGTCATACCTGCTCTAGAGCATCTTCCCCTTGTATGTGACCAGGTAGATGGGCGTGACCATAGCAGACCCTATAAAAGGGCTAGCCATGCAGCCATCTTCCTCTCTTTTGACTCTTTGGCTCTTCGGCTCTTTTGTCATCTTCCTCTCCGCTGGCTCTTAGCCAGCAGCCCATGGCTCATCCTTACAGAGGATGGAAACCACAAGGTAGATAGTCTGAGGCCTAGCTCAGACTTCTTTTCTATACAAATGTAACTGTAACCACAAGATAAAGCCTGCCTTCGGGACACTACTGTGAACTGAATGTAAGTAAACTTAACCATTACTTTTAGAGAAGATTGTCATGTTATTATTGTTTTTAAGAGGGAAATAAAGGGGAAAGCCAGACTGGATTGCTTCACTTAAATGATTCTAACAAATCCATCAACTTGCTTCCAGCAATATGCAAGGGAATGTGCTCTGCTGGTTGTTCACTAGTGTGAGTGAGGAGGGATAATATTTAGTCAATATATCCTCTCCTACTTTCCTCAACATTCCCACACAACTGCTCTCTCCCAGAACCGCAGCAAGAGGATCAAAGCAGTGCAGGATCTACAAATTTTGCCATAGGGGACAAAGGTCTCTCCTTCATGGCCCATTTAGGCTACCTTCTCTCAGCAGTGGAGACACAAAGGGGACACAAACATCACTGCTGTCATGATCACCACCAAGAGAAGCAAGTCTGCAAGGTCACATCCAGTCCTGCCACAGCTTCTCATCTTCCTGTCCCTGGGGTGTGCAAGGAGATGGGCCTTTCTGTGGCCACCCACCTCTTCAAATGGAACTTCTCCTCTTTAGAAAAGGTGGGTGGGTCCTAGCCAGCCATGCCACATTGTCATCAGGGCCTGACTCCTCCTTTATGTTCCTGCAATACCCCATGGTGATTCCTTACGCTGTAGCCAGGCTCTGTGTATTAAAAGAGGTGGGTGGGTCCTCAGCAAGGCAGGATGCTGTACTGCCAAAGCCCCCTCATCTGTCTCCCCCCCCCCCCCCCCGCTTGTCCTGCTTGATCCAGGCCTGGGTCGAGGGGAAGGAACAGCAACTTATGCATGCTTTGACCCATCCCTCTGGGAAGTAGTATAGATGGAGAGAAAGGCAAGTGAATGGGCAGCAGAAAGAGCAGTGAGTGCAGTCAGGGTGGGGTCCCCTTGGGAACATCATGCCCAAGTCCAGCCTTGGAACTGGTACTGTTTGGACTCATTCACCTTTCCACATGGAATCCTGGACTCATTCACCTTTCCACATGGAATCCTGGACTCATTCACCTTTCCACATGGACTCAGTCACCTTTGAACATCGACTCTTGGATTCATTCACCTTTCCATGTGGACTCATAGCAGATAATCCACAGAGTCTCAGAAGCGTTAGTACTAATTCTGCCTTGTGACCTTTGGACACTAAATCACCGGACAATTAATTAGTAGAGCAGGCAGGCTGACGTATCTACAGAATTGGGAAGGTGGGGAATCTAAGCACAAAAGCAACAAATAATTCTTTGAAAGATCAGCAAATGCTGAGAAGCAAGTCGAGGTAGAAAGCGCTATCCTTAAATACTGAAAATTGAGATGAGTGAAAAGATGAAAGGCCTAAGATGACAATACAACCTATTAAAGCTCCATGTTTTTCCACAGTATAAGTTAGTAGAGTCAGGACTCAATTCAGTCTAGTATCAGACACTGTTTTGGGACATGTGAAATTGGGAACTTTATTGTGAAGTTTGTGTTTCAGTTGTCGTAACTCACCCTGGGAGCTTAGGTAATAAATGACAACAACAACAACAACAATTGACAGTGCCCTGTACAAAAAAAAAGTAGTGAGCTGGACTCTATTCTATGACATGTTTGGGGGCATCCCCCTGTATGGAGGGGATGTGTCATTTGGGGTGACCCAATGTTTATTTTGAGGTGCATGGCTACAGGTCATTTATTCAAAGCTGCAGAACGAGATCATTGCATATTAATATGTTGTGAGCAGAAGAAACAATTTTTGCCTCAGAGAACATACCCTCCAACATTTCTCTGATGAAAATAGGGATGTCCTATTCAATAATCCCCTTACCCAGTCAGATGGCGGGGTATAAAGAGTATTATTATTATTATTTTACTATATATACCCCACCCATCTGACTGGATTGCCCTAGCCACTCTGGGCAGCTTCCAACATATATAAAAACATTAAGCATTTTAAAAACTGCCTTCAGATGGCTAGGAGGTCTTTAGACGGAGTGCTTTCAGACAGCGGTGGAGCAAGCCGATTGGGCGCCTGGGGCGGCGTGCATGCCCTGTGCCCAGGGGCAGGGCCAGCCATCCGCAGAGCGGGGCAAGCTGGGACAGGACGCTTCGCGGGGCCTCCAAGGACTCTGCCTGCCTCCTCCCACTCAGCCACCCTAAAGCTGAGAGGAAGGTGGTGGGCGGATCATTTGGGGCAGCGAGGAGCCTGCGGGCACCCAAGCCACCCCGTCACTCCCAGGAGAGACACATGGCTCGGGCGCGCTGCAGGCTCCGTGGTGAGTGCCGCCCGGCATTTTGTCACCCCCCTCAGTGGTGACACATGGGGCGGCCCGTACCCACCGCTCTCCCTTCCTCTGCCCCTGCTTTTAGATGACTCGGGTGTCCGTTAACTCCATTCCTCCAACATTTCTCTGGTGAAAAAGGGACGTCCTAAGGAAAAGCGGATCATTCCAGGATCAAGTCAGAAATCGGGATGGCTTCTGTAAATCCAGGACTATCCCTGGAAAATAGGAACACTTGGGGGGTCTGAGAGAGTGATGAGGAAGAGTTCACTTCTGATGGAGTTATGTGATATGGGGAAATACTATGCATATCCTGTGATGTTTTCTACATAACGAACCCCCTCCCATCAGTTGTGGATACAGGGGAAGATGCGACTTGTCCTCCATTGCAAACTGGAGAACCAGGAATCAGGGCCTTTCGTTACAAGGCCTCCTCAGTAGTGGTCGCTGCCTGCAGAATGCTTCCTCCCTTCCTATCTCCTACCTTGATTTCTGGGCTAGTGAAGCACCTTCTTTATTTTTCCAGGCTTTTTAATCCAGTGTTTTCATTCCTTTTCTGGCGATTTCTGTTTGTTCTAATTTAGTACTGCTTTTATCCTGCTCTTTTATATTCTGCAGATCTAATGCTCTTACTAACAATGTTTACGCCTGTAATTTCTGTTATGACCCACTCTGAGAGCTTGATGTAAGGCCAATCAAACAGGCTATAAATATACTAAAATAAGTACATCCTCATGATTTCCCTGCCCTGTGGTGATCACAAAGTTATGTCATAATTGCCTGTTGTCTGAAACAAGTCTTCAGGCTGTGACTCTGTTGTGTTTTTATCCGTAGATGAGCAATGGAAAGAAAGCTTATATTTGACAGGATTATCACCATGGGAGTGGATCTTACTTAGTCATGTGTATCAGTTATGTACCACATTTGTTCCACATGTCTTGTTTATTTAGATCGGTATCATCCTGGCCTGGTTTGGAAGGTAACATAATATTTTTACACCCTCCAGAAATTATTCCCAGCTAAATGTGTGTCATTACATTGAATTCAAATCCTTTAGCATAAGTGTCTCTTGATCTCCACTAGTTAGTTTTAAAAATCTTTTTATTTAAAGATTCCCTCCACCCACACACCATTCCACATTAAAATTAACAGTCATAATAATCCCAGTAACATATATCTGCCAAAATACAAAATAACACACAAGATGAACCATGAGTATAATATACTCATGGTAAATCTCCTTGAAGATCAGGTGTTTGGTCCCCTGAATGGGAAATGTACAATTGTGTCTTCCTGGGTAACTGATTCCAAGGAGTGCAGGCCATGACTGAGAAATCCCAGCTCACAAGATTCACTGTATTCTCCTTTGGTATAGATGATATTTTGAGCCAAGCCTCTTCTAGTTGACCTTATAGGTCAGCTGGGTTCATACAGGAGGAACACTGAGCTGCATTATGGTTTATGGTTTCCCAGGAAACAGGCGAGTAGCAAAGGTTATTTTCAGTCACTCTTAGCCTCTGCTGCTTAACCGCGTCTTCTCCAGAATGTTAGAAACCCAAAAGAAACAGGTCTCCTCTGTTTATACACCTATAGCTGAATAAGGGCTGTGGAGCTCCCCTTCCTTTCCCTTTCCCATTGACAAATCTCCAGCTTTTCAATATCAGTGGTCCCTTTCCTGTCACTTTCCCAGCAGGTTGCACCCCAGTTTTTGGCACTTCCAAAAACTGATTGGCGGTACAGCTGCCAATGAGAGAGCTGCTGCTGTATGCATGCATGTACATGGTGTCAAGAACATTTTAATGTCCTTATGGCCTGTTGAATTACTTAGGAGTACCCATCGCAGTGTTCCCACCAGGCCTCAGGGAGATGCAGTAAATCCCAATTTGAAGAAGCCAGGTGGGAATGAAATTTGCAAACATATTCTCATGACAGAGTGGGACCCCAGCCAGGCAGCAGCCATTTTCAACTGCAGTTGCACCCCTGATCAAACAGCTGATCAGGCCAGGGAGCTAGAGAGAATCTGTGAAGATAAAACGAGGAGAGATGTCCCCTTTCCTTCTCCACATGTACTAACTGAGAAGGCGATAAATCTTCAAGATGCAGCTTCTAGAGCTGCTGAAGCTCTAGGGTCCAATTAGAAATTATGCCCAGTTATCTATTTGTTCTTTTCTAGCAGAAGCTAGAGAATTGGCCTAGACCAAATACAACCTACTTTACCAAAATGAGATTCCAACTAAATATTAGAAAGAACTTTCTGATGGCCAGTGCTGTTGACAGTGGAACATACAAACTCAGAGAGAGAGAGAGTTTGGATTTGATATCCCGCTTTATCACTACCCTCAGGAGTCTCAAAGCGGCTAACATTCTCCTTTCCCTTCCTCCCCCACAACAAACACTCTGTGAGGTGAGTGGGGCTGAGAGACTTCAGAGAAGTGTGACTGGCCCAAGGTCACCCAACAGCTGCATGTGGAGGAGCGGGGACGCGAACCCGGTTCCCCAGATTACGAGTCTATCACTCTTAATCACTACATCACACTGGCTCAGAAGAAGATTGGATGGCCGTCTGTCATGGATTCTTTAGCTGTGATTTCTGTATGGCAGGGAGTTGGACTAGATGACCCCCAGGATCCCGCCCAACTCTATGATTCTATAATCCTATGACAAATATCTTAGGTTGGTGTGGAGGCTATTGTGATGGCCTGGGGCTCGGGCTCGGGCTCGGAACCAGAGGAGACTCAGTCTGCACCGGATCCTTTGCCTCAGGCATCATCTGAACCAAGTCTGGGGCCTGATCCTGAAGAGTCCCAGTCTGCACAGGTTCCCCTGCAACAAACACCAGCTGGGCTGAGGCAGGGGCCTGAGCCTGCCCTGGCTCCAGATGCTGGGAGTACCTCGTTGCCTTCAGCTGGGCCATCACTTACAGCTGCTCCATGACCGGTTTGGTCAGGGGAGACTGAGGCGGCCCCTGGGTCTAGTAACCCACCGATATCTCCCAAGCTGCAGAGACTAAGGTCTGAGAGAAGGAGAGACCTGAGTACTCGCAGGAGGAGTGCTCGCCTTCAGGCGAAACAGGGAGGTGAGTCACCAGGGGATCAGGACTGGCCACTACCCTGACAGATAAAAGGCTGTCAGACCCTGCCCCAGGTTGCGGGGGCAACATTGCTGTATGCTAGATCCTGCACCTGTCCTTGCCTGGTTTCCTGCCTCATGTCCTGCCTTGGCCCTGTCAGAATGACCTCCGGATTCTGGACCAGTCCTAGACCGTGTTTCACGAGTTACCCCCGGACTCAGCACAGTTATACTGTTGGATGCCAATATATCTAGTGAGAGATGCAATGTAAATTGATGCTTCTAAGACTGGATTTGCCCCAAGGATTTGCTTTTGTAATATGCCAAGTTAATAAAACTGACAAACATGGCAAGAGTGTAGGGCTTTCTCTGTGGTGGCACCAACCCTCTGGAACACCCTCCAATTTACAGTGCAGTAGGTCGAGTGATAGCTTCAAATGACAGCTGAACAGTCATCTATTCTGGCAGGCTTTCCAATATCCTGTGTTTGTGTGTGTGTGTGTGTGTGTTCAAAGTGTGCCGCTACTTTATTGGGTTTGTTTGTTTGCCTTTTCTTGGATTTTCTTGTATTTCATAGCATTGTTATATTTTAGAGAAAGAGATTTGTTATGCCACTCAGATACTGTTTCAGTATTAAATAGTGTATAAATATAATAAAAAGGTGGTGAGCCATACAATTGGACATGAATGGTTCTCTGCTATTGGTGTTTGCAGCTATTTTGTTTCACTGTACAGTATAAGAAAGCAGGGAATGCCTGTGTTTTGGCACCAATAAATATCTAGTTTCTACCAAAATGCGCTAGCATGCTTATGAAAGTCAGATCTGGTTCATTGTGGGTCATGTTGTTCATTCCCAGGGATTTGCTAATGGGAGGGACATCAGAGATCTGTGGCATTTAGCAATTAGCACAGAATGCAGGACTCAGCTCATTCCGATCTGAAATCTAGAGGAAAAGAAATACCAGGGGGTCATGAGACAGCTTTCTCTCTGTGTAGCCAATCTGTTGCTCAACCCGTCATTGTAAAATGGAGTCGAGGATATGTATTATTGATAGTATTCATTGACAGAATTCCTGGTAGCTGCCTTAGCAGCAGCTTCCAAAAGTACCCTGTGAGTTAATTCTATGTCAAGCGGCATTAACTGTAGCTCAGATTTCCAATCAGCAAATCCCTGGGTCAGTCCAGGACAGGGATATGGTGAAGCAATTGGCTCTAGGCTCTGCTCCCTCCAATCCCACCCCACAGAAAATTCAGCATACAAGATGTGCAGCAGCGTAACCTGCATTTTTTATTTACATTCGCTGACATTCAATCATACCTTTAGAGCATGTTTTCCTACACACACACACACACACACACACACACACACAAAGTACAGTGGTACCTTGGTTCTCAAACTCAATCTGTTCAACTTCCAAAATGTTCAGAAACCAAGGTGCAACTTCTGTTTGGCTGATTGGCCCTGGAAACAATGCCAGGGTTCGGCTTCCAAAAAATGTTTGCAAACCGGAACACTTACTTCCAGGTTTGTGGTGTTTGGGAGCCAATTTGTTCATCAACTAAGCTGTTCGGGAACAAAGGTACCACTGTACATTAAAACCATGTCAAACGAGTCACATAACAAAGCACATAAACAATATGATTTAACAATAAAACCAGAGAACATGACATGGCAGCAAAATATAACATTTCAATCAACACAACATAGAATCACTCGCCCAATCTCACCATCCATTTTACACAAGCACTATAACCATTCCTTACCTCAAGCATGATATCGAGCAACCACTCATACATAAGCCACTCACACTCGGCAATGTTACAACCCCATCTGCAAAGGACTGCTGCCAAGCATACACATATAAGGCACTCACCTCATCTCTGAAAACACTAATGAAATCGTGCTCTACGTCCGTTGAACTATATAATAATCCTCTTCCATCTCTCATCGGAGAAGGCCCAGATCTGTACTACAACATGCTCTCACCCAGGAGGGTAGAGAAATAATTGCACCTACTCACACACTACTAACTACAGGCAACTCCTGATTTGTGTGGGTGTTGCATTCTGGGTCATCGAGTGTGACAGCAGAGCACCCATAAACCCATTATTCCCCCTTTATGTCCTGATTGCACCCCCTCCCTTTCTTCCTCTTTTCCAGCCACTTCTGGATCACTACAATGCATGTGTCATGAACATATCAAATGTCCGTAAATCAGTCATTACTTGTACATGATCATAACATGCATAGTACAGTCGTACCTTGGAAGTCGAATGGAATCCGTTCTGGAACTTCCAAAATGTTCAGAAACCAAAGCGCAGCTTCTCATTGGCTGCAGGAAGCTTCTGCAGCCAATCGGAAGCCGCAGAAGCCCCGTCGGATGTTTGGCTTCCAAAAATAGTTCACAAAGTGGAACAGTCACTTCCGGGTTTGTCGCGTTTGGGAAAACTAAGCTATTCGAAAACCAAGGTACGACTGTACTGTACAACCTCAGCAACTGATGAACACATAGGCGCCGACTCCATGGGGCCTGAGGGGGCCCGAGCCCCCTCAAAAATTCGTTTGGGGGGCTCCGCCCCCCCAATAATTTAAGAAAATTATTAGTTATATTATGCTTTGTAAAATCACAAAATTATGTTGGTATTTTTTATTTTCCTTGTTTGAGGATAGTTACCTTTTAAAATACATTCAGTAATGAGTTAAAACAAAGCCACTCCCGATCTAGAGAGGGGGTGGGGTTGCGGGCTCTCGACCCATCAACAATCTCGCGGGGCTGGCGTCAGCCCCGCGAGAAGCGGGGATTCCCCCTAGCTCATTAATATTCACCGCCCACGGCGGCAGCCAATCGGCTGCCGCAAAGGGCGGGCCCTCACAGGCTCGCCCCTTTCGTTCCCCCAGCAGCAGCGGTTTGGAGGTCTTGGCCCCCCCCCAATATTTTTTATAAGTCGGTATGGGCCCCCGCCCCCCCAATATTTTTTATAAGTCGGCGCCCCTGGATGAAAAATCAGCACTGGCAGCCGACCCATCACCTCGGCCTCATTCTCAAGGTGGCCCTGAAGGTCAACATGAACTCAACTGAATCACTTCCCACTAACACACCCTATATATGTAATACAGTGGTACCTCGGTCTACGAACAGCCCTGTTAACGAACTATTCAGTAAATGAACTCTGCAAAACCAGAAGTATATGTTCTGGTTAGCAAACTTTGCCTCGGTCTAAGAACAGAAGCCAAACGGTGGAAGGGCACCGGCGGCGGGAGGCCTCAGTAGGGAAAGCGCGCCTCAGTTTAAGAATGCTTTGGTTTAAGAACGGACTTCCAGGATGGATTAAGTTTGTAAACCGAGGTACCACTGTATCTGTTGTTTTGTGGCTACCAGCGCTTTGATTGGAATATATAGATGCAATTCATGAGGCTTTATTGCTGAGCATTGTGGTATCTGCTAAGGCCTGTTGGGAATTCTTTTTCAATATTCCTCATACTTACTCAAACTTACCTCATACTTTCAATATTCCTCATACTTAATACTGACGTTAAGTAGTAGCAGCAGTAGTAATTACCTAAAACTCATCTAGGGATTTATTTATTTTTAATTCTCTTTATACTCTTTTAGTTAAAGATGTGATTTGTGAGAAGTGCTCCCAAGTCCAGATGGAAGTTGGCAGCAGCAATGGATGCATATGTCTATTTTGGTTTCTCACTTTTGAAAACTTAAGTTCTATATCTGTTTGTTATTTTTGTGGTGGTGGTGGGATGTCCTCAGGAAATTTTGTTGGTATTGTAGTGCCAATTTCTCCTACTGTACACATTTTTGTATGCAATTTTGCCTAATCTGCACATTTTTGCAAAACATGTTTTCCTAATAGAATGCTTTTGGTATGCTATTTTCACTAATATACACATTTATATGCATACTTTACACTAGGGTATGCATTTTTGTACACATTACTTGGCTGGAGAACTGCAATACAAAATTCAGAGGAATGTGTTTCAGTTCTCCTATTGCTTCAGAAACTGTGAATTAGCTTTCTTTCTCCAAATGATCTTCTCCTTATCAGTTGGTACAGATATACTAATTTGCCTCAAACATTCTCTGTTATATACTCACTTTATGTTGCCCCTTGCCTTATGTTTGTTCCATTACTATCACCATAAAACATGATTTATTTGTTATGAAAAAAAATCAAAAGAAAGGAATCACTAGTTAGCAGTAATGGGAGGTTTCTGTTAACAATGATACCTCTGAGAGCATTTGAATCCGAAGGGTGCAAAACTATATGAACTGAAGAATTGCTTTTATGAGTGCCATAAATAAGAAATTCCTCTAAGGAACAAGGCCTCTCCACGTTACAGAATCTTCAAAGATCTGTTATTGACCCGGCTGCAAAGCTGTTGTAAGCTAAACACACAGAAGGCCTTTCTCAGCAGCTGATAACAAAACAGATTCCATGGGTACCACCCTGATGACCTTGTTTACATCTGTGTTTCCCTCCCAGATGTGATTGGCAGTTTATGCATAAGCTGATATATCTAGCAGCTGCCACAGAATGATTAATCTGAACAGCCTACCAAGTCGCAGGCAATTCCTAAAGATCAGGAGCGAGCAGAAAGTGAAATACGATTAAATGCAAGTGTCTTCCCCGAGTGATAGAAACACAATATCATTCATTTTTATAGAGACACTGAAATTTTCTGTAATGGAGATTCTGGTTCTGTTTGACTGATGTTGCCGGTCCATCCATTTTATTTGTTTCTGCAATAGGGCATTCTAAATATCCAGAAAATATTACAACAAAGTATTTCAAGTTGGCCTTGGGAAGGTCCTTTTCCTCCTCCTTCTCTTCCTCCTCCTTCTCAAGCATTTTATGAGCTGAAATGCAAGTGAATAGGAGAAATGTGCTTCTTCCAATGAATGGAAGCTTCTTCAGTTCAAGGAAGGACCTTCCTCTGATAGAGGATGCTTCTCTGGATCCAACTCAATTGACGAAATGCAGCCTTCAACCAACCTGGTTCCTTCCAGATGTTGCGGATCACAACTCCCATCAGCTCCAGCTAGCATGTAGTGCGAAACAAACCAGGTCAAGGAAGGTTGATGCAATGAGTAAAGAAATCCAAGATTAGGGTTGATTCATACAACACTCTTTTGTTGTTCTTCCATTGAAGTGCACTCCCTTGTCCCCAAGGAAGGGGACACCCTCTCATTGGTCGTTATAGTTTTTGGCAGTCCAAACAACTCTGCCTTGCTGTTTCCATTTTCCATCATGGCAAATATGCAGATAAAGGCTGCTATCTGAATGCACTTCCCCTAGACATACTACAAAGGTGATAGCAATCGGTGATGAGGGACGATGTCACACACCAGACCTCCCAGCAGCAGAGTTGTTGCAGCTTACCAGGAGGAATAGAGGATGGGGAGAGACAGCAGGGATACTGATGCTGTGCGGGTACACCGGGGGAGACCATCCCTGCCTCTTCCTGTCAGCCACTACTCCACAGAAGGATAGCTTTGTGCATTTGACACAATCTCTTCTATTGAATAGAAGCACTTTCAGGTAGGGGACTCCAATGCACATTTCAGATCCCAAGGAACCATTGAGCTTTTGAATCAGTTCAGTCTAGTGCTCTCAGGTCTCATACCGATTTTGTGTCAATATTTCAGTTCTATGGTTATTGCTATTTTATATATTATATAAATCAAATGTTTTTATTTACTTACTTACTTACTTACTTACTTACTTACTTACTTACTTATTTACAAGTCACAGCAACAGTTTCATTTCATTTCCCCGTTCAACCAATTTCGCCGATAAGGCCCTCCAGATCCAAGAGATTTCAAAAAGATGTATGTGGGCACTAATTCGTTATGTTAATTATATCGTGTGCAGACCAGCTAGTAATCTGACATGACAGCAAATGTGCGGTTCCTTCAATAAGCACTAATAAACAGATTCTACATTTATTGCAACTAGGAAGCATTAAATTAGCATGCCTTCTGTCTCCTAGAGATTTGTTTTTCATTAACATCTATAATCAAAATTCTATAGCTTGCTCGAGATAGGAACCAGCTCTGAGCGTTTTAGCAAGATTAATTAATTAATTGCTGCGTTTATATCCCACCATTTTCTCCAAGGAGCTCCAAGTGACACGCATGGTTCTCCCCCCTCATTTAATCACCACAACAGCCCTGTGATGTGGGCTAGGCTGAGAGGCAGGGACTGGCCCAAGGTCACTCAGTGAGCTTTACTGCTGAGTGGGGATTCGAACTCTATTCTCTGAGGTCATAGTCCAACATTCTAACCACTACACCACACTGGCTCTCTCTTCTCATAGGAATAGATTTGTTGGATCAGGCCAAAGGCCCATCTAGTTCAACATCCTGGTCTCCCACTGCCCACCTAGATGCCTGTGCAAAGTCCACAAGCAGGACATGAGCAGAACAGCACTTTCCCCACTTGAGATTCCCAGACCTGGTATTTAGACAGAGGTTTACTGCTGCCAATATGGGAGGTAATAGAGAACCATCATAGCTAGTAGCCACTGACAGCTTCCTTTTAAAGCCATCCATATTGGTGGTAGTAGTAGTAGTAGTAGTAGTAGTAATTTATTATTTATACCCCGCCCATCTGACTGGGTTTCCTCAGCCACTCTGGGCAGCTCCCAATCGAACATTAAAAACACAATACAGCATTAAACATTAAAAACTTCCCTAAACAGGGCTGCCTTCAGATGTATTTTATAAGTAGGATAGTTGCCTATTTCCTTGACATCTGAAGGGAGGGCGTTCCACAGGGCGGGCATCACTACTGAGAAGGCCCTTTGCCTGGTTCCCTGTAACCTCACTTCTCACAGTGAGGGAACCACCAGAAGGCCCTCGGAGCTGGACCTCAGTGTCTGGGCTGAACGATGTGGGTGGAGACATTCCTTCAGGTATCCTGGGCCAAGGCTGTTTAGGGCATTAAAGGTCAGTGCCAACACTTTGAATTTTGCTCGGAAACGTACTAGGAGCCAATGTAGGTCTTTCAGGACCGGTTTTATGTGGTCTTGGTGGCCGCTCCCAGTCACCAGTCTAGCTGCCACATTCTGGTTTTGTTTTTTTTTAAATAATTTTTATTAACTGGCCAATCACATCAAATTAAATCACATCGTATAAATTCCAAATTACAAAGCCAAATTTTTAAATTTTGTTGGGGGAACCCATACTTCAAGATCCAAAGGGGGATTCAGATCATCTTCTTATTACAGTACTGCGTTAATGTCCAAATCAGTCCCAATCAGTCCAAACAAAGTTCATAATTCCATCCAGTCTTATCTTGGTGTTGCCACATCATATCTTGTTCATATAATTTCTCTTTTTCCTTTACAATCTCTTCTGTTAGTCTCCTTAAGCCGATAGCAAGTATTATATTCCTGTGTGGATTTCCCTTTCCTCCACTAAGTCCAGATGGTTTCCATATATCTCCTTCGTAGATAACATCACTCTTTCCATCATAAATTTTGGCATTTGTCGCTCTTAAGTCCCACGATATGTAATTCACGATATGTAAACAACTCTATTTCTCTCTTTCTCCTCCCAGACCCAAGAGCTCCAACAATGCCTCCCAAAATGGCGACGGCATTTTGACTGCGTCACTCCCAAACTCTTAGCTTTCCAGCTTCATCTTGAAACATTGCTTTGGATCGAAAGTTTATCTCCACACAGCCTTAAATCCACAGCTTAAGTCCTTAATTTCTGACTCATTAGGGGAGGGGATTCTTGTTAAATCACATAGAAAAAGGAAAGGCAGGTTTTTTTTTCCCTCCCCCCTCAGTCGTACTGTATCTTGACGTGTCTTCTCATATTTTATTCTTGTCTTGTTATCAGAGATCTCTTCTGTCAGCAGTCTTTACTCCCCTTTTTCCTTGATGTATGTGCAATTAATCTCGTCCAAATTGTTTCTTTTAAAGATCATTGCAACCAGCAGCGCGAATCAGGGATGGCGTCAAGGAGTGCCGAAAATCCCACAGGAGGGCTTTGTGCCTAGTGCCCCCACCCCCACAAATTCGGGGGTGGTATAGGGCACAGCAGGCAAGGGCCGTCCCCCCCACAATCCTGGGGGGGGGGTTTAAGGAGGCTAATTACCCCCATCATAGCCTCCAAATTACCTCGTGTGGGTCGGAGAGATGTTATTGTCAGCCATCTTCCAATGCGCCACCTAGTGGCCCCCTCTAGCTGCCACATTCTGGATTAGTTGCAGTTTCCTGGTCACCTTCAAAGGGAGCCCCACGTAGAGTGCATTGCAGTAGTCCAAGCGGGAGATAACTAGAGCATTCACCACTCTAGCAAGACAGTCTGTGGGCAGGTAGATGGAGCTGGTAGACAGCCGCCCTGGACACAGAATTAATCTGCGCCTCCATGGACACTTGTGAGTCCAAAATGACTCCCAGGCAGCGCACCTGCTCCTTCAGGGGAACAGTTACCCCATTCATATTGATACCCATCATTACATCTTGCGGGAGCGAATTCCACAGTTTACCGTATTTTTCGCCCCATAGGGTGCACCCCCAGGTGCGGGGCTGGGGCGGGGGAAGCCCGAGCTTCCCCCGACCCCAGCCCCCAGAACAGGCTGCTATCCGCAAGCTGTGGGAGCCTGGCAGGACTTCCCACCAGGCTCCCACAGCTTGCGGAGAGCTACCCAAAGCTGGGGGCGCAACTGCTCAGCACGCCCCAGGCTTCGGGATGCAGGCAGCTCTCCACAAGCCGTGGTAGCCCGGCGCAAGTTCCTCTTCTCTTATTCTGTGACTGCTAAGCCTACTCAAGTGTCTATGGTGATGGACTTTATCATAAGCTTCCTTGAAATAGCACCGTGTTGACTGCACAATTCTTATTTATATGCTTCTTGACATACTCATTCTAAATGGTTCTTGAGAATTCATGCTGGTTCTGCATCAGCTAGGCTTCTTCTTCTATATATTTGGCAATTCAATTTTTTAATAATCTTTCCACCAGTTCTACAGAGAGCTGCTAACTTTCTGCCGAATGGCTGAATACTCTGTGTTCTTATTGAAGTTAACCAAAGTATAATGATGTCATGAAAAACCATGATTTATCTTGCAACTAAGACAGCTTGCACAAGCAAGCAGAAGCAACATGAGGCTCTAACGCATAAAGACTGGATGTCTAAAGCATGGGACATTATTATGATAAAGTATGAGCTGACTTTATAGGCTTGTGGGGCTAAAATTTGGGATAACAACCCTTCTGTGCTATAAACATAGTTCTTATTCTTGGTATATATCAGTTCCCCATCTTGGAATGTGGAAGTTCCTTAACACTATAAATCTATTTCCTTAAACTGATGGGGAAAGCAGAAGTTCTCCTAAGACCCTTTGAGAAGACATACAGTATTTCCTCCATCTCACACGGCTTCTGACAAATCTTCATTCTCTGGCTGATTGAAGATTTTATTAATCATTTCTATCCAGTGATGTAGATTAATCAATGAGCTGTTTTACAGCTTGTATTTCTTGTGGTTCCTTTTTGTTTTAGTTTTTTTAATTGAAATCTTCAATAAATAGGAGAAAGAGAGAGAAGGGGAGATGTGTGAGACCTAGGTTCGGTGCAGTTTATTTCAGTCACGATAAATCCTGGTACATTCAGCCCTTAATTTGACTGCATTTATAAATTAAGGGAGGAACTGCCCTCAACATTCTATTGGAAATTTGACTCAAAGCCATTAATAAGATTATACAGTGCAGCTCTGTAGCCCAATGTCTCTATTAATGTATTTAATTATATTTATGGTGCTTGCATATATAAACCATAAATTAAATTATTTATATCTTCACGCATCATCTAACATGAAATTATCTTTTCAAATTCCCTTGATTGTGCGCACCAGGGAATTAAACCGGTTGTGCTTGCAATACAAATGCAGCATTACTCTTGCTAAATTCAGGGGAATCGATGCCAAATAAATTGAGCAACAAATCCTTTTTATCAACTTGCATTATTTTTTCCGGTGAGCTGTGTTTTTCTCAGTATATTCAGACACGTAATTTTAAAAAGGTAGCTAAATGCTGTCAAATTCATTCCTCTGATTGCATTGTGGCTGAGATCTCAACTCAAAATGCTAATCTCTCTAAGTCCTTCATAATTGTACATTTTAATGTTGAAATATGGAGTCTCCTGAATTCACCAATTAGTTTCCATTCAATTACCAAGTGTTAAACTGGGGAAAAACTGGAAACAGAGGCGCTGGACACTACAGGACTAAATGTGGCTTGGTCAGAGGCTGTAAGGTTTTTATTGAGTATGAAATTAATTCATGGTGCATTTGATACCCAATCCAGAAATTAAGATTTCTCCTCAATGGCTTTTATTACCTTAAAACTTAAAGGTAATAAGGCTTAATTAAGGCATAAAAAGACTATTTCATGCAGTGCCAGGGCAATCATACTACCGTACTTTACGACAATGCGTTTTACTATTATTTAATGGACTGTTGAGCAAAGGGACTTGTATATATGGCTCATGCAGCGCCAAACACAACGCAGAATGCTAAGAAATAAATAAATAAAATTCTCAGCGAAGCACAACCACCAGGCTGGATAAAGTATAGAAATGGTTGCGCTATGCTTTTAATTTAATAGCCAAAGGTGCAAGTAAGGTAAAAGAGGAAGAGTGAAGTAGATTTCCTGCTCAAGAGAAGTGAGAAGAAGATTAGTGATGCAGCAAAAAAGGGGTGGGGTAGGGAATCCTGTGACATTGTGGGACTGTTTTGTGACAGTTCCAGCCAGCAGAGGCGGCTCTAAGGGAATGCAACTGGTATGGTCACACTGCGTGCAGAGTTTCTGGGGCGCTGAAGCAGGTACCGCCACTATTATGTCCAATGGAAAGTGAGAGGCGGGAGGCACCAGATTTTGGCACAGATCAAAAAATAGTGTAGACTCGCACATGTTGGCCAGCTTCTGAATAATATAATAATAATAGCCAGGCCTCCCCAGGCACTCTGGGCAGCTCCCAACAGAATATTTAAAACACGATAAAACATCAAACATTAAAAGCTTCCCTAAACAGGGCTGCCTTCAGATGTCTTCTAAAAGTCAGATACTTGTCTATTTCCTTGACATCTGATGGGAGGGTGTTCCACAGGGCGGGTGCCACTACCGAGAAGGCCCTCTGCAACTTCACATTTTGCAGTGAGGAAACCGTCAGAAGGCCCTCGGAGCTGGACCCCAGTGTCCGGGCTAAACAATGGGGGTGGAGACGTTCCTTCAGGTATACTGGGCTGAGGCCATTTAGGGTTTTAAAGGTCAGCACCAACACTTTGAATAGTGCTCGGAAACGTACTGGGAGCCAATGGAGATCTTTCAGGACCGGTGATATATGGTCTCTTTTTACTTGAAATGTCCATTTTGGGCTTCTCAGAAGTACGTAAAGGCAAGAAGTGGGGGGGGGGGAGGGAGCAGTGGCCGACCATCTTGTTTGCTGATGGCGGAACCACATCATTCCTATGCAGCCAATTTTGAGGGAGGCGCATGAGTTAGTGAATGACGTAGCTGCACTTCTGAATTTGCCACTACACTACACTAACACTGGGGTTAGCCACGTCTTGTTTCACGCTTCTTGTTTCTCAGTCCCATTTTGGCTAGTTAGCTGTCATCATAACTCAGCACCTGAGGGTTGCTGTTTATGTGAATGATGATTAATTATAATTATTCTGCTTGCCCGTACGTAGTCTTCCGCCACAAGCCGTCATTGCACGAGCAGTGTGGTTGAGCAAAATGGAGGGGTAGAGAAATGCTTAATTTCTGCTGGACTTAAACATATGTTTTCCTTTGGGGGATATCTGCTTCTAGAATTTTACAAGTCTTGAGGCACAGTACCTTGAAGGCTAGCACATTTATGAACGGATCTGTTTTTAAGGTGCTGTAAAACATAAATGTGTTGTTTTTGCTGCAGGAGCCTTACATGGCTACCTCTTCAGAATTTTACAGTACTTTTTTTTAAAAGTACTGATTTTCAGTTACAAATGAATTATATATTTTTATAGGAGTAAAGGAAGAGAATAATGTCAACAATAACAAGTCAGAGTATGGAGCCATCACACACACAAAAAGGGAAAAGTTTTTTTTTTTTAGTTCATCAGCCATGTTGTATATCTAGTCATAAGACAAGTGGAAGAAAGCCGCAAAATGTACCCAATGGAAGTGTGTATGCATCACGGAGTTATTATTGCTGCTTTGGGTTTGTTTTGTCTTGTTCCAAAGGAAAAACTACTTATCTAGATTGCTTTACAGCAGCTAAAAACTTCTCCAGTGTCCCATATGCAGCTCACTTGGAAAAAAGGAAAAGGAAAAAGAAAAGCAGGCAGCATCAAAAACAAATTTCACTGCATAATTTAATAGCGGGGAGGGGTATTCCTCCCCCCCCAACCCTCTGCAGTTCAGATAGAATAAAAATACTGTTTAAACATCCTAGTTAGATATGCAAAATGTTCTTCTCCTAAGGCTTTCTCGTTAACAGTTTGCTGGCTGATGATGCTTGCCCTGATTCCTGAACACAGCCTACCCTTCATGAGTGGGAACTGGAGGAAAGAGTTTGATCTTGGAGTTTGGAATGTGGCCCACAACGGAGATAGAAATTTGAGTTTTGGAGCTGGCTGGCGAGAAGCAACCTTGGGGAAAACTAAAAAGCTATGCATTGTTGTTTGTTTGTTTGTTTGTTTGTGGTGCAGTGGCGGGAGGAACTGATGGTGTTAATGCTGTCACTGTCTGCCTTGATATCTGGCTGCTTCCTTTGTTCAATGTACAAATATAGGAAACTGAAAAGCAGGGAGGGGGAACTGCTGGTGTCTGGGCCAGACCAGTGGCGTAGCGTGGGTTATCATCACCCGGGGCAAGGCAAGTAATTTGCGCCCCCTAACCCATGAATTTGCGCCCCCTAACCCGTGGATTTCCCTAACCCCCAGATGTTGCGCCCGGTGCGGCCGGCCCCCCCTGCACCCCCCACGCTACGCCACTAGGCCAGACTTGGACCACTGAGCCTTTTGATCCAGCCCATGTTCTCACCTCTATTGACTTTCTTCCCCCCTCTCTCTCTCCTCCCTGAGATGTACCTGGATTCTGGACCCCAACAAACACCTTGAAGCTTCTGCCTTCTTTTTTCCTGAAGGAATGATCAGGCATGCATAGGGATGAGTGATTCTGTCATTTGACCTTCATTTCGCATTTTTCCACATTGCCACATCAGTTTTCAAATATATATATATATATATATATATATATATATATATATATATATGCTTTCGTAGATTTTCACGGGTACAGGAATGCAGGTTTTGGTGTCCTCGGGTGTCTTCCCGTGTAAAAGTTGGGGTGTCTAGGCGACGTTTCGACGAGGTCTCACTCGTCATCTTCAGGCTGGTGCTTTCGGCTTCTTGTTACTGGAACAGAGCGGGATCTCAATGTTTGAGTTCCTATAAATACTGTAGAGGGGGTGTGGTGTCTAGCCTCCAATGTTCTGGGCAGAGAGGAAGTTCCCAGGCTAGTGTGCCTTTTCTTCTTTTGTTCCTTAATTACTTGAGAGATACCTTGAGTGATTTCTTGAGTGATATCCTGAGTACCACTTAGGTGGGTCATTAGGTGTGGATTAGTTGCTAAAGTCTTTGTGTCTTGACCTCTTGAACTTTGTGAAGAGTTTTCCTGAGAAGATGGCTGGCCAAGCCAAAGCACAACTAAGTGCAATACAGCCATCTGTACCCGTGAAAATCTACGAAAGCAAATATATATATATATATATATATATATTTAAGTCCTCATCAGAATTCATCAGGATAAGAAAAGGTTATTCTTATATGCCACAGCCTCAGCCACACTATTACTTGCTAGGAACTGGAAGGGAGATACTATCCCCACAAAAGAAGATTGGATAAGTAAATTATGTGAATTTGTAGGATTGGCCAAACTAACGGCAGCCATGAGACACCAGTCCAACCAGAATTTAAGGAAGGAATGGCAATGCTTTGAGGATTATATGAAAAAACACTGTTCTAAAGAGAACATGTTGATATACATAGATTAAGTATGTAAAGTTGATCTAAACTAGGGTAAAATTAACAATGGGTATATAACAATTAAGGGACGCAGGTGGCGCTGTGGTCTAAACCACTGAGCCTAGGACTTGCCAATCAGAAGGTCGGCGGTTCGAACCCCGCAACAGGGTGAGCTCCCGTTGCTCGGTCCCAGCTCCTGCCAACCTAGCAGTTTGAAAGCATGTCAGCGTGCAAGTAGATAAATTTAATACTGCTCCAGTGGGAAGGTAAACAGCGTTTCCATGCGCTGTTCTGGTTCACCAGAAGCAGCTTAGTCATGCTGGCCACATGACCCAGAAGCTGTCTGCGGACAAACGTCGGCTCCCTCGGCCAGTAAAGCGAGATGAGTCGTCCACAACTGGATTTAACGGTCAGGGGTCCCTTTACCTTTACTATATGACGATTAATATAAAGACACAATATCAACAAGATCTTATAGTATAAAGGATGTCGGGGTGTGGCGGAGGGAAGCCACACACGTGTAAATTATATATTTTTTATTCTGGTGTATACAGGTTTGTGTTTGTGAAGTATGGTACATAAAGTGTAATTATTATTTTTTTCTTTTTTTGAACAATAAAAAACAATATTGTTGCAAAAAATTAAAAAAATTAAAGTAATTCAACAGCATTTTAGGCCACATTTCTGTGAATATACACATTTTTGCCTAATATACACATAAAGACTCTCCTCCCTGAAAGAGAGGGGAGTGGTTGTGGGCGGGAGCCCGAGCACCGCCCAGCAGGGGGGCATTTGCCCCCTGCCTCCAGCTCACCTGGCTGGTGCTCACGCCCCCTCCTGTGGCCATCCAACCAGGTGCCACAGAGGGGGCGTGTTCAGCAGCCTTTTGCAGCACTAGCCTCTCCCTGGCCTCATTCCTCATCGTCGTCCCGTGGCGAGTCACCCACCCTCCACTCCCTTTTAGTTAGGGCCTAGGTCATTGGCCTTGCTATGGACCTTAGGTTGGTCGCCCTGGTTGTCCGGGGGGCCTGGTAGGAGTTTTTCCATTTGGCATTAGGCTTTTTGGTTTTTTCGCCTACCTCGTAGCAATCGTCACAACTTTTTGTGGTATTGGTGGGTAGGTTAGGCATTGGAATAATGTGTTGTGGTGTGTCGAAGTGCTAGGTGTGGCCATTGCCTATGCCTTCAACTGGCTCCACCTACTGGTGAATAAAGCCACTTGTTTCGATCCAATGCCTAAGCCAATACCTTTTCATTGCTGTAATCAATAAAGTTGTGGCCTTTTCTAGCCCATTAACCTTATATCACGTGTCCTTGTGTCTTCATTTCACTTCGCGGGGTCGGGTCCTCGAACCACAATATACACATATATACACGTGAGCGATTTCCCCCTAATATAATACATGTTTGTATTTTCACAAATATATGTGTGCCCATGCATGCTTTTCCTTAGCACAGGCATGTCCAACCAGTCAATCGCGATCTACTGGTCGATCGTGGGGTGTTCCTGGTCGATGTGGGGTGTTCTCAACCAACCCCCCCCAAAAAAGCTCAACAACTCTGGTCAATCATCCAATGACAATGGGTAGATCACTGGCAGTTATTTTATACTGGGAATAGATCGCAGTCTGAGTGTGCCTGCCTAGCATATGCATTTTTGTAACATTACATGGCTGGAGAACTAAACTACAAAATTCAGAGAAATATGATTTTTGAAAGACGGCTGTGTTTTCATTGACATATTGTTTCAGGAATGTTCCCGCTATCTTTTCTTCTTAACTTCATGAGTACTAGAAGCATGCCTCAAAATCATACCTGAGATTCTCAAGGGAGGCAGGGAGCATGAAATAGCACCTACCTCAGTTGGTTAGAGCGTGGTGCTGATAATGCCAAGGTAGTGGGTTTGATCCCAGTATGGGGCAGCTGCATATTCCTGTTTTGCAGGGGGTTGGACTAGATGATCCTCAGGGTCCCTTCCAGTTCTACAATTCTACGATTCTATATTCACAACTAACAGTTAGCCCTTGCTGGGTTTAACTGCAAGATGTAAACAGATGGTGTACCTACTTGGTCAAAACAGAGCAGAATATGACAATGATTACACTCCTAATGGGCAGCTACAGAGGAAAAACGATTGTAGTGCAAAGGGAAAATGAGATCCGCACACAGACAAAAACAGAAAAGCATCATGATCTGTTTGTTACACGTTCAAAGTAAAAGTCAGCAACAAATAAGCAGACTAGACTTTATGTGGATTTGATGGACTTAGAAGATTGCTAGTGCTTTTGTCTTTCTGTTTTCCTGTTTTGGATCTATTCCCGAAAAAGTAATGACCATAGGTTTTCACCAAGCGCTGCCTGTTTAGAGGTGTCTGAAAATGACTAGGGGGGGCCCATCTAGAGTATTGCTGTCACTGAGTCACACTTTGCCATTTTGTGACATCTCGTTCCTAAATGGGAAACAGGTTAAATAAATTGAAAGCAGAGCATTTCCTTTTCTCCTGCGATCATTTCTACAGCATGAGATGCCCACAAGGAGACGATTAACCTGGTTGTACACTCCATGGACATTGAACTGCAAACCATCCCATGTATCAGGGTTTCTTGGCAGCGAAGGAAAAGGGCTCTCTGCACTAAAGCTGTGCACCTGTGTTTGGGTGAGACCTAGATAGTCATACCTTGGAAGTTGAACGGAATCCATTCTGGAAGTCCGTTCAATTTCCAAAAACATTTGAAAACCAGAGCATGGCTTCTTTGGTTTGAAAACCAAAGCGTGGCCAATCGGAAGCCACAGAAGCCCCGATGGACGTTCGGCTTTCAAAAACCATTCGAAAACCGGAACACTCACTTCCAGGTTTCGACTGTTTGGGAGCTGATTTGTTCGGGAGCCAAGGAGTTCGAGATCCAAGGTATGGCTGTACATTAAATTGGCAACACTTTGTAGGGATGGGGAAAATGTAGCCCTTCAGAGGTTATTGGATCCCAACATTAGCCTCAGCTAGTCATTGGGCAATAATTTTTTACTTTTGAATGTTGTCTAGATTTCTACAACTGATTTAGGGTATTTTTGCACTCCTGAATCAGGAAATGGCATCCGTTTCTCTCCATCAGGTCAGGTTTACTGTAGACTGAATGGTGGGCATTGATAAAGGTAAGTACACATAATTTGCATGTTGCTTCACCATTTTTCAAACTTCAGGGCTTGAACTTCCATTTCTTGGAACTCCTGGAATGCTCAGCGGCAGGGAGGTCTCTCTTCAGAGTCCAACAGTAGTCAGCCATAATGACTGCGTCCCAGCGACCCTGATACTTGGTCTCCATCTCTTTCATGTCCTGATGGAATCTCTCTCCCTGCTCGTCACTCATTGAACCCAGGTTCTCAGGAAACCGGTCCATATGCCTCATGAGTCAGGATGTTATCAGAGGCATTTTGTTCTTTACCAACATTTCTTATATCCAAAGTCTGAGCCCTGGTATTAAGAAAAGAATCAGGAAATGAGCTCGGGTGAATATTAAGTTCTGCATGTCTGGAGATAACTGGAGAGCTTTGACTCAGACAGGCATTAATTCTCCACTTCCTGATTTGAAAAAGTGCTACATTAGCAGGATCCATTAATCAGCAGTATCAAGGAGATTTCTCCATGTTTACTGGATGTGTTCTACCGCCTGGGAACCTGGAATGAGAAGAAGTTTCTGGAAGGCAATCATCTGTTTATTGTTTCAGGCAACGCCACACAGGAAGAAGCATTTCCTGCTACCTGTAACAACAATATATATATATATTGTTTTGGCAACAGAAGAGGTATTATGGTTTGGGGTATAGAGATAAAAACAGTTTTTATCTCTTTAATGCCATTAATTGCTCTGCTGTATGACCGATGATGAATACAGAGTATTGTTTCTATAAATAGGAGCTGTGTAACCATGATGTTCCTTCTCCCAGAACATGTCCCGACAATATCAAAGAAAGTAAGAAACAGAGAACAAGGAGCAATAATCCTTAGTGCACAGAATGCTGGACTAGAGAGTGCGGACATAGTCAAAGAGATATGGTGTTTGCTCTTTTAACAGAGGCCAGGCCTTGTGGGAGCTTGTCATTTTGGCAAAGGTGCCTGTAAGCCAAGAACAGTGTCAAAGTAAGAAGCTTTCATTAGCATGTAGTATCTATTGTGTGCAAAAATTCTGTTCCCCACAAAATGACAGAATTAATGTTTGGCTAGGAAGCAGGCTACTAAGGATAGCAAAGTGCTGTTAATCAATGCCGGGCAATTTTTTTTTTAGCATTTGAGAGTTTGGTTTGGACTGTATAACCATCTAGGGTTGCCCCCCGCCCATGGAAAAATGGGATCTCCCCGTTTTTGGACAAAAGTGTCCCCTGTCTTGTTTGGACTTCTTCCCGTATTTGAGCTCAGCCTGCCCAAAATGGCGGCTGCATCGCTGTTGCTGTGGCTGATGAGGAACCTGGCCCAAAGCAAACGACCATAGAGAGGAGGAAGGAATGACCTCCTCTGTCTCCCTCACCCCTTCCCTCCTTCCCTCTTGCTGATGCTCCTCCTCAGCCACTGCCCACCAATCTAGCATGGTGCTGATTTGCCACCGCTTGGCCCCTTCCTCCACCCCAACCTGACCTCTCCTCCTCCTCCATGCTCAAGTCTCTTCCGACTTGATGTAGCCTGATGCTTTTGGACTACAAGGGGAATCACCAAGCTGTGGCATGGAAACTCTCTTGACAAGTATTCTGGTTTTGCTACCCTTTTTTTTTTTTTTTTTTGCAAGGAAACCAGAGCACCCAGCCTATGTGAAAGTGTCTCATCAGCTCCTACAACAACAGATAATTTTAATGGAGTTTTCTGGAGAGGAGTCATAGTTCAGTGGCAGAGCACATCTTTTTTTGTATGCAGGTCCCATGTTTAGTCTTCAGTGATATCTTAGGCAGCTTTTGTAAGTCAAAGTAGACAACGCTAGGCCAGAAAAACCAATCATCTGACTCAGGATAATGCACCTTCATATGCTGTGTCTCATAAATCAAGCCTGAGTAATTATATTAGACCCTCAATAACATTTGCATAATTGATGTCATTTTTCTCATTTACTCCACATGCGGCAAAACTGCACAATTTGCCTTTCTCGGTTGCGGATCTTTGGTTTGTGACGTGCAGTAAACCAGCAGTGTGGAGCGTTGCCGGTTACAAAATGAGATCACGGTGAATGAAAAGCAGGGCAAAAGCAGGACAATAAGTATTCCAATCAGGCATAAGTGTTTCGTGGGTTGTTGCTGTTTTTGGGTGGAGGGGTAGGAAAGCGTAAAGGGAGGTCAATAAAAACGACAGCAACAAAATGTAGGCGCCATGTCCTACCTGGAATAGAAATGTCAAATAAAATGGAGAAAGCAGGTGTCTTCGTGATGAGGGTCCATGTTTGTGAGGAGATGCCTCTGTGGAGATTAAGCATGTGAGAGAAACATAACTGGAGCTGAATATACAGGCCGGCCAGGGAACGAGTCAGCCTCCCACAGCAATACTGAGGAAAATTGCCACCGTAGATCTTGAGCTGCTTGCCTCAAGCTCCCCAGAGCTTAAAGGACACATGGCAGCAAACACTGCAGTGCAGAAATGGTTTGTACACAATGCGTAACCAAACCATGATGGGGGGGGCTCACTGTAGGTTAGATAACCACAAGGACCTAAGTACAGCGACATTACCCCTCAGATTATATCTCTCTCATATCACTTATCCTGCTGCAAATACAGTGTTCCAAATGCCAGGGGATCAGGGAAATGTGATTTTCCCAGGGGGCCTAGTCCTGGTTCCAGGGAAAGAAATGGGAGTGGAGGGGAAGAGAGCAAGGGAGGGGAAAGGGAGACCTACTTCTTGGCTGTGTTTGCTGTTTCTGTAGCAAACAGCCACAGTCAGTGGGTAATGGCTGGAGGGAAGAACAACTCATTCTTCCCCTTAATTCTTCTCTGGTTTTATATTATAATCCGAGCCAGAGAAGAACTATGGAAGACATATTCACTACTCAGAACATAAATGTGCATTACAGGAGTGCCCAATTCATATTCTGAATCTGAAAAATAGATTAACATCTGTAGTCAACAGATATAGAGACCTCTTAATCTACTGTAAGGTAAAGGTAAAGGTACCCCTGCCCATACGGGCCAGTCTTGATAGACTCTAGGGTTGTGCGCTCATCTCACTCTAGAGGCCGGGAGCCAGCGCTGTCCGCAGACACTTCCGGGTCACGTGGCCAGCGTGACAAGCTGCATCTGGCAAGCCAGCACAGCACACGGAATGCCGTTTACCTTCCCGCTGGTAAGCAGTCCCTATTTATCTACTTGCACCCGGGGGTGCTTTCGAACTGCTAGGTTGGCAGGCGCTGGGACCGAACGATGGGAGCACACCCCACCGCGGGGATTCAAACCACTGACCATGCGATCGGCAAGTCCTAGGCGCTGAGGTTTTACCCACAGCGCCACTCGCGTCCCACATATACTACCCCAGAATTCGGGGGGGGGGCATTTATTTCCTTTTTTGGGTAGAAATCACACACATCAGGAAGACATCTTCTGGATCAATTAAAATGTTTATGAAGAACACGTGGTACAGTCCTCACAGACCAGTATCACCTTGCTGTATATTGCATAAAGGGGATAACCGATTTGAAAGTGTCTTGATGTCACAGTCCATGTGGAAAGTACCACCCATGTTCTCCTGCTAAGAGGTTGAACTCGCTTTCCAGCCTTTGCATTCCAAGCAATATTTTACACTTGGAGCTTCCTGGAGACAAGTCATCCTCACAGGTCTTCCAGGGTGACTGAGAGGACTGTGCCACTTAAGTTAAGTGCTGGCAGGTTTGATTTGACTCTAAGCCTAGCTGGAATTAGAAGCTGTTGTTGATGCCAGCGAGCTGAGGCAAGGGTGTTTTGTCAACCTGTACAATCGACTCCAAATTGCTTCCCAGCAGATCTCTAGAGGCCGAAGAAGAGCTCAGGCCAACTGCGATGGCTGCCACAACTGTCGACGAATGTGCTCAGATAGAGCCTCTCTCATGACAGTCCTGTCAAAAGATAACAACCAGCCCTGTTTGGCTATATATCCTTTAGGCACCAACAACCCTAATAGGTTGGTATGAAAAAGAAATGAAAAGCTCAGCTGTTCATAAAACGTCTGGTCAGCTTATAAACAAAATCAATCCAAACCAAGCAAGGAGAAAGTGATTGTGGGGAAGGGGGGAGTTTGACATCTGGAACTGCTGAGTTGCCCTGCCTGCACAACAGGCACAAATTTAACTCAGGCAGTTTATTTTCTCATTCAGTTCATTTCCATGCTGGGGAAAGCCACATGCTGAATTTCTATGCATTATGCAGTTATTAAAGGCACATGAGTCCTGGAAGACATGAGAGAGAGAAAGGAAGCCGATTAGATAGCTATGCTGGGCATTAACTCGTTTTTTTTAAATGCCAATTCAAGGTGAATTGATGGCTAGAATAACAGGCTGAATGATTTAATGAGCCCAGGCTATTGGCACACTGCCTTAAATATCTACCTTCAGGGTACAAATCAATCAATCAATCATATGGGTACGGAGATGCTCAGTCAAAACCACATTATTTGTCTGTGATGATCTTGGTTTCTTTATTGGCGTGTGGTTTCATAAAGCCAGAACTACGCTGGGAAGCTGGGAAGATATGCCTCTTGTTTGGAATCATTTAAAAAGACAGTTTTCTGCCACAGAGATAGACTTTGGGTGATAAATGTGCCCAGGTAGCTTATATTTGCATTACATGAAATACAGGCTGTCCTTGACTTGAAAAAGTCTGCTGGATGTGAGGTGAATATCATTCAGCGTCATGTACTCTGCAGCTCTGGGTCTTCCTTTCCCATACACTGTTAAAGCGTTAAAACTCCCCTAACTAGAGCGAGGAAGGCGTCCTGTTCTGGATTCAACTCAGGTGTGCAGTCTGATGGAACTACTGCAGTTGCCAGCAGAAAATTAAAACAACTTTGGCTCGGCTAATAAAAAGCTGTGGGCATTAACGTGTTTCTTTCACGCTGTCAGAAGCATCGAATGTTCAACATACTGTAGACAGAGCATGTAGAGATGGGGTACAGGAAGATGGATTGTGCCGTGAGTTTGGTTTTATTATGCAAGAGGCATGTTTTAGGGTTCCCTCCCCCTCTCCTGGAGTTGCTTTGAGGTTTGGTAAACAGTAATTAGAAAGGGATGCAGGTTCGTCTGTTACCTTTGCAAACAGGTTAACAGCACGATCAAAATCCAAGAGCATCTGGGAGGATGAGCGAGTGGGCTATCCTGGCTAAGAGAGCAAAACTCCTATGCCAGTGGGGCTTACTTACACTGGCCTAAGTCTCAAGCAAGGGGGCATCTGAGGTGTATGGCAGGAGCAAAAGGGGCCAAGGAAGGACTTATGACCCGGCAGCCCTGCAGAACCTACACTAACAAAACGGATGGCGTAAGCCTAGCTCTGTTCTCCCTCTGCCACACAGGCTGGCTCAGCCGGCAGCAGCCCAGCTCCTGAATGGAGTTCAGAATAGGGGTGACTTAAATGGGCTTAACATAAGCTAGTGTTAAGTTCCACTAACTTCCTATACTTTGCATTGCTCTGTCAGACTGGTATCTGAGGGTACCAGAAATAAAAATGAATGGCAGTCTGAACAGAAACACACACAAAAAGGAAGGGGGGTAACTTAATGTAGGTCTATGTCCACTGACAACCTCAAGGGCAGGTTCAGATGCAAAACTGGGTGTTTTCAAATGACCACACTGCAAATTAATTAATTAATCCAAATTAATCATACTTTTCTTTTTGTATTAAAACGCGAGTGAGCACATTAAAATCAGAAGAAACTTTGGGATATCTCCCGGTTGACGACAGTAAAAACAACAACGCTCAAACTGCATTGAACTCACTTTAAAATGTAGTGTGTACACAGCTTCGCCTCATCTGAAAATTATTGGTTCAGGTGGCAGAAGAGACTCCTTGAGTGAAACACCTACAAGTCAAAGGAATAAAAATGATGGTGCCTTCCTGGCCTGTTTTTTTCAAGAACTGCTGAACGCTCATGGAAGGCAATCATCATGACAGATTTTCATCCTATTGCTCCTCTGCTTTCATAGCTATGATATGGATGACTATAATAATACGTTTTCTTTATCTTGCCTATCTGCCTGGCATACTAAATCCTTTGGAGGAATGATGGATGGCAGCCACTCGACAGGCTCTGGCAGTCGTTCAGGAACAAAGCTGGCCCGGCCACAATGTGTTGCCCCCAGATGAGGCTCTACACTCCACAGAAGGGGCGTTGGAGAGAACCGGCTGATCTGCTTCCCCCTCTCTGAAATCCAGAGCCACAAGGGGCTGCTCTCCATCCCTGAGTGCCAGGCTTCCAGCCCATCTGCTCTTCCTTCTTCCTCCTCTTCCAGCCAAATCATGCTGATGGAACAGAACCACCCATGACAGCATACCTTTTTAATCTGTGATCTGCAGTAAGGATAACTGTGTGGACAGGCGGAGTCCCCCCCAACCCCAGGCAACTCCCGAGTGGAATAACGACTCAAGACGATGTGCTATAGGATTAAAATTGGCCACAACTTTATTAAAGTTTCAGGTGTAGGGAGACCCTGGCTTAGGCATTGGGCGTTTATCCCTCCCAGTCCCCAGTCGGGGATCTGGGGAACATCAGGGTTATCCAGAATGAGTGGAATGGGCTGGCTCTGGAGAACATAAGTTCAAGCAAAGAACCCCCCCCCCATTTCGCCGCTGTTGCAGGGGAGAGCAATGCCAACCTTTTGGCGTATGGCCAATGCCTCCCCTCAAAACAAGCCCTTTAACGGGGAACCCTGGGATCTCTGCCACAAGGGGGACATGGGTTACCGCTTCACGCCCCCCCCCCCATTAAGGGAAGATAGACTAAAGGATGCCCAATGCCTGAAACTGCCAAAGTTGTGACATTTTGCTATAGGGAGGGCAAAACCTGCCAATGCAGGGGAATTCCTTTCCAGCCCTTCAACAGCAACCATGACGTAGCAGCGCCCGCGTACCTGTGGAGAAGAGGTTAACCTGCAAAGGAAGGCTTAACTGAGGGAGGGCAGGTGGGAGAAGCTCTGGAGCCAACTGATGATTCCCAGGTAAGATCCACCCTCCAATGTGTGGGTATGGCGGTCCCTCCCCATACCTGTCCAGGTCCCCTGGCAACACCTCCCCAGGTGGGATTGGGTAACTGCTTGAGAAGGAAATCCCACCATGTTCAAAGAGGGATCGCTTCGAGGTAGAGATGTGGGGGAATTGGAGGGAGGTGAGGATTCAGTTCCGTTCAGATTTGAAGACACATTAGTAACACTTTTGTCTCAGGCAACGCAGTTGGGGGGAAGAAGATGGGGAGCAGAGGAACTACTTCAAACAGCTTGCAGGACCTGATCCAGACAGTGGCCCACCCCTGAGCTAAAGGATTAGAGAATAAAAAGCCTAGAAGCTGACCGTCGAGGAGCCCTGATGGACAGAAGAAAGGAAAAGGAGAATGAATTATTGATGGTGGGAAAGCATGGTAACTATGGTAGAAATATGGTGTGAGAATAAGAATTTCACAGGAGTACTAAAACTAGAGTATACAAAAAAAGAGAAAAGAATGATTGACTGTGTCAAAGACACTGAATAAGAAGAACCATCTGCTTCTTAGACAGTTGAATACAATTAAACCAAAAGAGTAACCAGTTTAGAAAAGATTGAAAAGGAGTTCAAGGCAGACCACAAAACAGACAGTATTAGCAGAACATTGGGAGTGTGGGAACTTCTGAGCATGGGCAGAGGGATAAATGAAGTTGCCGTATGAGGAATAGCAAAGGGAAACAGGAGTACACACAAGAAAGAAAAACAATAACAGAGGGTTTGGGCAAAGGAAAGCAGAGCAACATGTTTGACACCAGCTTGGCTGCAGGAGTTGCTGAAAGGAGGTATACAAGACGCTGTCTTAGGGACTCCACTCTAGATTTGTGTAGGATTAGCCTTTTCTTCTCCTGAAGAGATCGCACAAGGCAGCAGAGGTTTAGGATCAGAGCTTTCTTTCCCCCTAGATGGGCTACCTTCCCAGGTTGACGAGCCCCAACCGTTGGTATCTAACACCAAGTAAAATTGCTAAAATGTAGAAAAACAAGTTCAAAATTGTATTGGAAATGTAAAGAGACGGAGGGTACTTTTTATCGCATGTGGTGGACATGTACATTGGTAAAGGCTTTCTGCGAAATGATATATAATGAATTAAAGAAAATGTTTAAAAATACTTTTATTAAAAAACCAGAAGCCTTTTTACTAGGTACTGTATGATAGGAGAAGAACTACCAAGAGAAGACAAAAGACTTTTTATGTATGCAACAATGGCAGCGAGAATGCTACTAGCCCAGAGATGGAAGTCGTTTCCGGGGTGCAACCCCGCTGTCTCATGCTGACAGCTTCTAGGAGCTACAGGTGGGAGCAGAGTGCAGGTTGGGAACCAAAGGTGGACAAGCTACTCCAGAAGGAATATGATGTGTTCCTTCTCCCCCAGAAATACTACCCCTCTCTTAACACCCCACACACCCTGGAGGAAATAATATAGCACAATGATATAAGACAGATAACACTCCATAGAGAATGAAAAAATTACACGCAGAGAAAGAGAAAGCTAGCAAAATTATAGAAAGAAATAGATATGGAAACACAAGGGCCTGGCAGTTAGAAAACCATAGATAAGATATCCGTGTTAGGAAAGAAGCAATTATAAAAAGTTGGGAAATAAATTATAGGAGCTTAGACAAGAAGGAGAAATGTAAATGTGTCTGCTAAAATTGAAATCCTGTGTGTGAGGGGGGAGGAACTACTTTGTGGAAGAAAAGGAGAACCCAGCTGTTTAGAAGGTTAACTCAGTGCGAGGGAAATTGTATTTTTTATTTAAAAAAATAACCAGGGTGTTCATATACGTCATTCCTTCCAAAGGCAGGAAGATATAGAGGCAATAAAAATAAGTGGGGGAATCATAGGATTCAATTTAAGCTACATTCATGGTTTTTAGAAATTAATAATAGCATAAAATAGACTGGCATAAATGTGAGCAGAAAAAACACATGTGCAGAGAAAAATAAGAAAATTTCTGGAATAGACTAAAGAAGTGTTTATAATTATATTGTCAAACCAAGAATAACTCCCCACAACAATGAATAATAAGAATGAGCGACTTTTTATGCTGACTGCTTACAGATCTGCATTCTCTCTTTTTAATATCACATTTTTACAATGTTTCTTTGTTGAAATGAAGGGAAGCAGAAAAAAACTGTGGGGAAGCTGAATGCAGTGTTTTATTATTAAAGCATTTTGTTAAAAAGAGGTGCTAAAATAGTACAAAGGGGGGAGAGAAATTAGATTCCGTTTGCATTTAAAGGTGAATCTACCAAATTCACACTTTTTGAAACAATACACACAGCAAAGCAAAACCATTCTTCAAAATTCGCACTTCTGAGAATTTTGTATTGCAGTCAAGTCATGTGTACAAAAATACAACTGATAAGTGCATTAAAATGCATGTACTGGTGAAAATAACATACGAAATACAAAAATACGTTTTATAAGGGGGAATTACTTGCAAAAATATGTATATTAGTCAAAATTGCATACAAAGAAGAAATTTGCACTAAAATGCTGGTGAATTTTCACCAGCATTTTATAAAATAACAACAACTTGCATATTGTTGCAGAAATATTGTAAAGGGAAATAAATTCAAGATTGGAAATAAGGAGAAACTTGGAGAACCAAAACTGACAGATTTGTTTAGCCACAGTGAGCAGCCATAAAAGCATTAAAAGAGTTATTTTTATTTCTCCTCATCAAACATGGGATAACAGAGCAATTCAAACCACCAGATCCACAGGCTGAGAGAGGTGATTATGTGGTGGATCACTCACACATCTGATGGAGAGATCAGGCTGACAGAAAACCCACACACCAATGGAATCATATCTGCCTACCAAGGGAGAGCATGGTGTGTGGAAGTTTTGCCCAGTGGGAGCCACATCAAGCGAAAGGTCAAAAATAGTGCTGAATCTTGGTCGCCAAGACCCAAGTACTCTTTGGTGAGAGAACCCCAGCAGAGATTTAACATTGCAAAACATGCAGCAAAGTGTAGAAATATAGGCTGTAAAACTTTTAAAATGTGTCCTTCCCATGAGTCCCAAAATATCCCCTTTTAAAGTCTCTTGCCAAGCTACCCCACTTCCCTAGCATAGAAAGAGATCACATGTTTGGTAAGTGATAAAATACCGACAAAACTCTTCAAAGGTCAGATTCATGGGCTTTTCCATACAGTAGTCAAAATAGATGCAGAGGCAGTCAAAATGTTGCTTAGTCACAAAATGTAAAAATGCCAGACTATTGGTATAGAAAAAAACCCTACTCGTTCTGGACTCTGTTCTGGTCTGAAACCAAAGAGGCTGGTTAAAGCCATGCTCAGAGCTCCTTACATATTGAAATCCACATGGAGAGAGAGAGAGATCAAAGGCTTGATGACTCATTTCTTCTCAAGGTGGGAAACAGTGACATAGGCGAAGCCTGGCAGGACAGCGTACTCTATGGCTTAACCCCTTCGTGCACTAATTAGATTCAAACATGAGGCTGGAATCCTACAAATGGGGTTACTGAGGGTTTGGAGTGGGCATGGTCAAAGCTAGGAGGCACTGATCTGCCACAGCCAAATCTTGTCATGTAGTTACTGCTTCCTCAGAACCTGACAGGACTTCCAAAATGCCATTCAAAAGGGCAGGTGTAAATAAATCCGACCCACAGGAGAAAATGGAAGGGAGGAAATTAATTTCACAGAGTGCCTCCCCACACTTCCCCAGCTCATCCATGTAATGTTAAACTCTGGTTACCATTATGTGGATAATGCATAATCACAGATTTCAGTGTCTGTTTTCAGAAACCCAATGGAAGCTCCAATAGTTCGATGAACATGCAGGGCATGGGAGTAGTTAAAACTGCTGCACCAAAAGATTCTACCTTGCCTTATATGCTTTCCAAAATAAATCTGCCTGCGGCGCATAGTCGTAATGCGGCATTTAAAACATGGCTTAGCATCGCTATATAATTTAAGTAAAAAGTCAAACTTTTCTGCAAATGAAGCACACATTTCTGCATGCAAAATCCATTATGTTATTGCTCAAACTCTTGTAAATAAAAATTGGAAGCAACACCTCCGCTCTGTCCTGGAGAGGTTCATTCTAAGGCGTTTCAGCACTCAGCGACTGCCAGGAATGCCTTTGGCAAACAACAGCCTCTTTCGCAGATGAACCAAGGGAGATTATGTGTTTAATGAGGATAATGATACATTTTTGTTGCGTTGTGCCCATCTGAATAGCTCTGAGAAGGCTTCCCGGTGTGCCTAGATTACATTTTTAAAAAGTAAATTAAATCATGTAAAATATGAGAGAATGATCTATATGAATTACAGAGCCTGGGGTAGTCAAGTCATTATTTTCAAACGCCATGACAACAAAAGAAATGACTTGTGCACCCTGTAACTATCCTTCCTCTGCAGAAATCTGATCTTTGCTGACATCAGTCCAACACAGAATCCAAACCACAACCACCCCCGCAACGCATGTATTGCAACGAAAGCGTTCATGACTGATGGCCATCCGACCTCTGCTTAAAAACCTCCAATGAAGCAGAGTCCTGATTCTGTCTTCTGCAGCATTAACCACCCTTCCCAGTTTGGCGTCATCTGCAGATTTGACAAGCATCCCCTCAATTCCTTCAAGTCATTTAGAAACCCACTGAACAACAATGGGCCTAAGGTAGAACCCTGTAGCACTCCAATGGTCAATTATCCCAGGATAATAAGGAACCATTAATGAGCACTCTTTGGGTTCAGTCAGTCAACCAGTTACGAATCCACCTAACAGTTACCTCGTCCAGTCCATACGAATCCACCTAACAGTTACCTCGTCCAGTCCATATTTCACTACAGGTGAGAGCTGAGTGCAGGGTGGGGACCAAAGGTGGGTAAACAACCCCAGAAGGAGCATTATGTGTCCCTTACCAGTATAAGATTATTGTATAATCTTAGAAGTGGCATGGCTATGAGGGGGCATGGTTGTGACTGTCATGAAGAGACCCTATCCTTCTGATTTTGCTACTACACCACTGTGTACAATGCAGTTAGATGAACCAATAGCCTGAATAAGCACAAGCCACTTCCTATGTTCCTATTTCTCCACCTGCTTATAGAAACCAAATGGGGCATAGTTTGTCCCTCTTCAGAAATGCCTTGTGCTTTGTCTGTTCCTCTTGCCACACCCCTTTTCTCCCTCCTGGTGCTACCACAGGAAGAGCCTTGTAAGTAAGCACCAGTGCCGGATTTATGTATAGGCTAAGTAGGTTGTAGCCTAGGGCCTCTCAATCTAGGGGAATCGTGTGGCGGCAGCAGGAGGCCCCATTAGCTAAAGTGGTACCTCAGGTTAAGAAGAGTTTCAGGTTAAGAACAGACCCCCGGAACAAATTAAGTTCGTAACCAGTGGTACCACTGTACTCACCAGGACCTCTTTTTTTAATTCATGGCTTCCCACAATGTGGAATGAAAATATACACCGTCATGCGATATAAACAATCCCATGACTGCAACACAGGAAAAGAATCCTAACATTGGGGTGGGGAGGGGCCTCATAAGTGGAGTAGCCTGGGGCCTCTCTTCATCTGAATCTGGCCCCAGTAAGCACTAGAAATCCATTTAATTTTGTTAAAGGCAAGTTCCTGGCACTATAAAATATGATCAGAGTGCAAACTGAGGAATTAACAACCTCTGCAAATTTTGTGGGAGAAGAGACAGTTAAAGGCTCTGGCAGAGACCAATTTTTAAGCTCAAGGGTGGAAGTCTAAGAATAATGATGATGATTAATAACGTTGAATTAAATCTTTATAGCCTATTAAAGGGGCTCTGGTTTTTTAACTTTAGTTCATTATCTAGGGCATCTTTGTCCATTAGATTGCTTAGATGGAGTCAACTGTAGCTTATGGACTATGATAAAATCCCTAATTCCTGCATTTTCTCCCTGCCTTTGGAATATCCTTGCCTCTTGGATTTTGAGAACCAAGAGGCAAGGATATTCCAAAGACAGGAAGAAGATGCAGGAATTAGGGATTTTATCATAGTTTATCATACATTGCATAGGAGACCGTTCCTAAATTAATTTTTTTCCAACTTTTATTGACTAAAACGAAAATACCACTGGGCTCTACTGAAGCACAATAGATTGGATGACCAGCATCTTACACAAGTCACATCCATACCATACAAATAATCTTAGCAACTGTAGTTAACCCTCCCCATGGCTACAATTCGCAGCACACTTAACAAATGACAGTTCCCAGAATTCTTTGGAACAACCCATGTGCTTAAAATGTATGGTGTGGTTATGACCCAGGACTGTATTGTACCACTTCAGGTTCTAGTTTTGTTTTTCATTTTTCAACGCTTCATAATATATAAATTTGATGCATACATGTCAGAAACTGATATATTAAAGAGAGAAGTTTAGCATAGCCCTCTCCTTGATAGGGACGCGGGTGGCGCTGTGGGTTAAACCACAGAACCTAGGACTTGCCGATCAGAAGGTCAGCGGTTCGAATCCCTGCGACGGGGTGAGCTCCCGTTGCTCGGTCCCTGCTCCTGCCAACCTAGCAGGTCCAAAGCACGTCAAAGTGCAAGTAGATAAATAGGTACCGCTCTGGCAGGAAGGTAAACGGTGTTTCCAGGCACTGCTCTGGTTCGCCAGAAGCAGCTTAGTCATGCTGGCCACATTATCCAGAAGCTGTACGCCGGCTCCCTCGGCCAATAAAGCGAGATGAGCGCCGCAACCCCGGAGTCGGCCACGACTGGACCTAATGGTCAGGGGTCCCTTTACCTTTTACTCCTTGATATAATAAGGAGAAAGTGTTCTATTGCAAGGCCACATTCAAAAATATGTCCCCTTCTACCTACAACCTGAAGTAGCACAGGGTTAACTGTACAGCATGCCAACAAGTACCCTTTAGCTTATGAATTGGGCATTAATAGAATTGGTTATGCTTCTCACACCTTCCATGAAAAATGTTTCTTTATGAATGATTGCATTTTGAGAGACGTTTTCTCGTTTCTTCAGAGGACCCGAAATACCATGTGCAGCAGGAAGGATACTGCTAAAATCAGAATACTTGGTTCAGAGAAATGTAGGTTGTATTGCTTTTGAAATACATTAGAAGTCCCATAGAGCCACATTGCTCACTCCAGGCTACTCCAACTGTTATACATACAAATGTGAAAGCACAGCAATGGAAATTATATTCCAATTTGATGGGCTGCTGAGTATGTCCTCTGATCTTGCAGGTCAGCGACCATGCTGTCACTTTGCCTTGTGGGCAAGTTTTAAAACATTAATCACTTAAAAGTATTAAGCTGTGGGTGGGGGTGGGGATTGCAGGGGCAAGATCCACCCAAAGTTGAGCACTTTTCAATCTCGTTGATTCAGATCTAGGCTTCCGATCTAAATTTACCTGAGAGTAGGTCCCATTGAGCTCAGTAAGATTTACTTCTAAGTAGAAGTAGAAAGACGTAGGGTTGCACTGTTAAGCACCAGGTTACTGTCTTTCTGCAATTAGCTGAAAGTGGAATTAGAGCTTCTACAAAGCACTGAATTATCTCAACAGTCAAGATCCTTCAAGAATGCCTATTCACGTGTAAATTCCATTGAGCAAAGATCCTTTCTAAAGCTGACTGAAAGCTCCCAATTTGCAGATTCTGTTTGTTTTATTGATTCTTGTTGAACCAGCCTAGGGGATTAGTGAGGAATATCTGATGCTTTGCCCCTTGTATAGCCCAAGTCTGTCCTGCTATATCCTTCAAGTAAGTCACACTGAAATCAAATATTTCTGATTTATTTTTATTTTTACTTTTCTTTGTTTATTTGTTTGCTTATTGCACAAGAAAAGCCTCAATAGAAACCAATTCAAAAATAATAATAATTCAGAGTAACAAAAGCAAGCTCAAACACTTCTTTACTCATTCATTCATTTGTTTGTTCGTTTGTTCGTTTGTTCATTCATTCATTCTAGGGTCCTGTTTCCTTTAGAGCATAATACCTCAATTTGTTTGCAAATCACTCTCCTCACTAACATCAGAAGCGCCTTTCAGTTCTGCATTTATAGCAACAAGGGCAGTGCCTACTTGCACATCTTCCTCATCTGACTGGACCACAGGTGATTCTCCGTCACTGGAATCTTGGCTGGCAGAATCAGTCCAGGCTGACGTTGTGGAAGACAACTCTCTCAATGCGATTGAGTAGGAACTTGAAGGCTGATTTCATTTTGACCAGTTCTACAGTCTGATCCAAAGGTGTGGTTTAAACCACAGAGCCTAGGACTTGCCGATCAGAAGGTCGATGGTTTGAATCCTCGCAATGGGGTGAGCTCCTGTTGCTCAGTCTCTGCTCCTGCCCACCTAGCAGTTCGAAAGCACGTCAAAGTGCAAGTAGATAAATAGGTACCGCTTCTGTGGGAAGGTAAACGACGTTTCCGTGCGCTGCTCTGGTTCGCCAGAAGTGGCTTAGCGAGATGAGTGCCACAACCCCAGAGTTGGTCACGACTGGACGTCCCTTTACCTTTTACCTTTTTTACAGTCTGATAGGAGATGGCATAGTACTGTCCTCTCCTCCTGAATTAAGGAAGATATCTAAGGCTTCTTGGTCAGACATATCCACAAGGTCCATTTGTTCCAGCGTGTCCATATTTACTTCCATAGAAGCAATACTATTTTTCTAGAAACAGAGGTGCCAGAACTCACCATGAACGCCTCCCTCGTTCTCTTAGCATGGCAGTGGTTGGTGCCCACCTGAGAGGTACCAGAACCAAGAAGCCCTGCATAGAATACAGGCTTCTGATCTGACAGGCATCATAGTGTGCTGCAAGTCCCTCAATGTCAGTTTCTGCTGGGGTGTAGGGAGGAAATCGTAATACAGTGGTACCTCGGGTTACATATGCTTCAGGTTACAGACTCCGCTAACCCAGAAATAGTGCTTCAGGTTAAGAACTTTGCTTCAGGATGAGAACAGAAATCGTGCTCTGGCGGCGCGGCAACAGCAGGAGGCCCCATTACCTAAAGTGGTGCTTCAGGTTAAGAACAGTTTCATGTTAAGAACGGACCTCTGGAACGAATTAAGTACGTAACCTGAGGTACCACTGTAATAACTGATATCCTGACATGTTTTTTTATGGTGAATAGAAAAGTTGGAATGAGTAATGAAAGCTTTCCACCCCTGTGGGAAGAGAAACTGACAATGAAGCCACTTAGAGAGGCAAACAAAATGATCATATATATATATATGAACATTTTGTTTGCCTCTCTATTTCTTTAAAATTTCTTTAAGAATTTTCTTTAAAAATTCATAGATGATAGATAGATTAGATAGATAGATAGATAGATAGATAGATAGATAGATAGATAGATAGATAGAATAAAGAATTTTTAAAGAAAATATGAATACATCTAACAAATCACACGTTGACTGTATTTTAATTCAATACCTTTGAAATATGCTTTAAGTATGTTTTCTTGTGTGACGATGCAAGAGAATATATGGATAGTACCACATCCATAAGGAAACTGCAATAGTTCCCTCTGTATGCAATTGAAATAAATAAAGAAGAGAGACAGGCTATCAGTGTTTTGAAATACTGACTGTGAAGTACAAAAGATGCTGAAATTAACCTCCATAAAGGCTGATGGAGTTCACCAGCAATTGATGGACCACAACCCCCCCCCCCACCTCCGCTTCCTAAATCTTAGGCAGCACAGATGCTGTTCCTCAGCCACAATGTTTCCTTTCTAGAAAAGAAATGTGCCAGTACTCACTATAAAGTTGTTACAGTAAGTGCCACAGTTTTAAATCAGTACTTTACTTCTAGAAAAAAAGAGGTGCCAGTACTGCACCAAAAACTTAGGAAAGTTTTTAATGTTTGATATTTTATCGCTTTATTATTATTATTATTATTATTATTATTATTATTATTATTATCATTACCATCATCATCATCATCATCATCATCATTATTATTGATATTCTGTTGGGAGCTGCCCAGAGTGGCTGGGGAAACTCAGCCAGATGGGCAGGTTATAAGTAATTTATTATTATTATTATCATTATTATTATTATTATTATTATTAAGTACCCCCAGAAAAGAAGCACTGGTTATGCCTGCCCTCTGTTTCTGACCCTACAAATATTAAGCTCCTCAACCTTACGTTGCAAAAGAAAGTCTCTACAATGATCTCATTGCGCCAGCTTTTAGAAACAGCCACACTATAACTTAAGTGCAATAGAAACAACAGAATGGAAGTAACAATAAAAATGGAAGATGATTGGCATACTAGGCTGAGTTCTAAGATGTCCAAGGGCATTCAGTTTCTTATAGCAATATCCTCAGCTCCCCCCCCCCCCCCGCATTGAAAAACAGTTCCAGGGCAATGCTAAGCTGTGGCTGAATGATGCTATGGACTCCTTTTTGTATCTTGCTGTCACACCTGACCCTTCAATGAAAGAGGGTGGAGCGTCACTCCCAGCTGAACAAGATAAACAAAGCATTGCCCAAGGAGCCGTGTAAGCTCAGGGCGATGTCATGGAGCAGAAATAGCAATTCTAAGAATCAAAATGACCTCAGGTTCATTCCTAAGCATGAATCACCTTATCTCTGGCCTCCGTCTTACTTTCTGAGGAAAGCCAAAATTACAATTGGAAAGCATAGCTATTCCAAGGACTGTAAACGGGCTAAAATGTCTGCCAGGGGCAACACAATGGAGTCTACAGACTAGGACTGGGACGTAGCGCCAAGTTGGCAATACTGCAAAGAAGCGGGAGGTTTGTTAGAAGGAAACGATGCCTTATGAGGAACGGCTAAGGGAGCTGGGCATGTTTAGCCTGGAGAAGAGGAGGTTAAGGGGTGATATGATAGCCATGTTCAAATATATAAAAGGATGTCACATAGAGGAGGGAGAAAGGTTGTTTTCTGCTGCTCCAGAGAAGCGGACACGGAGCAATGGATCCAAACTACAAGAAAGAAGATTCCACCTAAACATTAGTAAGAACTTCCTGACAGTAAGAGCTGTTCGACAGTGGAATTTGCTGCCAAGGAGTGTGGTGGAGTCTCCTTCTTTGGAGGTCTTTAAGCAGAGGCTTGACAACCATATGTCAGGAGTGATCTGATGGTGTTTCCTGCTTGGCAGGGGGGCAGGGGGTTGGACTCGATGGCCCTTGTGGTCTCTTCCAACTCTATGATTCTATGATTCTATGATTCTATGATTCTAAAAGAGTGCTCTGACTCGTTCTGTACTCTTGATTCCTGTGAATCAGTAGTCACGGACTTGACTAAGCAATGTTAATCTTTCTTAATGTCTGCGGATGACTTCCTCCAGGCATTCCAGCTGCAAGGGTGGGGTCTGAAATGAATGTCTCTTGGGTGTGTCTACATACCTTCCAACATTTCCCCGATGAAAATGGGGACATCCTATTTCATGATAATAATATTAATAATAATAATACCCCGCCCACCTGACTGAGTTGCCCCAGCCACTCTGGGCAGCTTCCAACATATATAAAAGCATAATAGAACATTTAACATTAAAACCTTCCCTATACAGGGCTGCCTTCAGGTGCCTTCTAACGTTTGTATATCTACTGAACTCCTTGGCTCAGGGGGTCGCAGAACTCCATACCCTCCAACATTTCTCCGATGAAAATAGGGACATCCTAAGGAAAAGCGTGGCATTCCGGGATCAAATCAGAAACTGGGACAGCTTCTGTAAATCTGGGACTGTCCCTGGGAAATAGAGACACTTGGAGGGTCTATGGCATCCTTTCTCAACCTGTGGGTCCCCAGATGTTGTTGAACCACAACTCCCATCACCTCTCGCTAGCAAGGCCAGAGCTCAGGGATGATGGGAGTTGTAGTCCCACAACATCTGGAGTTGTAGTCCCACAACAACCACAGGTTGAGAACTGCTGGTCTGTGGGATTTTTAATTCTTACACAGGAGAGAGTGTGTGGGAGGGCTGGCTTGGAAAACTCTGTCAATATCCAGTGTGGTCGATGGAGGTGCCTGTCTTCCATACTGCAAAGTAAGCAGAACCAATTGTTGTCTACCTGCTGCTGTCCTTGAAACCCTACTGAGGAGAGGCAGGTTGTCACTCCACTAAGGTGGAACTGGTATAAATTAATGCTGACAATGTTGGAAAAGCGCACCTGTAACACTGTAGTGGCTGAGCTCTCCTGCTAGCATCCCTTCCTCGTGCTCCCCTCCCTCAGCCTGCCAGCATCTATTCCCTTGCCTGGATCAGCAGTTTCTTCTCTTCCATTTGGAGTGGCTAAGAAGAGCGTGTGGCTTGACACACATCCATCTATGCTCCCGCTGTCCTTTCCTGTTGACAGGGAAACAATCAACAGTAGCCTATGTGTGTGTTAAAAACCCTTGCCATCTTCCGTTTTGCTTTGCATGGCTCTATGAGCTTGTATATCAACTGGGGAGTGGGGGGTGGAATTTGTTTGAATACTGAGCTAGCAAGAAGGCATGACTCAGAAGGATATGCAAAGCTGTCTAATTTAAATCACTGTCCCAACAGGTAAATAAAATCCCACTTCTTAGCATGGATTGCTCATACTGAAAGGGCAACCAAAGGATACGTACGATTTGCTAAAGTCAGCATTGACATTTTTCGGGGGATGTAAAAGGGCCTGAATTTTCATAGCACGGCTAGGCATATGCAAATAGGCAATTAGTACACCACTCAGAGGACTGAAGCTATGTACTCTGCACACAGAAATCGCATGTTAATAGGCCATTAATGTATGTCCTGTTGAGCTTCATGGCAGAAGTAATGTACTGCAAAATGTGCCGAGGCCATTTAGGGAGCAAACCAAGTGACACCTCAAGCTCAATCCTATGTTCATAGGCAGAGGTGCAATAGGTTCCAGGTGTATGAATTCTACAAAGGTGACCTGGAAACTACAACTAATCCACAATGCGGCAGCCAGACTGGTGACTGGGAGTGGCCGCCAAGACCATATTACACTGGTTCTGAAAGATCTTCATTGGCTTCCAGTACATTTTCGAGTACAATTTAGTGTTGGTGCTGACCTTTAAAGCTCTAAATGAAAGTTCTCTCACTGCAAGAAGTGAGGTTACAGGGAACCAGGAAGAGTGACTTCTCGGTAGTCATCAGGGCAGCGGCAGGAGTCACACACATGATGCTGATCAGGGCTTGCATGTGAAACTGTTTAATGTAATGTGTGCGCAGATGCATCTACATCATTTGTGAAATGGTCTCCCCAGAGAGGTTCACCTGGCACCTTCATTATATATATTTTAGGTGCCAGGCGAAAACGTTCCTTTTCAACCAGGTCTTTGGCTGATTAATATTCTACAGCCTATTAAATGTGTCTGTGGGAAGGGGGAGGTTATTGTTTTGCTGTTTCATTTTACTTTGTTTTTATCCTGTATTTTATTCTGTGAACAACCCTGGGATCTTATGATGAAGGGTGGTATATAAAATACGTTTCCCAGTATGTTTCTGAGCACAATTCAAAGTGTTGATGCTGACCTTTAAAGCCCTAAATGGCCTCGGCCCAGTATACCTGAAGGAGTGTCTCCACCCCCATCGTTCAGCCCGGACACTGAGGTCCCGCTCCGAGGGCCTTCTGACGATTCCCTCACTGCGAGAAGTGAGGTTACAGGGAACCAGACAGAGGGCCTTCTTGGAAGTGGTGCCCAACCTGTTTAACGTCCTCCCATCAGATGTCAAGGAAATAAACAACTACCTGACTTTAGCAAACATCTGAAGGCAGCCCTGTTTTAATGTTTGATATTTTATCGCTTTTTTAATATTCTGTTGGGAGCCTCCTGAGTGGCTGGGGAGGCCCAGCCAGATGGATGCGGTATAAATACAGTGGTACTTCGGGTTACAGACACTTCAGGTTACATACGCTTCAGGTTACAGACTCCCCTTACCCAGAAATAGTACCTCGGGTTAAGAACTTTGCTTCAGGATGAGAACAGAAATCAGGCTCCGGCGGCACGGCAGCAGCAGGAGGCCCCATTAGCTAAAGTGGTGCTTCAGGTTAAGAACAGTTTCATGTTAAGAACGGACCTCTGGAACAAATTAAGTACGTAACCAGAGGTACCACTGTAATTTTATTTTGCACATTTTTAAAAAAACAAACTGTTAATTTTATTGATTTTTAAAATCATTTGTATCATGCCTGCTGTGTTGAAAGTCTGCTTTTATTGCTATTTTTAATGAATATTTTATACGATTTTATGTCAACTGCCTACATTTTTTAAAATGTTGTGGCATATACATTTTGTTCAACAAACAAATAAATAATTCATTCCTAGCCTCAGCTGAACATACGTTTCATGATAGGACTCAGAGGTTGCACCTACTGTGGCTCCAGAGGTTTCAGCTGTAAATGGAAATGGAAATATCCTCCAAATGGATTTTCCCTTTAGAGTTTGCAAAGTCTTGAGTGCTTTTCAGAAAGAAAGGAAAAAGTTTTCATTTGTATGGGTCTCTCTCCCTCTGTGTAAAATGGGATAGAGAAGAAATTACCAGCAGAGTGTTGCTAAGAGGTTTTAGCAGTGAACACTCTCAGCAAAATAATGATAGTAAGAAAAAAGGATGGATTATACACATTGCCCCACTTCTGTGAACAGCGAGAAGTTCCAGGATGACTGTTGCAACACTTAGTTTCCTTTGGATTAAGGGGGGGGGGGGGACAGTACTGAAAACTTATACTGTGTTTTGCCATTGTTGCTTTATTTACAAAGATGCATACGGAGCCCACTCAAAACTAACAGACTGATAAAAAGAAGCAGCAGATCTCCCAGGAGCAATTTGTGCAACCTCCCCAAAGTTGCGCCCTGAGTTTCAGCTACCTCTAGAAAGAAACTCTCTGCTCCTGCTGTCTCTAGGCCAGGGGTTGGCAAGGTTTACCAGCCATGGGCCAGATTATTCCCACGGAGATCGTCCGTGGGCTGGACTGGTGCAGCACGATGCCAGAAATCGTGTCTGCATATGTCTGCAGCGCCGGAAATCGCTTCTGTGCATGCCCCGACGCTGAAAATTGCGCCTGCGCAGACGCGATTTTTGGCGCCACTCAGTGAGTGGGTGGCTCAATTTGGGGGCTGCTCGTGGGCTGGTAAAATGGTCTTCGTGGGCTGCATGTGGCCCATGGGCCGCACGTTGCCAACCCCTGCTCTAGGCCAAGGATCTCTGCAAAGCAGATGCTGTTATCATATATGTTTTTCCTATTAGGGCAAACACCAGTTTCAGAAGGGGTATGTAAATTAGTAAATAAAGAAAACACATGGCTTTTTCTGTCTCCCATTTTTAAACTTTGATCTGCCCGCTTCTCACAGATCCTATTTTGCAGGATTTACAGAAGCCGTCCAGGTTTCTGATTTGATCCTGGAACGATTCACAAATAGGGTCCTTTCAGGCATCTTATTATTATTATTGTGCATTTGTGATTATTTGTGCCAGCGATGATGGTATCTGTGATGGGATAATGAGCTGCTTGTGCGTAAAGCTTGATCCCTCCGGGTTTTGGCTGGTCAGCCAACCTGAGTCTCTAACGGAGCCCCCAAAGCATGACTCCGCCAGTCGCTGGTAGAATCCGACAGTGGGCGTCTACGGAACTTACTCCAACATAAAAGCTGTTTGACGGACATGCGCCTCCTGGACTCTCTGCGTGACAGCTTCCGGCGAGGGGTGGGGGTTCCTAAAGGGGGTCTTGTTACTTCCTCACTGTTCTCACTGGAAGTATCCCAGAGCCTCCCCTCCGACTCCCTTTCCCTTTGAGCTCCTGCTCTCCCCCTACTGGTTCCCTCTTCTGCTGCAGAGTCTCTCCTATTCTCCTGGAGCCTTTCTACCACCTGTTCTTCCGATGGCAGTTCCCTGACAGTATCCTGCAAAAGTTATGGGGCGGATGTACTGCGTTGCTCACAATCTAGTCAGGGTCACTTCCAACTCTGCAGTTTTATGATTCCAGTCTGGCCCAAGCCTCTTTTTTAGGTTATGTCTGCCAACACCACAGAATTGTATTTACAGATCACTCATAAGTGGTACCTCATATCTCGAAAAATGCCTCTGGTGGTTCCTGAGTCCCCACTAGATTGGAGAGGATATCATCTTATTGGTTCATATATGCATATGGCGGGAATGGGGCAAAGTGCAAAGTTTATGGGAACTAGTATTCAGAGAAATTGGATGAATTGTGAAACTATCAATCTTGCCCTCTCCACAATCGGCATTATTGAACTCTCTTTTTTTGGAACAATATGCTGATTTCGAAACCACTTCTTGCAGCAACGGCTGTTGTTGCCAGACGTATGAAGAACATCAGCATGACTACGTTGAAATCTTGTTTCCAAAGCAGGTAGCGCTTCAGGAAAAAAAATATCAACAAAATGAAAATATTAAAACAGCCAAAGTAAACAATATATTTTTGTTAGAACCTGCTTGGATTTCACTAAATGTACCAGTAGAAGAGGTCGTTTCCCAGAGTATGCCCATTTATGGACCTGGTAGTGAAGTAAGGTTGTTTTCCTCTTTTTGTAATTAAATATGAATATAACAAAAACATGGCAGAGGAATGTGTTTATATGCATTCCCTCCTCCTTTCCATGTAGCTCATTTAAACTTAATTTAAACTGCTTGTTGTATATTCTGATGAAACTTTATCAAAATAAACCTAATAATAACCTGCTACTTCTGTTTCCTGCCACACCAGAATGGTGGATACAGAAGGTGCAGTCACAGTTAACTTTTTCTTAAAGTATCGATTTCTCTCTCGCACACACCAGTTGCCATCAGAAATAATTGTAATACGAATGCTGCTGCGTTTGTTATTTTTAAACTTTCCACGGCTCGTGTGTCTGCAGGCGCATTCCTTAGACCAAAAATCGAGCCCACATAGAAAAATAAGCAGATAGTTCCCACACCGACTTCCTAATGTAGAAGCACTCTGGGGATAACTTGTGTTAGATGGTATGACACTATTTCAGAGTAAGTTACTCATACTTTTAGAACTCTCTAGAGGACTAAGAGAAGATCTGCAAATGCAGAGTTTCCTGCAGTTATTCAACTGCACTCAAAATACTGTGTACCTCAAAAAGGATATTGCAGAGATGGAAGAGTTGAGGGAAAGAACAATCGAAATGATTAAGGGAGTGAAGAAAGGCTGAGTTTGGAACATTTTAGTTTATTTTTTTTTTTTAGTGAGTAAGAGGGGTATAAAATGGATGTGAAGAAAGTGGGTAGTAGTAGTAATAATTATTTATTTATTTATTTATTTATATTATTATTATTATTATTATTATTATTATTATTATTATTATTATTATTAATACTCTGCCCATCTGGCTGGGTTTCCCCAGCCACTCTGGGCTGCTCCCAACAGAATATTAAAAACATGATAAAACAACAAACATTAAAACAGGGCTGCGTTCAGATGTCTTCTAAAAGTCGGATATTTAATGGGAGGGAGGGAGCCCTCTGCCTGGTTCTCTGTAACCTCACTTCTTGCAGCGAGGGAACCGCCAGAAGGCCCTCAGAGCTGGACCTCAGTGTCCAGGCAGAACGATGGGAGTGGAGACGCTAATTCAGGTATACTGGGCCAAGGCTGTAGTTATTCTCCTTCTTTTACAAATCTAGAATTTAGGGCCATCCAATGAAACTGAATGTTGCAAGATTAAGGATCAAATTAAATCCTCAGCTAAATGTGGAACCTCATACCCTCCAACATTTCTCCGATGAAAATAGGAATGTCCCATTCCATACCAACAACAACATTTTTATTATTTATACCCTGCCCCTCTGACTGGACTGCCCCAGTCACTCTGGGCAGCTTCCAACATATGTAAAAATATAATAAAACATTAAACATTTAAAAAAACTTCTATCTAAGGACAGCCTTCAGATGTCTTCTAAAGGTTGTATGGTTACTTATCTCCTTGGCTATTGTGTCACATAACTCCATACCTCCAACATTTATCTGGTGAAAATAGGAACATCCTAAGGAAAAGTGGGACATTCCAGGATCAAATCCTGGGAGCAGTCTCCCTCAGGAGGTTGTGGACTCTCCTTCCTTGGAGGTTTTTAAGCAGAGGTTGGATGGCCATCTGCCATGTTTGTTTCAGCTGAGATTCTTGCATTGCAGGGGGTTGGACTAGAAAGACGATCTTGGGGTCCCTTCCAACTTGACAGTTCTTTGAAATCAGAAACCAGGGCAGCTCCTGTATATCCTGGAAAATAGGAACACTTGGAGGATCTGGTGGATGTAGTGATGCCATCCAACTCAAAAGCTCCAAAGGGAGATTCGGCAAATTCATGTAGGATGAGGTTACCATCCCTGATGGTTGTGCACTGCCAGTGCTGAAGGCAATTTGCCTCTGAATACCAGTTGTTGGGAATTGTGAGTGGGAAGATGAGTGCTGTTGTGCTTAGGTCCTGCCTGTAGGCTCCCCATAAGTCCACTGTGAGAAACAGGATGCTGGCCCAATTAGGAATTCTGTCTGATCCATTTGAGCTTCTCATGCATATATATTTCTCCTGATTCAGAGACTCTTGTCTACTATGATACACACAATGAACTCCTTCCATGTTGTGAGTCATTATTTGCATGATCTGGCTTAGCTTTTGGGTCTCTTATAACAAGGCACTGCTGTTCACTTTTAATTCCTTGCGAAAAACCATTCAGTTAAAGAAGTGTTTAATTTGTTAGATTTACAGTAGCTCGTCTCCAGCAAGAATAAAAATCCTGCTTGACACAGCCACAGATGAATGGCACACGGCTAAAAAGCCACCGGCAGTCTCTCTTTCTTTCTCTTTATATATATAAAAAAGACTTTCATCCTACCTTTTGAAGGTAGGAGGTCAACTGTGGCTTTCAGACAATATTCCCCTACCTTGACTCTAGTTGGCAACATTCCTGCTTTTTTATTTTCCAAAAAGAAACCAGCCCCTTAAGCTTTAAGCACATCTCACAAGTTGCCTTTTATGTTTCACCCAAAGGTTTCAAAGTGTCTCGGTTGTTGGTAAAATGCATTTTAACATTTTTGTTTTTTAAAAAATTACAGAGTGTGTGTGCGTGTCCATGATTAGGGAAATGGAAAAAAGGTAAGGAAAGAAATTATATGATAGGCCAAAAAGGGAAAAAAGAGGGGGGGAAGAGAATGAACATTAAAAAAGGAATCCTGTCGTTTTGCTCTAATCATTTGAAAGCATCCTCAGTGTTTCTAACAGAGACTGGCACGCAGAACTGAACACGTTTTGGACCAGGCAAGGAGATCAAGGGCCTGTTGGCAGGTTGCACGCGGCTTCCCAGGAAGAACATTTGGCAGCAACGAAGCTGTTGCTGGAGGGTGTTTGCTTCCCCTCTCTGCCAGTTGCCCTGGGACTGATAAGGCTGTTCACACACCATCCATTTATAGTGCATTTTAAGCATGAAACTTCTTCCCAAAGAATCCTGGGGTCTGCTGTTTATTCCTGGCAGGGCTACAATTCCAAGCAGCGCTCTGAACAAATGGCAGCTCCCAGGATTCTTTGCAGTCTACGGTATTCATCCTACAACACACATGATGACCTGCACGGAAAATCCAAATGGAAATGCTCTCTGTGTGGGAAGTTAGTCATATGGGCCCTGGCAGTGCTTTATTTCTGGGGGTACTTAAGAGTATGCAGTACTGAGAAGCTTTTCTGTTAGGTATAATAGGTGAAGAGATACCAAAAGAAGATAAAATACTTTTTATGTGTGCAACGAAAGCAGCGAGAATGCTTCTAGCCCAGAGATGGAGGGAAGGAGAAGTACCAACAAGAGAAGAGTGGCAGACAAAACTGATGGACTATGCAGTGATGGCAAAACTGACGGGGAAGATCAGAAACCCAGAAGATCAAGTATACTTAAAAGACTGGAGTAAGTATTTAATTTATTTAAAAGACCACTGTAAACAGTTAAAATCACTGGCAGGGATGTAATGTCACTTGTAATGGGGAACTAACTATAGTACAGTGGTACCTCAGGTTAAGTACTTAATTCATTCCGGAGGTCCGTTCTTAACCTGAAACTGTTCTTAACCTGAAGCACCACTTTAGCTAATGGGGCCTCCTGCTGCCGCCACGCCACTAGAGCACGTTTTCTGTTCTCATCCTGAAGCAAAGTTCTTAACCCGAGGTACTATTTCTGGGTTAGTGGAGTCTGTAACCTGAAGCGTCTGTAACCCGAGGTACCACTGTAACTATGGATATATAACAGATGGATAATGGTAAAAGATACAGAAAACTTTATTTTAAATATGGAACCCATGGAGAGAGGGAGGGAGGTCCAAAGGTTCAAAGGAACCTTTCATTTTAATGTTTGAAATGGTTAAAGTTAAACTGCATAAAATTAGGTAAAACCTCTGTGTGTGTGTGTGTGTGTGTGTGTGTGTGTGTGTGTGTAGTACCGGCACATTAAAAAAAAGCAGCACTATCCTTGAGAGTCATTCATGTGAAGGCAGGTTGAAGGAGCTGGGTATGTTTAGCCTGGAGAAGAGGTAATTAAGAGTGGATATGATTGCCAAATTTTTAAAGGACCGACACAAAGAAGATGGAGCAAATTTGTTTTCTACCACAACAGAGGGTGGGACATGAACCAACAGTTAAACATTGGAACGAACTTCCTGATATGGGGCAAGCTATTTGGCAGTGGAACTAGAGATGAGGAAATATACGAATTTTGTTTTCTCATTTTTCCAGTCATAAGTTTGATTTTCCACATCTGCATCGGTTTTCATTTTTTAAAAGTCCTCTTGATATTTCAACAGCATTTTAATATGAATTTTGCATGCATTTTTGCCTAATATACACATTTCTGCAATTGGCCCTTGAATAATGCATCTCTGAACATTACTTCCACTAATATTTGTGTTTTTCATGCCACGCTACTCTAGCTTCTGCATTTTTGCACACGTTACTTGGCTGGAGAACATCACTGCAAAATTCATATAATTGCAAATTTTGAAGGATGGCCATGTTTCGATTTGTGTAATTTTTTGGAAAGTCAAATTAGTGATCCAATCTGGATTTATCTCCTATCCTGAAGTGTAGCAGACTGCCCTGCCAGGTGGTGGAATCTCATTCTTTAGGAGGTTTCAGGCAGCAGCTAGATTGTCACTTCTACCAAGGGGAGAATTACTAATGGACTTCCTGCATGATCAGGGTGTTGGATGAAATAGCCTTTGAAATCCCTCCAAACACTATGATCTTATTATCTTTGGCATGGCCTAAATCCAAAGTGTGCAGGATTGGGATTGCAGGGAGGTGAAAGCATGCTGTGCAGGTCTTGAAGAAGCACCAGTCTTAGTGGTGTGCTGACCACAAACAAACTCCTCAACTACCTATTCAACTGCTGAAACAAATAGCACCAACAGTTCATCTTCCTTTGTAAAACTGGCGACACTTGTGTTGTGTTAACAGTAGGGTTCCCTTCCCCCTTTATTCATGAGAAAATTCACAGTTCAACGAAGAGTGTGCATGTGAACAACTGTGATCAGATCCATGCACGGACATTTATCATCTTATATGGTGATGTATGAAAGTGAGAGCTGGACCATCAAGAAGGCAGATCGCCGAAGAATTGATGTTTTTGAATTATGGTGCTGGAGGAGACTCTTGAGAATCCCATGGACTGCAAGAAGATCAAACCTATCCATTCTTAAGGAAATCAGCCCTGAGTGCTCACTGGAAGGACAGATCCTGAAGCTGAGGCTCCAATACTTTGGCCACCTCATGAGAAGAGAAGACCCCCTGGAAAAGACCCTGATGTTGGGAAAGATGGAGGGTGCAAGGAGAAGGGGATGAGATGGTTGGACGAGTGTTCTCGAAGCTACCAGCATGAGTTTGACCAAACTGCGGGAGGCAGTGGAAGACAGGAGTGCCTGCTGTGCTCTGGTCCAAGGGGTCATGATGAGTCAGACACGACTAAACAACTAAACAACAACAACAATGGTGACAGGAATAAATTGTGCATCAAATTCAGGAAATAAAAAAAGAGAGCAGAAGGCTTGTTCATCATGTGCTGTACCATTTGGCTAAGGGCCAGTCCTGCAAGTACACTCCCTCCAATCAACCTTGCATCTAAAAACAAAGAGCAGATTTATTTGTATGCCCTCCAAGTGTCCCTATTTTCCAGGGACAGTCCTTGAATCAAGAAAGTATCCTGGCTTCGGATTTGATCCCAGAATATCCCCCCCCCCCGTCAGTGCCAGCACCACTGAGCTCGGGGAGGAGGAGGACCTGGTGCTTGTCCTAAGCTGCACCAGCAGTGGTGGCTGTGAGGGAGCTCCCCATGGCCTCTCCATGGCCTCTCTATGGCCACTGCTGGATGCCACCCTTGGGCTGCTGGAGAGCTGGCAAGGAGGAGGAAATGCTGCCACTGATGAGGTCCAACCTTGTGTGATGCTTCATGTGCAGCCTTTCAGCCATGTATGGCGAGCGCTCAACAGCCCCCTCCCTCTTTCGACTACCCCATGCAGGCACCAAAAGCTGGACCTTTCTCAAGCTGCTGCTGCATGTTGCTGACGTGCTACGTTTAAGGATGGGGGAGAAAGTCAGTTTTGTTAGCACTTTAAAGTGAGACAACAGCCTCATTCTCACTCCAATGTGAGAACTGGCCATCGAAATTTGCACTTCTCCAAATTTTGTGATGCAATTGGAGAAAGCGTGCATAAAAATGAATGCATTCAGGAAAATATTGTTTTTTTAAAAAAAATATTGCATGGGGAAATTGCTTGCAAAAAAATGTGTATATTAGTCAAACTGCATGGGGGAAGTGTCTATTGGGGGAAATTCCCACTATGTTGCTGTGAAAATTTCCTATGAAAGTGGTGCTCTCCGGATGATTTAGGCTACAATTCCCATCAGCCTCAGTACGACTCTTCCTGACACAGAAATGAAAGTTTTCTATAGATGGCAAAGCTTATTTCCCTGGGCTTTGTACAGGAAGGAGAATGCAAAATAACCAAATCAAACCAATCTACCAGGATCTTAATGCCTGAGTGTGAAAGAAAAATCTGGTTTCTGTGCTGTTAGTTTGAGACATGTGAAGCATGAATACTTGACAGGATGCCTACAAAAATGTCTATCATAGGAAATTTTTTTTTGTATTTTTTATTTTGTAAAGGCCCCTCATGTGTGCAGCTGGCCTTGGTGCAGGGTGTTCAATGGATAAAATACCATTTTAGGTTGTGTGTGGCAATATCTGACTCACACCCAATGAGTGAAAGGCGTTTAGCTCACCACACAGTTATAAAACCATGAATAGCAGGGTTTGTGAAAGCTTTCTTTGGTATATGCACAGGATTACTGTTTAGAGACACTCCTGTTGGCTCATAACACTTATACAATTTCATTCAGATTTAGATCCTAGCAAGGGACCCTTGTGTGTATTTTCTGAACTGGCCTTTATGAAATTATTGGCTTCCATGTAAACTGTTCTTAAAGGGGAAAACATGGAGGTGTTATTAAAGAGATCAAGACTGCAATCCTATACAGACTTACCTGGTTGTAAGTTCTATCAAACTCAATAGTTTTACTTCTGAGTCAACTGGGCAGGCATGTATTGTGAAGTATTGCATCTTATCCCAGCCCCCAATTTCTTTATCAGACTTGTCTGAATTTCTTTTTTCTTTTTTGCACTGGCATATTCACATGGTCCCAGAACATGCTCTGAAGGCCCAGGATACAGCAGCCTTCATGAAACCAAGCAGGTCTTGTTCCAGTCAGTACCTAGATGGGTGACTGCCTTGGAACTTTATGTATACTGTCTTGAGATACAAAGGAAGATGAGAAATACAGTGGTACCACGGGTTACACATGCTTCAGGATACAGACACTTCAGGTTACAGACTCCGCTAACCCAGAAATAGTACCTCGGGTTAAGAACTTTGCTTCAGGATGAGCTCAGAAATCATGCGGCGGCAGTGCGGCAGCAGCAGGAGGCCCCATTAGCTAAAGTGGTACCTCAGGTTAAGAACAGTTTCAGGTTAAGAACGGACCTCCAGAACGAATTAAGTTATTAACCCGAGGTACCACTGTAGATGTGTTTTATGATGTTTGTTATGGTTAGCTTAATCCTGTTGATATGCCTGGTGCGTAAGAACATAGGAAGAATTCTGTTAGATCATAACATCTGGCCCAGCATCCTGTTCTCACAGTGGCCAACCAAATGCTTATGGGAAATTCACTGCAAGAAGAAAAAGTTACAGGGAACCAGGCAGAGAGCCTTCTCAATAGTAGCACCTGTGCCCTCCCATCCGATGTTAAACAGATAAATAACTATCGGACTTTGAGAAGGCATCTGAAGGCAGCCCTGTATATGGAAGTTTATAATATTTGATGTTTTGTTGTGTTTTTAGATTTTGCTGCAAGCTGCCCAGGGTGGCTGGGGCAACCCAGTCAGATGGGCAGTATATAAATAATAAAATTATTATTAAGCCTGTAAGCAGGACGCGAGCACAATAGCACTATCGCCACTTGTGGGGATAGTATTTGGGTATGTTCAGCCATTATGACTAGTGGTCCTTGATAGCTTAATCCTCCATGAATATGCTTAATTACCCTTTTAAAGCCATCCAAGTTGGCAAGCATCACAATATCTAGTGAGAGCAAATTCTGTGGCTTAACCATGCACTGTGTGAAAAGCATGTTCTTCTTTCTGTCCCAAATCTTCCCTGTGTTCTGCGCTATGAGGGAGGGGGGAAAGCTTCTCTCTATCCCCTTTCCCCACACCATGCATAGCCTTATAGACAGTTTTCGGGTTCTCCGTTGACTCTTTTTCAAAGCTAAAATGCTCCAGTGTTGTAACCTTTTCTCAGAGAGGAGCTTGAACATTTTGGTTGCTCTATTCAGCACCTTTTCCAGCTCTACAATATCCGTTTTGAGGAGGAGCCACCAGAAAGGTAAATGGTTTTCCAAGTGTGGTTGCGGCATGCTTGCCAAGGATCCCTTAAGACTCCCAATGGTTTCTTTGCCTCAGTGTCTTTACCTGCCCCACTCATATAACATCAAGTGTAGGAATAGGTGAGCATGGTTGGTAGAGGAATGTCTGATGGGCTCAATTTGGTTTGTGGCCTAGAGGTTGCCCACCACTGCTTTAATGGGAATGTTTGCTATGTACTTACAGGCAGTGAAAAGTTCACGTGGGGGTTTTATTCCTGGCCTCCACATGTCGGCAAAGTGAATATAAGTGCCCCCCACCCTGTTACACCCCACTCCACCCTTGTGCTGCCTTCTTCCAGGTCCCAAAGGGCACATGCATTGGCAATTGCGCATGAATTGGGTGCACCTAAAATGGTCACCAGGTGTATTTAGAAAATGTATATACTGCATAACATTTTTGGCAGGGATGTGGGTGGTGCTGTGGTCTAAACCACAGAGTCTAGAGCTTGCCGATCAGAAGGTTGGCGGTTAGAATCCCTGTGATGGGGTGAGCTCCCATTGTTTGGTCCTAGCTCCTGCCAACCTAGCAGTTCAAAAACACGTCAAAGTGCAAGTAGATAAATAGGTACCGCTCTGGTGGGAAGGTAAACGGTGTTTCCGTGTGCTGCTCTGGTTCGCCAGAAGCAGCTTAGTCATGCTGGCCACATGACCCGGAAGCTGTATGCCGGCTCCCTCAGCCAGTAAAGCGAGATGAGTGCCGCAACCCCAGAGTTGGCCACGACTGGACCTAATGGTCAAGGGTCCCTTTACTTTAAACATTTTTGGCAAAAATCCCTAGGCGATTCAAGCCCCTAAATAATTGATGTTTGAAAAGTTGTTTGATATTTCTTTAAAAAAGCAACTCACGCTTGATTTCTTTTTACAAAAATATGGTTAAAAGAATGTTGCTTGTTTTACTAGGAAATCATTATTTTCCCTTGTCTGCATCCCATGCTCCTCATTTCCCGTGATGTCCTGGGCCGGCAGAGCCTTCCAGTGGATTTAGTACAGTCACAATATCAGGGCACAGATCACGGAGCCACAGTTGCTACTGTAATTCAAGCAATTGCCACATAGGCATCTAATATTTCAGTCCCTTGATACAGGCCTCGCTCACGTGCAGCAAGGCTTTATATTCCTGGTTTTCGAATCTACAAAAGGGTTGTTAGGGGTTGGTTACCGTTTCAATTTCTTCTGGTAGGTCAAATGTAAATCTGTACCTTTTGAGACTCCAGGTATGTGAAACTCAGCTTGTTTGTTGTCAGGTGGAAAGGGCTACTGCTGCCGAGCAAATTAAAATCAATATGTAATAAATTTTGTTTGCAAGTGAACTTTAATCCCGAATGGCTGTGTTCCTGCACCTCATTATTCTCCCCCTGCCACACTTTCTGAGTTCCAGTCTGTCAATATGTATCATCCTCTTTGACTGCAATATGAAGGCTAAGTAAGGATGCATTCAAGTTCAGCTCATTTAACAGCACAATCCTCACCTCTTTGGCTCTGAAATAAGTCCTAAGAGGGCTTACTTCCCGGTAAACAGGGTTAGGACTACAGCCATAGTCTCATAGATTTTGGTGGGAGAACACGCAGGTGTGTTTTTTATTAACCCAGCTATCAAAATTAATGAGAGTTGTTCAAACTGCTTGCATTTGGGTGCATTTAGCCCCATATGCTCACTGTGATCTCGTTCCCTCAATAAAGTTCATTACCATGTCTCTGTGCATTCTTAAATGCCATCACAAGAGCCAACAACAGTGGCGTTTTGGCATGGAAATAGAAACATGAAACATCATCTGATTTTATTTTTGCTCACTTGACAGTTTAGATTTTCTTTTGATGGATCAAACTCGTTCCCGAGCCATGAATGCTACGCTGTGGCCATTTGTTTGGATGATTAGCTCCTTTCTTCTGCTTGGATACTTTCCTTGGTATCATTACTGTTGGTCACTGGCTCTGCCTTTTCTCTAGTACAGTGTGTTGATACTGCTGTTAGTGTCAGCATAAACGATGCGGTAGGGCACACACTTGTGCTTGGTTATTCTCAAATGCCGCCAAATTTTGCAGAGAAATGCGAGAGAGTAAAAGGCAAATGAGTGCACTTGGCTGCAGTCCATAATCTAATTGTTGCAGAGTAGTCCTATTAAGGCAAATATAATGAATACCACAGTGAGTGCACAACAACAACAACAAAAGTCCTTGAGTCTCAGTTCTTTCTAAAAACTTCATTGGGCATTTTGGTATCTCAAAACATTTTGCTAAAATATTACAGTGGTACCTCGGGTTACATACGCTTCAGGTTACAGACTCTGCTAACCCAGAAATAATACCTCGGGTTAAGAACTTTGCTTCAGGATGAGAACAGAAATCGTGCTCCGGCGGCGTGGCAGCAGCAGGAGGCCTCATTAGCTAAAGTGGTGCTTCAGGTTAAGAACAGTTTCAGGTTAAGAACGGACCTCCGGAACGAATTAAGTACTTAACCCAAGGTACCACTGTATATAATAGAAATGACTCTCAGTATGGCCATTCCCAAAGGCAAAAATAGGGAAGATTGGTTTTGTTAATTTCAGCAAAGGTCAGTGTCATCCTAACTAACTTGTGCCCACTGGGTAGGATTAAGACTCCAAATCTCTGTGTCAGGAAGGCACAGCACTAAACCAGGTAAAAAAAGTAAAAGGTAAAGGACCCTGGACAGTTGAGTCCAGTCAAAGGTGACTATGGGGGTTGTGGTGCTCATCTCGCTTTCAGGCCGAGGGAGCCGGCGTTTGTCCACAGAGAGCTTTCTGGGTCATGTGGCCAGCATGACTAAACTGCTTCTGGAGCAATGGGACACCATGATGGAAACCAGAGCGCACAGAAACACTGTTTACTCTCCCACCGCAGCAGTACCTATTTATCTACTTATACTGTTGCTTGAGGTGTGGCTAGGCGGGTCTCAAGTTGCTACACCTTCTCTTCCAGCAAGACAACCATCTTGCACTTGCTACAAGTGTACTGTTGCTTGTTCTCTGACATAACGGCAAACATGGCAACAGTGTTACAGGTCACTGCAGCAGCTCCCTTGCCCTCTATGTCTCTGGTCCTATGCACACCGAGAGACAGAGCTAATTGTTTTGGATAGTGTACAGCAGGCACCCTCCCATCTGCTTTAAATCTGGGTTGCAAACTGTATCTGTTACAAGGAACATTTTGTTTTTGTCTTTTATTGTTGTTTGGGAATTGCCGTGTATTGTATTTTTAACATTGCCTAGCTCATAAGTTGCTATGGGGATATTTATTGATGAGATGGTTACATGCATTTTGTAAATAAATAAATTCTGTTTCTTGCATGAGCCTTATGCCACAGTCCTGCACACACTCAGGAAAAAGCCACATTGAAATCAGTTGTACTGGGCTGCCAAATCCTTTCTTCAGTACACAGAAATGCACAGAGGCTCACAGCACAAGAGCTTTTCATCAAATTTCCCTCTAAGCCCTTAACTTTGTTTACCTCAAGATTTCTGTTGAGGTTATCAGGTTAAGATATGCACTAAAACACACATATTGGGCCCCCAAAGGACTGCAGATCAATAACTAAGCACACCTGTCTGCCATTTTAGTAGAAGTGACAATCTGAGATTGGCACACAGGCCTGGGGCGTGCACCTCACTGAACAAGAAAAAAGGGGGAGAACAATGCATTTGTGACTGTTCAGTCAGAAAACATGTTGAAGCCAGTCTGTAGTATACAATGATATAGGAACAGGAAGTATAGCTATACTGTACTAAAACAGAAAAAGGACTCTGTTACCTCATGGTTGTTTCCTGATTTTAAGAACAGCCTCTTTCCCTGCTTTTAATACCATTTCCATAGATTATGAAAATCCTCCTGGATCTTTAAACGTGGGAAGCAAAGCCTCATATTTGTTATTCATAATTCATGTAGCCTAGGGTTTTCCTTTGGATTTTGTTTGTTATACAGTAACACACATTGTTATTATCATGGCTATTAATGCTAATATTGCTATTATTTTATTATTATTATTATTATTATTATTATTATTATTATTATTATTATTAAACAAACAGGCTGTATTGCAAGATCATCCACACAAACTATGAACAAGTGATAATCCATTTGAAGGTCAACTGTATGGAAATCAATAGCGCTTATTGTCAAGAGTATACGTTTGGTCTTGGGAGTAAAAAAAAGTACTGCATGAACAACAGGAGCACATTCTCACTTAGCTCAGATAAAAAGAAAAAAAAATCATTTTAATTTTTCATTTTATTTTTAGTATTACACCATTTATGTCCTAACAACAGGTTCAAGGTGGTTCCCTCTTCCTCCTTTTATTTCCATAGCAACTCTGTGAGGGAGGTTAGGCTGCATATGCACCACGTATTTAAAGAACAGTCTCTCCCTTTAGAATTCTGGGAACTGTAGTTTAAAGGTGTTGGGAACTGTAGTTCTGTGAAGGGGGCACAAACTACGACCCCCAGCATTCCTTGGGCGAAGCCATGCGCTTTAAATGCACGGTGTGCCCGCAGCCTACATAAACCCGAGCTACCTTTCCCCCACATCGTGCCCTGCAGTGGGGGGGGGGGGGGAGCCTCTGATAAGAAGGCATATTTACAGTGAAATTCTTGCGACGTTTACTTAGATATTAAAAGCTGCAGCGCTTTACTCCTTCAATCAGGCAACCCTTTGCTCCCAAGAGAAGCGAGGCTGGATCCAACCAACACCAAGACGAGTTGTTAAAAAATAATAATAATAAGGGGTTAAAGGGAGGGAGGAGCCTTCGAAGAAAAGGGGTGGGGTTTCCCCGTCCTTCCCGCGCGCTCGCTCGCTCCCAGCAAGATCAATTGGCGAGCCGAACGGGAGGGAAAACTTTCGCGCGCGCGTCTCCATCGGGGGCGCGCGCGAGAGAGAGAGAGCGCGAGGGCTTCCCGCTTTCTCCTCTGTGCGTGTATTGTGGGAGTGCGCGCGCTCACAGAGCCACACACGCGAGAGATACGATGCCTCTCTCAAGAGGCAGGGAGCGCTCTACGCGCGCGCGTGCGCCCTGCTGCTGCTGCTGCTGCTGCTGCTGCCGGCGGTAGTGGCGGTGGCGGTTTCGCGGGCTCCTGGCTGGAGACTTCCAGAGCGTTAGATGGGGCTGAGGCAGAGCGGCGCCCACTGAGGAGGAGAAGGAGGCGGCGGAGGGTGTGCGCGCGCGGGCGCGAGCGAGACGAGGCCAAGGCAGCCGACCGACCAACGTTCCAACCAACGAACCAACCAACCAACGGCCGCCTCGCCGGTAACTGCCCCAGCAGCAACTGCCTCCTCAACAGTCCGGCGCGAGCTGTGCCGGGGGCCGGGCGGGGGCGCCTGCGCCTCTCCACGCGGAGGGGCGGCGCGGCGGTCCTGTTGCTCTCTCTCCCCCCCCCCCGGGTGTATGTGGGTGTTTGTGTGTGGAGCTGGGAGTTTCTCTACTATTCGGGCTGAGGAAAGAGAGGCTCGTGTGGGACGAGGAGGAGGAGGCGGCAGCTGCCCCGTGACTCTCCTCTCAGCGCGAAGGGAGCCATGGGGCGGCCTCCTCGCCTCGCCTGCCTGGGGCTGAGAGGGGCTCCCTCAGGTAGAGAGAAGACCCTTCCCCCCTCCTCCCCGTTGTGTCATAGGGGCTCCTGGCGCCTCTCTTCTGCTCCCCCAGCCCTTTTTGGCTGGCCTCGTATGGCCCCTTCCTCTCCTAGCGCTCCCCTGGATTATCCCCTGTGGTGGTGGAGGAGGAGGAGAAAATACTTGCCGGGGGAGGGAGGGGAGATAATCTTTTCCCTCCCGCCCGGGATTATCTCCCCGCCCTCTGCGGGATTATCCTGTCCGCCCTCCTCCTCCCCCCCCCCTTCCCTCGCTCACCCCGCCTCCTCCAGCAAATCCTCGGGGCGGCGTGGGGACAAATCCCACCCACCGAAGAGTCGCTCCCGCGCGCTCTTCTTCCCCTTCCCCAAAAACCTTGGGCTTCTTCCACCAGGTGAAAGGCACGTATTTTGTTGGGCTGTTGATTATTAATTTATTTTTTGGGTGGTGGTGGTGGGGGAACCGGTGGCTGCGATCCGCATTGAAACTGAAGGTGGAAAGGGAGAGGGAAAAAAAGGGTGGTGGGTGGGTTGGCGGGCTGCGATTGCCACGGCGGTGCTGTCACCTCGCTGGATTTGGAGCTCAGGAGGGCGGGAGGCAGGGCGAGCGCGTGGATTGGCCGCGGGGGAAGGGAGGCTGGAGGGGGGGGAAAGAAGGTAGGTAAGTGTTGCAATCCGCCACAAATGCAGCGAGGTGGGGGGTTGCGGGTGGCAACGTGCCAGAAGCCCCCCCCCCCTCACGGTAGCAATTCTTGAGTGCCCAGGGTGTTGCTATACAAGGGGAAAGGGGAAATGAGCCAGTCGGTTCTTTGGCTTGATCATGCTTTCTTGGTGTGATCGGCTTCGTCCTTACGAAACTGTAGAGCGTAGCTTTCTCCCACCTACTAACCCACCCCCCAATTTTTTGGATTTTAACTCTTCGAAATGCCTTGGGTGCCTCTCACGCCACAGCAGTTGAAATAGTTTTACTTAAGGCACAAAATGTGAATGGGGGGAAAAAACAACCCCTGCATGGATGTCATTTGTTGTAAGTTGGGCTGGGCTCTGAATGGAGTGGACTTGCTTCTGGCTTTCCGCCAATTGGTTGTGGCTATTGCTGACAGAAGGAAGGGCGGGCGTCATTTAAATTAATGCTCTGACGACACAGCAGTATAAGATAATCACGTTTGGCTCGTGGTAGAACCAGTGGTGGTGATCTGGTTATGTGGTTCCTTTTCACCTGTTTGAGCTAGGTGCAGCGATCTGGATGACTGGTGCTGCAGAGCTGCTTTCCAATTCTGCTGCACAGAGCTCAGGATTACATCCATCCATTAAACTTCATTTTATTGGCTTTGGGAAGAGGAGGGGCTTTGGAAACTGAACAGAGGCAGGGTAACTATAAATAGACCTTTGGACTAGAGGAAGCTTTGAGCAAATTCTGGTATATTGTATTTGAACCACTAGTATCTGTTTATTGGATGACTGTCATAATGTTCTTATTATGGCTGATGGCTTCTATCATGTCAGTGGGGGGTTGTTTCTAAAAGGCTAGCTACTGTTCTCTGTCATTCTAATAATCTTGTACTTGAGATATAAGCTGATAAAATGGTAGACGGTTCAACCATCTCCTTTTTGCTGTTTGTGGACTACTTGGAAATTTTTAATTAGAGCTAGATGTTTATTGCAGCAGGGCATTGTGCCCTGAATGATAATGGAGTTTGTTTTTGGATATATAGGCCACTTTATTTTGTTAAATGTTCTTTTTAGTAGCTGTCTTTTGTATATTAATATTACAGTGACATCTCAATATTTCACTGTATGTACACCGTCTCATCTGAGCCTTGATCATATCTAGAGTTTTACTCCTGGATCGTTATTCTGACCATATTTATGTTGTCAATAATTTAATATGGAGACTGACAGAACCTTGAAGAAGTGACTGTCTGCTGTACTGGGACAAATTTTGCAAGCCAAAAATCTTTATGAAAAGCCTGAATACCTCTCGTAAAATTGGTACAATAGTGTTTCTTCTAAATGAAGCAGCTGTATTTACAAATGGCAATAAATTAGTATCATGTATTAATTAACTTCCTATTCCCTTTCATTAAAGGGAATGGCTGTGTGGAAGAAAAAATGATGTCTCACGTATTAGCCTAAAATCCTGATGAAGATGTGTCTAAGCAGGTGTGTTGCAAGCTTTATTAATGAATTGCAGTGTTAGATATGTATTCATACATAATTTTTTGATATTATTTAACAGCTCATTGAAAATAATTCCTTGTCAGAAAACATTGATAAGAGGAAATCATTTTATGCAAACCGCTTAGAGGGTTTTTTTTTAAAAAAATATGCTTTATATAAATACTGTTGGAATAAATAAATGACATATGTGGAAAGCTGTGCATCTAGGGATGAATTTTATTTTCACAATGATTTCCAGGTTTCAGTGCATGCTAAGGTACATTTGGATAAGATTTAAATTATCAAAGCAACTTGTAGATCATAGCACATTATTAGTATGCAGCTGTTGATGGCTGCAAAAAGGACAAGTGAAAATTATGTTTGGAGAGAAAGTATTTTCAGACAGCATGAATATGGAATTTGAAGTATCTAGGGAGCTGTTGGATAAGCCGATTTTAGACCTTAGACTTCTTCTTGTGTCTTGTTCACTTTCTCAATCATTTTTAGCCTACTTGGGGAGGGTGCACTGTGTATGTATGATAAGTAAAAACATGTAAATATGGAATATGTTATCCGTTCGGTGTCATAGTTTAGAGTTTTGAGAAAAAGGCATAGTGGGATCTAGTGGGGGTCTCAAGGGTATGAACACTTTTAAATGTTGTAAACTGACAAATGATATATTGATTTGTGTGGTAATAGTGTGTTGGGGGGATTGAAATGCTACCAGAACATGTTGCAAACCCCAGAATCATTGCCTTATGATGGTGTTCCTTTCTTAAACTTGAAAGCTGGAGCCATAGTGCAATATGCTGCTTATGAAAGTGGATTTTAGTAAAGACTAGTAGTTCTGCAAATTGACACTGCATTGATACAATGCCCTGTGGTGTGTTTGCCAATCTTATATCTTTGTCAAATGTGTGATGTGTTTGTCTGATTGTCTTTTGTCACACAAAATCCAGTTGAATAAGTCATTCTCTTATGTCACTGGCCTGTGAGTTTTGTACACACATGGTAATACAATGGCCTGAATCTATACATAGTAGACAATCAATAGGGCTCTTGAAAAACATTTCATTGGAATGTTGATGTTAATAAATGAAATGGGATAGATACAATAATAAAGTCACAAAATCTCATCAAATGTTTTGTATCAATTTAAAAAATATTAACTTTAAATAGTGTTCTTGAAATAAGTGTGTTTCTCTGGAACTTCTTATGTGTACTTTGGTGCATATCCTGAAATTAAATCTTAAATTGACATTCTCTCTGTGTTAATCATCAGTTTAAAGCAAGGATTGGGAACTGGGTGACTTCCAGATGTTGCTGAACTATAACTCACATCATTTCCACCCAGCACCAACAATGATGGGAGTTACAGTCCAACTATCTGGCAGTTAACAGGGTCCCCTTCCCTTCTTTAAGGCAGTGAAATACTTTTGGAGGGTTAGAAAAGGCAGTTGTAACTTGACATTGCCCACCTAGATTGGGTTAGACCAGAAGTTGTTTTCACGGCCATGCTAAAGTGACTATACATCTAAAGCAGGGTTTCCCAAATTTGGGTCTCCAGTTGTTGTTGGACTACAATTCCCATCAGCCCTAGCTAGCAGGAACAGTGGTCAGGGATGATGGAAATTGTAGTCCAAAAGCAGCTGGAGACCCAACTTTGGGAAGTCCTGATCTAAAGATATTCTGAATGGCAATAATTAGCTTGACAGTCTTTCCTATTACAGTAGCAAGTAGTGTAGCATTGAAGTAGTTTCAGCATTGCAAATAATAAAGGAAACTAAAAACTGACTTTAGCTAATTCAGTAGGACTCTTATAATCCCACCTTACTTGCCAGGCACTGTGAACCTGTGTTCCTCCAGATGTTGCTGGACTACATGGAGAAGGCTGGGCTACATGTTACTCTGCGGTTATCCAAACACTAGTTACTGACAACCCTTACAAATGTTCAGTCAGCCAAGATTCTGCTAATTTAAGGCACTCCATACACCCAGTCAGTCCAAATGATGAAAGTAACAGCAGTTAACAAACCTACTTAGGACGTGCCTTTAATTGTTAGACAGCTCTTATATAATGACATATATATATATATCAGATGGCTGCTGGTTCTTTGGTGAGAGGCTTTTCATGAATGAATACATCAGATGATATCAAGGCGCAGTGTATATAAGAGAGCCTTTGATGTAAGAGCTGGCAATAAAGCTTGCATAGAATACCAACCTTATTCAGTGGTTGGTACCACAGATCAGTCTTGTACTGCAAAGGGAAGTTTGGTCAAAATGTATCTCAGAGAAACAAATGTACTGAGTTGTCTTACAGAAGATCTTGATTACTAGGAGCTGACTTATTGCCTAGCACAATGACCTAGAAACTACTATTAGAAGCAGGAGTGATGACCTTTGCTCTGCATTGTTTTGGTTGAAAGAACTTTATTACACTTGGCATGGGGGATATCAGTTTTTCCTATCACCATGTTAAATCTTGCTGTGGAGGATGCAAAACCTTCAGGAGCAGCTTTCAGGGGTGAACTATATGTCATTGGAAGATAAGGTGCTGGAAAACTACACCCATAAAAGAGTCTGGCTCTTGGCCTCTGTTTTAGTTTTCTCTTCCTCTTAATTATTTTGCATACCAAGCAGAGTCAGCAGCATCTAATGGGGCTCACATATTCCCCAAATGCAAATAATAATTCAGTCAAACTTAGAGGAGTTATGCATGTATTGTGAACAAAGGAACTGTACAAAGCCTCCAAAACATGCAGAAAAAACAATGTTAGAGTAAAATGTTGAGGGTTGTGATTAAAATGCTTTTGGCTACACCCAAATTGCACTTGAAATCCTTTGTTGGAAGGACTTTTCATATTCTGAAAAACCCAGTATATGGAGTTCATTTTGCTGAAACCCTTGGAGGATTCAGATAGTTTGGTGGCATGTTACTTACTTTGCTGAAGCTGTGCTGACACTTCTATGCATGGCATGTACATCTATTTTTAACAATTCTAGCCTTGGTGGTTTCCACCCATAATGCTTGTCAAATGTTTGGTTGATGTCCTGTGTACTGATAGCTACCTGGGTCCTTTTTGAAAGTTTTGTGCTGGCTACCTTCTATTGTCTGATAGGGGCTAACATTTTGTTAAAAGTAAAATTGCCTTGCCATTTCAGATTTTAAGTGACACCTGATTCTTATGCTTTCTTACTGTTTAATTGATTTTCTTTTCCTTTCCCTTTATTCCCTCTACATGAATGTATGATTCTGTTGTATTGACAAAGTTGTAGCTTAGGTGGTTATTTTTCTTCAGTAGTGTCTGTGATGAAGCAGATAGAATTTTTAAATTAAGGTTTTTCAGGGTTGCTTTTATGACCTTCATCTAATCCTTTCTGTGTCCTGAGTTAGTGCTGCTACTGAGTGTTCTTAAACAGACATCTTGGTGCCCTTTAAAATATAGTTACCTTGCTAGAGTTGTGTTCTTCTGTTTCATCAATTTGGAGAAGGTTTTTCCTTCTATAAAGTCTTCCTTTGCTTTGTAGCTCTTCCTTGGCTCTGTTTAATTGGTATTGGTATATTGGTATTTTCTGGCATTTGTCCTTCGTCAACTGAGGTCTTGATTTTCCAGAATGCATGATATTTGCACCAGTGATACAGATGCAGGTTTGCCTGGATTACCTGGTCTAGCAAGTGAATATGGATCTTCATAATTTGATTGGATACGTGTATTTCTTTTCCTTTGCATCAATCTTCAGTTTTTTTATTATTTATTAAATTTGTATACCGCCCTTCATCTGTAGATCTCAAGGTGGTTCACATCATAAAAATAGAAGATAAAATATATAATACATAATAACAAGCACAAAACAAACCAGTAACCCCCCTCCCGCAAACACATTTAAAAGGGCATAAGATATTAATCATCTTATGGTTGAAGAGCCTTACAATGAAAGTGCCAGCTGAACCTCCCTGGGGAGAGCATTCCACAAATGGAAAGCCACTGCAGAAAAGGCCTTTTTTTCACATTGCCATCTCCACACCTCTCATGGAGAAGACACATGAAGAAGGGCCTCCTATTTAATCCTTTAGTAATTCCCATGCTCTCTGCAGTAATCTGATTCTCAACTGTGTGTATTTAGGTTGTTTTTTTTTTTAAGCCAATTCTCTTTCTTTCTGGTGCTGTTCTCCTTGAAATTGAATGACTGATACCCTGCCCACATACATGTTGAACTAAATAATATTATTGTTGTTGCTAGGAGATTTAAGCTGCAATCCTAAACTTACTTGCTTCTTTTGAAGTAAGTACCATTGAAATATTTCTGAGCAAACGTGATTAGGATTGGACTGTTAGCAGATTCTCAGCACTATTTGAGTTATTTCTGGTTTGGTTGACTTTCTATTTGTGCCTGTCATGAGTTGCCATATGAATGTGTTAAGTTACTCTCTTGTTTGTGTAGTATTTCTGATTTGTTCCATTTCAGTTCACTATAACCATATGACTGAAGTGGTTAGGTGATTGTAGCCAGATCTTTCTGTTTATGATACAAAATTGTCTCCTTCTCCCGTTCCAAACGACCCGGCTTCTGAAGTTCCCTTAACTTTCTTCTTCTACGCTAGCATACTTCCCTTTTAAAATATGACCAGAATATCATCTTCTCTGAACTGTTGGCAGGATCCCCTTAACCCCCTTTTCTCAGTTCATTCACATAATTTTCTTGGTTAATGGGGTCTGGGCAGCCATGTATTTTACTTCTGCCTGGTTCTGAAAATGAGAGCCCAAACCATTTGAAGGTACAATAAATGTTTACATTTGTGTGGTGTGTGCTCCTTGTTCAGACCTCAACTACATCAGGTACTCTTGTCAAAAAATTGGTCTAGGTTACAAGCTGCCCCACAAGTATGAGTGAGCAAGACACCAGTTTCTAGAAGATGCTTGAAAAGCAAGTGATTTAAGCAAGCATACTTAACTGCTAGAGTGAAGGCAGAAAGCCTGGAACAGAACTAGGGAGAATGCAGGAAATCAACCAAGTGCTCCTACTTATTTAATGGCTTTGTATGAATGACATTGTTTACTCGGAAATCCTATTGAGTTAATGAGGCTACCAGGTAATTGGGGTTAGGAATGCAGCTTTAGATTGTTTGGAATGTAATTAGACGAGAAATATGAAAATATTTAAGACTGAACTAACACAAAACAGGATGCTGGTAATCAGTCTTACATAGTAGCTCAGTCAACAGTTGCCACATGACACACTTTCATCAACCTGTGTAGGCAGGGTTTGGCAGAAAAGCCATCCTATGTTGGATGACACAAGCTTCAGCTATAGCTCTTGCTGGATACTTTCCTCTGAGGAGCTTACGACAGTGTTTAAGCCAGACTTGTCCAGTGTATTAATTGAGCTTCTTAGCTGAACAGTGGTTCATTTTTAGGATTCCTACAGCTAAACTGATGACTATGCCAGGTATACAAGGCTGGCTGTTTCCCACCACCTGAGAAATCTGAGTTTGATACAAATTAAATGTACAAATTGTCTGACACACTCTAATCTGCCTTTCAGATAATTGTTTTAACAAACTAAATGTGGATATCTGTTTTCCAGCACAGGGAAGCTTTACAGTGGATGCTCGGGTTGTGAACGTGATCCATGTGGGATGCACGTTCGCAACCCACAGCGTTCGCAACCCACAGCAGCGCGTCTGCGCACACACGGGTTGTGATTTAGCGCTACTGTGAATGCACGACTGCCGAAACCAGGAAGTAACCCATTCCGGTGCTTCCAGGTTTCGGCGAGTCTGTAACCCGAAAAAACGCAACCTGAAGCCTCTGTAACCCGGGGTATGACTGTAATCACATTTTAATACTGAAAAAGCCCAAACAGTTTGATTTATAGAGTAAACTTTAGACCACTTCCCTCATCAGCAGTTTTTGACGATTGTAAGTTAATTGATGTGGCTAAATACAAAAAACAGCATGCTTTTTTAAAAAAACACACACACCCATGTCTGATGTCCCATTATGTATGATACTGAGACAACAAAAGACACAAACCCCCCTTCTTACAGTGGTAGATTGAGATGAGAAAATTAATTTTAAAGGAATGTGGATTCATTGAAAAATTGTCAAAATGTCTTCCTTTTCAGAAGCACTTCAACTTTCTTTAGTATGTTCACTTCCTCAGTTGGCAGTCTCTTGGAAGCAAGCACTGCTATTGTTCTTTCCAATACAATTTCTTTAATTATAATCAAAATAGCACATGCATTTGCAACTCTCAGTTTGATATTTGGAAGAAAAAAAGTTTTCCCCCTGAAAAAGGATGGAGATAGCCAAGTTTTAGACATCCAAGTTTAGCCACTGATGATGACATACCACTTACATCTGTACAGATTGTACAGATTGAAAATCTGCTCATCTGAAAGATTGTAGTCACATTTTTGGTTGGACCCATCTTTTCCTTTAGACATTAGCAGTTACTTAGTCACACACAACATAAGCAGGAATAAAGTTAAAGTTTTGGCTGTTAAATTAGAAAGCCTGACCATTAATATATATATATATACACACACACACACACACAGAGAGAGAATTGTTTCCTGCATAGGTACTTTTGTACCTAAGATTAGAATAAATTTGTCTTGTACAGTCTTCTGACTATGCAACTATAATAAGTGTGGTTAGAAAGTATCAATTAAAAACAATACAGTGTTCAAAGGTTTTTTGGCAGGGTGCTGAAATTAGACTTGAATACATTGATGCAATCTTTTATATACCTTGATTTATTCTTGATGAGCTGCATAATTTTTGGCAAAAGATTCACTATCATTCCTAACAAAGGGTTTACAATCTTCTGGATAATGTTCAAATGGATTTTAGAACATTATTGGTGTTTTCAACAAGAACCAATTTGGCATGTGGGTCTTGGAAGTGGCATACAATTCACTAGTAAAGCAATTAGCATGATAAGTAACTGAGTAACTGAATGTTAATACAGGATCAGGTGAATTGAACAAGGGTGATTCTTAGTATTAGATGAACGCATTTCCTCTGCCCTAATAGGAAGCTTTATTATTCAGTGTTTCAGGTTTAGCATTGGAAGAGTATATTTTAAGTGGTGAAAACCCCGCTCCAGGTTTTGTGAGGAAACTCATTTAGATCTTGAAATCTGTTTTTTGGACTTACTTTGAAACTGAAATTGCCTTAGTTGCACTTGCAGATTATCAGTGCTAGGAGATGGGCAGGAGGAACATGACCCTATTATCTTTTTTCTTTTTTAACCTATCAGTATCTTATCTTTCTGGACTGCCTAACTGGGATATTAGTGGCACAGGTCACAATGTCCCTGCATCTTGGCTACCACTGAGTCTTATGTTTGCTTTAGGGAGGAGAGACTTCTGTGTGAACTGCATCATGGTTTGTAAAGCTTCTGGGAGGAATCAGTCAAGTGTCAATCTGTCAGTGCTCTTATTACTAGAATTGAAACTCTTGAGGCTGATGCTCCTTTTCAGGCATTGTAATATTTCATTTCCTTTATTTTCCACTGTAACTATAGGCTTTTTGCAGCTCAGATCTTCTCTCTGTTTATCAGCATGGATTTTCAATAGGCCTGAATCTTACTGCATAATCAGTGACTCCACCAACCCAACCAGCATAATTAAAGTCAGAAACAGGACATGGCTTCCATTGTCATTGTGTGTTCTCTTCCTTCTCCTTGTTTTCCATCCATAATAAGCTTCTTTATATGATGTATCCTTGGGATTCTCAATCTTTGTTATTTAGGCTCTTTATCTTGAGAGCAAAATCACTCAAGAAGCCCAGATGCAGTTTTATTTCCTCTCCTGTCACTGTAATTGTGCACTCCATATCAGTTGCTAATAAGGCACACTTGCAACCAGAGTGCAAACTAATATTTTTCTAGTTATGTTTATTGAATTATTTAGAACTTACTGAACTTGGTGCCCTGTTAGATTTCTTTTGGGATAGTGGTACAGCTTTGATAACGTTTTAGCAACTTTCGGTAGATTTGGCTTCAAATGACTAAAGGTAGAGTTCTGGTAGAAGTGCAGCCTACTTCTGCGGTCCTTTCATCTTATACATGCAGCTATATAGCAATAAAAATTGCCTATGGCCCTTTGATTACTCCTAATGCTGTGATCATGCCCCTTCCATTTCACAAGCCATAGAAAAACTTCTACAGCTTCAGGCAGTTTTTAACACTAATGTATTATTGGAGCATGCATTAAATCAATAGTCTTAGAAGCAGGAGGAAAGAAAAACTATGGCAGTAGGTGATGGCAAAGCAGATGCTGAAAGTTAAGTTGTAAAAATAGCCATTTAAACACTGAAAGCAAGGCTTAAATTTTTCCTCGGAGGACAATTCAGAAAACTTAAAAATGTTGTCATGGAATTTTAGCAATTGCTCAGATTGTGAATGTGTCAAATAAGGAATACACACACTTAATAAGGAACACACACACTTAGTTGGACATACACACTTCATTCTAGAGCCTTTCATAATGATACCATGGATAAGGGGTTCCCTAGACAGTAAGCAGTTTGCTCGGGGAGGGCCCCAGTTTGCATTCTCTATAAGTTGATCATTTCTGTCTCCGACAATGATTTTTCTTGCATGACAGGTCCTTTTGGCTCTACTCTTTGCACACACACACCTTTGTACCCATGTGTGCACATCTGTGTCCTGAGAACACTTCATGGCATGCATCTGAAAATGTCGGCTCTAATCCAGGAAACCTTATACTACCACAAATCTGTTGCTCTTGAAGGTGCCAGAAGACTCATTAAATGTTCACAGGAGTCATCTAAAACACTTGAGGCAATCACTTAACATTTTTGTAACCCCCAAAAGGCATCAGCTAGTATCAGCTTTGCATCTTTCATGGAAAAAAGACCCCTGTGGTGGTTGTTTGTATCCATATATTCATCCCTAGGATCTCCACATAGCTGCTATATATTCCTCAAAATTACTAGAGGCTCTAACCACGATGTAACATTATCTGAAATATAGGGAACTAAACCTTAACTCACCCAGTTCTCTTGGGTACAATTGCAAAATAGAGAAATAGTTGTGGGGTAACACATAATCTATGTTGGCCACAATAGGATGCTGTTTTCAAGCTTATAATGTGGGGAGAGGACCCTGCAGGCACTATGTTGGTAATCCCTGCCTTATGAGAATCAATATAGCTGAGTCGTAGAACACATTCTTGGCATGAAAAGGTCCTAGGTGCAACCTGGCATCTCAAGGCTAAGAACATAAAGAGACCTGCTGGGTCAGACCAAATGTCCAGTATTCTGTTCCCACAGTGGCCAAACAAATGCCTATGGGAAGCCCACAAACAGAAAATGAATGCAATAGCACTCATGTACTATAGAGAGGGCTGGAAAAGGCTGACCTATAGGAAAGCAAAGTCTGAAACCCTGGAGAGCTGATGCCAGTCAGTGCAAACACTGAAATAGATTGGCCTGTGGCAACTTGGTATAAGGCAACTTCCTGTGTTCTTCCTTAACTGAATCAAACTATAATACTTGAGTTGATTCCACTTAGACCGAAGCCCTGGTTTTGAATGATCAATAAACTGTGACTCTTGCATGCAGATCAAGGGTCAGCTTGCACTCTGGCGCAGCATGTGCTCTATGTTCATGGTAGGGTGCCAGGAACAAGTCAGATGTGCCCTACTCTCCAAGTTTGGATGTGGATTTATTCTGTGTATACATATGCTCAGTCGACTTATTTGCCCGCTTTTCTGCCTGTCAAACCTGATGTGCCACATTAACCTGTTTGCATGCCACACTAATGTGTGCTGTGAAACAGCGTGGTGGGTGGGAACAAGCCTGGAAGACCATTCTAACATTTGTGACATTTTCAAACTGAGGGCTTGTATTTGTATGATAGGAGCTGTTGTAACCCAGTTAGGGACCCAATTGGAAATCTAGCAGATAACAAATAATGTTACCGCATCTGTGTCGCTTTCTGATGGGAGTCACTGCTTGTATTGAATTATAAGATTGTTTTCTGTCCTTCAGATGTTCAGTTTTCTCCAGTAGCCTATAAAAGCCATAAATGTCACAGTTGATGTAGAATTGTGGCTGTGATAACAACTGTTGGGAGAACTACATACATGATAAATAGTATGGGCAGATTACTAATGGCAAGCATATTCTAAATATCATGGAGTCCTAATCTATATAGAACATAGTTTTGTAGCTAGGGTGGGAAAATAGAAAGATGTAATCTGTTTAAAGCTTCATTCCTAAGTGCACTTACTTAGAAGCAAGTCTCATTATACTCAGTGGGATTTTGGAGTAAGCATGCCTGGAATTGCATTGGGAATTTTGACACTACATAGCTGCTGTGGATTATGAATAGGCAACTATGTGAGCTTGGAATAAGCAAAGGAGTGCCCTACTTTTGGAAAGCATTTTTTAAAAGAATGGCATTGGCCATACTTGTATTAATGCGTAAGAAACAATATTTAAGACTTTAATATATCCACCATTCTTTACATGATTCTGCTGGAAGCATTGAATTGAAGCTACTCTTGATGGAAAAAATGTATCATTTTCTTCAAAATTGTAGAGTAATAGAATGTGTGTTGGGGGGGGAGGGAGACCCTGAAATGAGAAACAGTTGCCTTCAACCTTTTACATTGTACCTTAAGATGAAGAATGTTTGAAATATCCTATGTTTTGCTGTGGGGAAGGGCCATACCTCAGTGGTACCACGTCTGCTTTGAATGCTGTAAGTTCCAGGTTCAATTCCTGGCATATCCAGGTAGGAATGGGAAAGACTCCACTCCGAAATCCTGGCGAGCTGCTGCCAGTCAGTATCGAGTTAGATAGACCAGGGCTGTTTTCCTAAGATGTGTGTAGCTTTCAGATTAGATGTTATAGTATCACATGCAATCACATGTGAAGGCTTAGGGTTTATAACCTTGATAAATGTGAATTGGTGTTCATGTGGAATATGATGGGCATAATTCATGATGATAAATAATTGGTTTCTTTAAAGATAACTTGTTTCAAGAGAATTGTATAATTTGTATGTTTACTTTAAAGAAAAGGCCTTCATGCATGGTACTAAGGAGCTATTGATTAATTGCTGAAGGATATTATCACAGCCAATAGCACAACTGGGTTTAGAAAAAGATTAGACATGTCTAAACTGGTAGTCCTGATTTATAGCTATTAACCAGTATGATGAAGCTCATTTGTAAGATGCCATTAAAACATTGTCTTCCTTAAGCTTAGAGTGAATTACAGTTCCATATAACTTTTCTTGTAATACATGCCCTTAGAAAGAAATTATACTGGCCACCACAGTTGAATATTACATTCTGGGCTGGACGGACATTAACCTAACCTGTTGGGATCATTTATATCCTGCTGAGGAAGTATGTGCTTCCTCACAAAAATAAATGTCAGCCACTGCATTTTAATAGTATAGATTAATATAATTTATACAAGACTGATATTATTGTTGGATACACCGCCACTGCTTGAAAATGGTTGAGATTAGTCTTAATTGCCTGTATGTGGAGCTTTATATGAACAACTGTTGATAGAAGTCTGATGTGAAGTTGTTTTTTAGAATGGTGGACATGAACATAATGGATTGGGCTGGTTGCCATCTATCTCTGGATTTTGAATAAAGGGAATCAACATTCATTAAAATTGCAGACCTATCCACACACTAAATTATACTTTTATATAATCCAAAGACATTGTGTTAAAATAAAGGACAAATGTCTGTTGAGCAAATGAGTTTTGAAGATCCAGCCAATCTACACACAACAGAGAAAGTCAAAATAACTCTAGAGATACCATGGTGTCCTTCCTTGTTCCAGCTATAGCAACTGGACAGAGCCGAAATGAGAAGCTGTTGCTCCTCAGACTTCCAGTGGAGTGGCGAGGATATGAGGCAAGATATGAGCAAGTCTGGTGGTAGTGGTATGAATGTGCAAAATTTGTGGATCTGTCCCTGAGATGGGATGGGATGGGATGTTGGGAAAAGAAGCTGTGGTGATTCACTGCCAGTCATACTGTAATAGGTTATGTTCTAGCCATGGAATTAATTGGGTCATCTTGGGCCAGTCTCATTGCTCAGAATAGCCTCTACCTTACAGAGTTGTTTGGATCAAATAATTGGAATAGAGAGGCGGTGTCATGCACATGCTCCCAAATTTATTAGAGGGAAGTTGTCCCAACCCACTTTCAGACATCTTCTAAAAACTGAACTGTTTAGATAGGCTTTCACAATATGAGTTTTTCTTTAAACCAACCAGTATCTACTGCTGCTTTATTCAGTCTATAGGTATCTATTAAATGTAATTAAAGACTGATTTTATTGCTACTATTATGTTGTAAGCAGCCTTGTTACATTTTATGAAATAGCATATTATTCATTTTCTAATAATAATTCATTTGCTTTTATAACGTGGGCTCATAGTGCAAGATGTGTACCTGAAATGGGCCATATCAAATAAATTACAACAGCAAGACTGATTGTGTTTTGTACAATTGGCACAATATAAAATTTCAAGAGCTACTATATATATTGATTAGGATGTGAGCCTTGGGTTTAGTGAAGTAGAATTTTTTAGTCCCCCCCTATATTCTCAATTATTATACAAATTGGTTCCAGTAATAGGTATTATACAAACATCATTTGTCCCTACCACATTACTCCCTAAGACAATGGCAACTTCAGTTACTTGGTGAAATATAGCCATTGAGAGACAATTTTAGCTGTGTGCCCTGTGAAGAAGTACTTTCTTTTGTCTGTCCTGAACTGTCCTTGCAATATTCAGCTTCACTGGATGGCCCCTGTTCTAGTATGTCTGTTTTTGTTCACACCATGCATAATTTTACACACGTCTGTCATGTCCTGCCCCCTTCCTTTTTCTTGTTTTCTAAACTAAAAAGCTCCCGATATTGTAACCTTTCATCATAGGGGAGTGGATCATTTGGTTGTCCTTTTCCAAATGTATAATACCTTTTTCTGAGGTGTAGAGACTGGAACTGAACACTATGTAGCTTATACATTTGTCTCAAGCATGTAGAAAACCTGTGGGTGTACACAGACATATTAGATGTGAGAAAAATTTCTGTGCATCTTTCAAGATCTTTGAGTTTAAACATGGTGGCAGCTTACACTAGTTGTCTTGGTTTCTTTAGGCAGAACTGGAAAAATATTTTAGATGGCTGGGTGCTAGTATCTGTTTCTTCAAGTTCCAGAACAGCCTGGATTATTAACTTGAATTTTCTGCTATGCCTGCGTTGCTCCCCCTAATCTTTATGTTAACTAGCACAACTGCATTATGTTTCAGAAACCTTACGAGTGATTGGCAACAACCTTGGTTTATCCACTAAAGAAAAAAAAATCCCCGTTGCTGTCAGAATTTCTGAAAGCATAATGTGACTGTCATTAGCCTCCTACACATGCTTTCAGTGAGAACTTGTTTGCTAGGAAGAAATGGGATGCATTTATTAGAAAGTGTGGGTATAGCAGCTATTCCTTAAAACCCAACTCCATTTCACTTTGAGAATGGTACTATATGGCTGAAAAATTGTACTAAGTACAACTGGCTAGAAAAAGAAATAGATTTTTGAAGAAGGGGCTATTAAGAGTGTCTTCTGTTCATCTTATACAATAAAGGCAACTAGATTACAACAGTGCAGAATCTACTGGAATTTTCTCAAATGAGATTTGTGTTCTTAACAGACTTGTTGCTTGTGTTTTTGAAAGGGGTAGCTGCTTTTTCTTCTCAGCTTATTTCTGAATACCGCCATACCTCCTTTTCACAATATTATGCACTTAAGATGTTTTGTTTAATGGTGGTGGGATTATTCTGATCAGCTAAAATTTAATGCAACTCTGAGTGTATACTTGTGCCTTCAAATACAATTGTGGGTCATTAATTACATCCATTTAGGTTCAGCACTCTTGACCATGTCTTTTATATCTCTATTCTAAGCATACAGATTGGTTCACTTACAACAACATACACAGTAACTGGGTTTGAACTGTGCCATAAGCACTAATGATGACTTAGTTTTTTACACACTTATATGTAAACTGTTCAAATGCTTCTTTAAAAAATAGATAATCAGATGACATGAAAACAGTGTGCTTGGGCCTTAAATAGTTTAATGACAGTTTTAAAGGAAAAATCAGCATGCTAAATTTATTTGATTAAGCCTAACTTTTTAAAAAATGAGCTCTTGCTCAACTTCTCCCTTTTCATCTTTTCAGCAGCAATGCAGCAAGTTTTGGACAACCTTACGGACTTGCCTCCATCAGCAGGAGCTGAAGAAATAGACCTTATTTTCTTGAAAGGAATTATGGAGAATCCTATTGTAAGATCGCTTGCTAAGGTGAAAGTGTTGTTTAAATATATATATATATATATATAAATATATATATATTAATATTAACTTCAAAATTTAGCATGAAGGTGGGGCTGGAAAGAGCTCAGTATATGGAGAGTTGCTGGACTTTATCATGTGTGCAGTGGGGCCTAGATTTCTGTGTCTATAACCCTCTTGGTATGAACTAGCAAGATTCTGCAGGGCAATGAGTGTGAAGAACTTGCCCCACACACTCACAGCTGAATAAGCTTCAAGTCCCTGTGTACAAAGTGATGTCACCCAGCATGGAAAGAGGAGTGTAATGTTTTAGAACTGGATTGTTGTATTTGATGTTTTAATGTGTTGAAAACTGATTTCAGATTATTTTTCCTTAATGATACAAAGTGATATAGAAGCGAAATGAATTATAATTATAAGCCTTTTGAAAGGCTGAGTATTTCGAGGGGATTTTGTCTGCTCCTTTCAACCCGGTGTTCTACTCTTCCCACAGACACTGTAGTTAGGTTTCTGGTGACTGAGTTCACTGGCAACTATTACTTAAGGCAGTTTCCCATATTATAGACAGTTAGGATCACAAAATTGTATACATAATTTCAGTAAAGGAACGCTGATCTGTTTTTCTAAAACTTACAATAGTTGAGGATAAATCGATACTTGTGCCAAAAAAATGAATGGAGTAGAGAATCTGGTGGCTGCTTAAAGAGAGAAACTAAATATATGAGTTTAAAGTTTCCATATCAGAATTCTTGAATGCACTGTTAACAGACTTTTAAAGATAAAATGTTTATATGCTGGAAATCTGGATATCCAGATTACACTTTGCTAGCAACACTTTCCTTGAATCAAGATCTCAAGGATTGTGATTACAATTTATTTGTATGCTGGTTTTTTAGCTCAAAGGCACTCATAGCAGTGAAGAGCAGACTAAAGTAATAAAGTGCCATAAATAGATCAGTGAGCAAAACAGTATACAAGACAGCAACATCACAATTCAGGAAGGCCAGAGAAAAGCCTTCCCAATGAGGATTTATGATAGCTCAGTTGGGTAGAGCATGGTGCTGATAACACCAAGGTCTCAGGTTCGATCCCCAGATGAGACAGCTGCATATTCCTGCATTGCAGAGGGTTGAACTAGATGATCCTCAGGGTCCCTTCCACCTCTACAATTCTGTGATTCCGGGTAAAAGGTGCTTTCACTAACCATATATCACCCACAGCTGCCAACCTTGTTGGCCTATTTATGCTTTAAGAAATCAGTTTCACGTGTATGGTGATGGTGCACAGGATTAAGTGAACACTAGTCCCCATAACAGTTGCGAAGGTGAGGGAAAAACCTGCTAACCTTGTTTCTGTGGCTAGATACATTTTATTGCTCCCACAGAGCTGTATGCTAACCATGGTATCTTGCTTGTTTTGCTAGAGGTAGGGGAACCAAATAACTATTCAGAAGATGGAGTTGTATGCTAGACTATCTGAACAAGCAACCAGAGGCAATACAGTTGGAGAAGCAGAGTTGTTAATCAAAAACTTTCCAGTCAATCTAAGGTCTATTTTCCAATCTTCACAGGCTCATGAACGACTGGAAGATTCTAAGCTTGAGGCTGTCAGTGACAACAATCTGGAATTGGTAAATGAGATTCTTGAAGACATCAGTCCATTAATAAACAAAGATGAAAACATTGCAGAGTTGGTTGGTATACTGAAGGAGCCACACTTTTTGGTAAGATTACTTCATTCTTAACAATAAAAAATACTTTTGTTCACTTACTAACTATAATGTATCAAAATCAATTTTCATCTAATTAAAGATAAAACACTGTGTCCTTTATCCAGAGAGTTAGCTATGCTTTGCGTTTTGCTGAAGTGGAAGAAACCTCTGTTAATCTTAAACAATTTGTTGCTCTAGTTTAAATGAGATTTAAGCACCACTTTCTAAACTGCAGAACATGCATAGGAACAATTACCTTAAAATGAAAACTAGTAAAAAAGGAGTAACTAGAAGCTTACTGTCTTGCACTTTTGACATGAGAATTGAGCTTATGAAATTTTGCAGTGTCCACTTGTACACAGAAATATTAAGGAGTTATCACATTTCTCCTTTTCTGACTGTTGGGACAATTATCACTTAGATAGAAACAAATGTAACATTAGTGACTACACTGCTACACTCCATTACATATGTATGTATGTTTGTTTGTTTTGTTTTTTGCAGTCACTCTTGGAAGCCCATGATATTGTGGCATCAAAATGTTATGAATCTCCTCCCTCTAGCCCAGAAATCAATAATTCTTCAGTGAACAATCAGATAGTGCCCGTGGATGCCATCCGTATACTTGGCATTCACAAAAGAGCAGGGGAGCCACTGGTAAGTAAATTGTGAAAGAACATTCCGTTTTCCCACCTTCCCTACATACAGAGGGGAGGAATATTTGACATGTCTGTGTATATTGACTTTCTTGCTTCTCTTAACCTATGTTGTAAGAAGATAAATGCAGTCTCAACTGAAGCTATAGCCTAAGGTGGAACAGAAGTAGGGAAGGGAAAACTTCTTAAGTGCATCTGAGTAGTTCAGAGTTTTCAAGAGCTGTTCAAACCTTTAGCTGTGTTGGGTAAAATAATGCCATTTACCAGAAGCTCCTCAGGGGCCTCGGTAACTGTAAGCTTGATTTTATATATGTTAACTGGGTAGCATACATTCTTGCTACCTACACCGTGGAATAAACCTTAATGAACTCAGAATTGTCTCGAATCATTCCTGTCAGCTGAAAGCCTGACAAATAGATTTTTGTTAGTCAGTTCCTTATTTGAAATACTTTTCGTTTTTTGGATTTCAGGAACATAAAAGTTTTAACAATTCTCATGTGATATGCAATCACAGTATTAAGAGTCTAGTTTTAAAATGTGGATATATGTTGTTGAGCTAAACTCTGATGCCCTTCCACTGTTCATTTAGGGTGTAACATTTAGGGTGGAGAATAACGATCTGGTAATTGCAAGAATCCTTCATGGAGGAATGATAGATCGACAAGGCCTTCTACATGTGGGTGATATTATTAAAGAGGTTAATGGTCATGAAGTTGGAAACAATCCAAAAGAGTTGCAAGAACTTCTGAAAAGTATTAGTGGAAGTGTCACTCTGAAGATCCTTCCTAGCTACAGAGATAATATTATTCCCCAACAGGTGAGTAGTACTATGTTTCACTTGAAGGGACTTCATTTGTTTCCTTTCCTTTACTCTAATGTTAATTAAATCAACTATTGCAGGGGATAAATTTGGTTATATGTTTTATTTTTTCTTTATATTTGTGTGTGTGTGTGTGTGTGTGTGTGTGTGTGTATTCTCATAACTAGTAATCAGTTGTCTACAATCAATGGATCACCAATGGCCACTTGATGGAATATAAAATCCTTATGTAGAGTGTATACTATGCAGGATTAATATGACACTTTTGTTAGATTATAATGTGCCATAATTGCACAAGGTTTTCTTTCACTTAGAATACATACATTGCCACAACTCGTCAGTGTATCAACAGAGCAGGAGATCACCTCTGAAGCTGCTCTTTACTGTCTACAAAAGGGCTTTATATTACTTTCCTAAGGGAGTTCTGTTTTTGTGAATTACTCTTAAATGAGAAAAAGTGTATCATTTACTTTGATACCTTTGTGTCCAACATATGCTTAAACTATATACAGTTTATAGTTAAAACAAAAAATGAGCTACATTTAGTCTTCTTTTATAAATTCTTAGGTTAGCATTTTGTTTTTGCTCAAGATTACAACTTTCTATATTTAAAAAGTTTATGAAAAATATTAAGTCTACACAGTACTAACATGTTGTGAAGCTACATTTGGCTGGCTGGGCTCTGATCCAGTTCTCAAATATGCAGAGTAGAAAAGAAAACCTCATTGCATAAGAAGGGAGCCCATCTTTACAGAAGAAGGATTTGCTGGATCAATTTGTTATGTCAAAAGGGATATTTTTCTTTGAAAAGCACAGAACAAACTATACTGATGAAATGTTTGGAAAGAATTAGTTTTGTCATCAAATATAAATTGTTGGCAGACATTCAAAGTGTTCTCAATTCTTCCGTAATATGTATCTGACTAGTGTTTACCTTTTTGTTTTGATTTTTTCCTAGTATTTTCTCCCAAAAAGGCTCTTGGCAGTGTGCATTTTACATATATAAAAAAAGCAATATGCGGCATAAAGTATAGAACCACCCATATATGCTCTGCTGAACTGCAGAAAAACTGGAATAAAGCACACCACATAAATTTAAACTTTAAATGCATTCAAAAAGAAGTCTCTTAAGGCTTACTATTTCATTGATAACCGAGGTGGTTGTAGTAGGAGGAGCAGGGAAGCCATATTAGCTGAGCATGTAAAGAGTACATTCCCTCATTCCATTGGTCAACTGCAGCCTTTCTGCACTTGGAACTAAGGAGCAGGTTTCTTTTCATGATAGATAGCAGGGATCGCCACACAAGTTTCAGTAGTGCACCCTTCTTAATTAAAAACTAAGCATTGCTCTCACCTCCTATGATTATTGTTAGCTAATGTTTGGGAAATATTTTTAACACTTAAAACATAGTTTATGCAGCCACTAAGTTTAATGCCCTCATTCATACATCACACAAGTCAAATGTGCATGAGTGAATGTGTGGGCACTCAGAGGGGAAATTGTAGCTGCTGTGCTGCTCTCCAGTTTCATTAATATGCTTTGCTAAGACAAGTTCATGGTTTGGCTTAGTGTGTTTGAGCCCAGGCTTGTGCGTCAGCTCTCTCTAGACAAGCCACAACCTTTAACCACTGTTTACCCTATGGTGTACAGCTTGTGATTCGCCTGGAATGAGCAAAAGCGCAAGTCTGGGTTCAGACAACAAGTTCAGCAAAACAATGGCTTAGCAAAGCACAATAACAAAACAACCAGGGAAGACCAGGCTGGCTGTGTTCTGCTCTCTGGGAGCCCACACGCTTACTCATTTGGGCTAAGCCATGATTAGCCATGGTCGGGGTAAGTGTGATGTGAAATGCAGACCAATGTCAGTAATTTGCCCATTTGTGCTAACTGCTTTTATACTTGCTAGAAACTTAATTGTCTTCTTCAAAACATGCATTGTCTAGAGTTAAGCAGAAAGCACCATGTGAACTTGCTAAGCCCTTTCATTATTCATTACAGGTATTTGTTAAGTGTCACTTCGATTATAATCCATATAACGACAACCTGATTCCATGCAAAGAAGCAGGGCTCAAGTTTTCTAAAGGAGAAATTCTTCAAATTGTGAATCGTGAAGACCCAAACTGGTGGCAGGTTAGAAGACAATAAGACTTGTCATTTCTTTAGCTTTATTCCTTTATTTGTTGCATATTTTATTGTTGTGCAAAGTCTTCCTATTCAAATGCACATTGCAGTATTTTTAAAGACTGATCTGCCTATGATTCAGTGTCATAAGGGACTGCTTTCAAACTTCAATTGTAGACAGCTATTTTTAATGTACATCCCCTCGTGGTCAGAATTAGTTCATTCCAAATGGTTGCAATGAATTTTTATATCAAGAAAAATAATGGAATGAGAGAGACAGGAATGTTTTAAATTGGTCCACTGCTGATTACTAGGGAGCCAGGTTACCTGAGGCTGCTTTATTCAATCGGAATATAGCATGAATGTTTTATAGAAAACCTAGTGAGGAACAATGTATGAGGTGGTAGGTTTCTTATATAACTTTAGGCTAGCGAGGTTGGCAGATTTTGTGTATTTATTGAGCAAAAAAGGATGTGATCGAACTTTGATATTACCTTGGCTCTGTGATTCAAAGCATCTCATTTCACTAGGCTTACTGCTCTAGCAGCTGTGGTTTATCCTAGCATTCGGCCCACTGCATTCTAGTTTTTTTCTAGCTTTCTTTCCACAGCATGACTGGGGATCCTGCTGTGTAAGTGGAGATCAGCCCAGATATTTCAAGAGAAATGGAGATGGACGAAACACTTCCTATGGAATTATTTGCCTTATTTCCATATAGCTTAGTACTATAAGCAGCTTTGCTCCGTTTTTGCTCCATTTTCCCTCACTCTCCCACCCCTGAATTTCATGTGAATATTGTGATTTTATTCAGGTTGATTGGATTAGATTGATTTGCATTTTCTTACATTATTTACGGGCTGTTGGCAACATATGCAAGTTTTTGAATTTGAACTGGATTTAAGTTTATACACCAGTATTAGGAATAAGTATAAGAAGAAAGAACGACACCTGCTATCTTCAACACTTATGGTTAGGTTACTTTCTAAGGCCACAATCTACTGAAATTAGAGGAAATAGTTTTGGTTTGTGTTGCTTTCTGTTCCAAATAAATTGGTAGAAAGCTTTATTAAATATGATTTTGTCAAGCATATAGAAGAACTAATATTTCAGAAGAAGAATCAGCATGGGTTCTGCAAAGGGAGTCACCCACTAAACTTTTCTAGTTCTTAGTGTCAAGCATGTGGATAGGGGTGATCACGTAGACAGTGCTGTACATGGATTTCCAAAAGGCCTTTGATTTAGTATTCATCAGTGTCTCCTGAGTAAACTTTGGAATAAGAGATTCATAACTGGTTAAACACAGAAAGCGAAGAGTAGAAATAAATTGAATGTTTACCATAGAGAGATAATAAGAAGGATTCTCCAGGGATCATTGTTGGAACTGATGCTTCTTAAGTTGCTGGTAAGTGATCTCAAGTTAGGGGTGGGCAGTGAAGTGAGAAATGACACAAAATTACTTAGCATTATATTTAAAAAAAGCAGAATGAAGAGCTTTAAATGGAACTCTCCACACTAGATGAATGGGAAACACATGTCATTGGCAGTTACAGCATTCCAAAGAACATTGGGATTTTCTGGTTGGCATGTTTAGTGCTTCTGTCAATACCTTGGTCACTCTGTGGAGTTATTAGGCAGTTGGCACAATTGTTCCTAAGCACCATTTTTCTACTGAGAATTACTTCAGTTCCTTAGTATTAGGGGGAGCTGACGACAGTGAAGCAATTATGAAGACTTGTGGAGGGGGTGGATCTGATCACTGGTTGGAGCTCATTATAGATTATACCCCATGGCTGGAATGTCAGTAAAGAAGCAGTTCTTTTTCAACAATGTTTTATCTTCAGGGTGCTTTCCAATGGAACTTTTCTGTGTGGTTCAAGGTCTGCAATTTGGCCCATATGGTGATGATAAGGAATCCAGTGGGACTTGTATGCAAAGCACTCCAAGGATAAAGGCACTCGTGTCTGCTGTCTATCAGATGCAACGATTTTAATCATGTCCGTCTATAAAGTGATTAGAACATTACTTGGTCCTGTGGTCTTGATTCAGTTGGATTCAGTTTTTGAGGTTGAGGAATGTGGACTAGCTGCTTGGACAAGTACAGCCCACTTTGTGTCTTTTCAACTCTCGCCCATCTTGATTCATTACAAACAGCAAGGGATTCATCAGCTGCGTCCAGGAAGGTGTTAAACATCTGCTTGATAGTCAAAGTGGCCTACTTTTAAAAGTGACAGTGGCATGACTACTTCTGAATAAGCCTGCTCTGGGCCCAGAAGTTCTTAATTATTGCTTTGTTGCTGATATTCTTGTTCTGGGCTGAATATTCAAGCACAAAGTTGCTATAGAACTCCAGGCACATGGATCAGGCACAGTTTCTAGATCTTCTTCAGTCAGGGTTCAGGTCTGGCTTTTGAAGCATGGGCAGGCTATTGAGACTGCTTTATCCTTCCTAGGCTGGGAGAAAAACAGAAGGAGAGCAAACCATTCTAGACCTCTCAGTGGCTTTTGATAACTGTTGACCATGGTTTCTTTCTGTATAGGCTTTATGATGTAGGCATTAAGAGGGTTTTGCAGTGGTTCACGAAGGGGCTCTAGAAGGGGGCTTTGGCAGTTACTGTCCGACTCCTTGTTGCTATTGCTATCAGATCCTGCAGGCTTTTGTGTTGTCCTGCGATGCACATGAGGCAGAAAATCATACCTTCACATTGGGGTCTGAACTAGTGGTGGCTAATTGGGAAAGACATTTTTGTTATGGTGGATAGCTCCTAAAGATGCTGTGATGTGCAGCAGCTGTGAAAAAAGTGAATGCCATGCTACAAATGATTAGGAAATAGGTCCAAAATAAAACCTCCAGCATTGTAGTACCTTTATACAAATCTATGATGTGCTCTGTTGGTCCATCTGTACTTGGAATATTTTGTGCAGTTCTGGATGCTGCATCTCAGAAAATGATACCCCACAGCTGGAAAAGGTGTAGAAAAAGGCAGTCAAAATGAACAGGGATTGGATGTAACTTGCAAGAAAAGGCTACAACATCTGGGGCTTTTTAGTTTAGAAAAGGGGTGAGTAAGGGGAGGGGGGAGATGAACAAAGGAACATTATGTCTAAGGGGGGAAAATGGTCAAAGGTTTCTCTTTCTCTCTCATAATACTTGTACTCTGAAGTAATTTAATGAAGCTGATTGAAAAGAGATAAAGGAGAGACAAAAAAGGAAGAAAGAAAAAAGGAAGGACTCCATACAGTGCTCAGTTAAATTGTGAAATTTGCTGCCACAAGTTCTGGGGGTGACCTCTAGATAGATGGCCTCTAGCTTCTTAGAGAATAGACAAATTCATGGAGGATAAGTCTAGTATGGAGTACTAGTCATGATGCAATTTACAGGATCAGAGACAATATGTCACAGCAGCTGATTTTGACAGCAGAAGAAGGCTATGGCTTTCATTTCTTGCTTGTGGGCTTTCAAATGCATCTCCTGGGTCACAGCAAAAAGCAGGATGCTGTAATAGATGGATCTTTGATCTGATTCTGCAAAGCTCTTCCTTGTGTTGGGATGACATTTTAGTTTGCAAAATAACAACAAATGAAGTTCTTGGGAGATTTCTGAAGAAATTGGAAGATTCATGTAGACCTCAGTCGAAATCTGGCTATAAAATGTTTGAAATTGTTTATGAACCACTTGAGTCAACATTTCATACTAGAAATAAGACTGTGAAATGAATGCTTAAATAGTTAACTGGTAATAAACTAGCAAAACTATACTCTGGGAATGTTCAATGAAGAGTGAGTTGTAGTTGGGTTTTTTGGGTGGAGTACAGGGGAGAAAATTCAAATCACTGTTTCAGAAGACCCATCTATTCTGACACCCACATTGAACTAAATGTTCCAGTTATTACCTAGTAGCAGTATGTGGTATTGCTTTAAATCCAAACATGTTGATGTAGCTAAACTGAGGCATATTAAATAAGATCTTTGTTACATTAGTAGTAGTAGTAGTTGTTGTTTTACTATGGGTTGGTGCCAAAACATGTTTAATTTGATTCCAGGCTAGCCATGTCAAAGAAGGAGGAAGTGCAGGCCTAATCCCTAGCCAGTTCTTGGAAGAAAAGAGGAAAGCATTTGTTCGACGGGATTGGGACAATTCAGGTAAGGAGCACAGCAGTGTAGTACTTTGCATCACTTCTGAATCTGCAAGTTCAAGAAGGTATGAATAATGGAAGTGCATCAGTGGTTTTGGCAATTACAAATTATTTGACCTGAGATAAAACAAAAAGCAACAATTAAAATATTCACTCCCTTGCAAATTTGAGGCCTTTCTGCCACCTGCTGGTACACAGGCAATATTAAGTAGAAAGCAAACTGACTTTATAAACACAAGTATTTGTCAGCTTACAACTTCATAAACCCAATTTACTCAAGGGTAGCATAGCTTTTGGTTGTAAAAGATAATTCCAATCTTTCCTAGCATTGATGAAAATTTATTCTAAGTTGCCATGGAGTATTTAAAACTTTCGGTTTTCTGTTTTTTACTTTTCCACATATATTTTCAGGTCCTTTTTGTGGAACAATAAGTAGTAAAAAGAAGAAAAAGATGATGTATCTCACAACTAGAAATGCAGGTATATGAACTTTTAGCATTAAATACTGCATCACAACAGAACAAACCCAGCATGAACATTTTGAATTGATTTGTATTTTGTTTCTTAATTTATAATTTTCAACACAAGGAGAATATTAATTTGAAAAAAGCGCTTTTATCTTCATTTCCTCCTGTTATGATACTTCTATATTGAGCACCTGTTCTTATCCATACCAGTCCAGAAAATGGCTCCTGGGGAAATTTAGCTTTTCTCTATTTCCATTTGTATATTCTTGCAATCTAACATAATGTTTTCCAAATCATATTTGGAATATTTTATAATATTCTTGAAATTTACAATATTTATATGCTGCTTTTTATGATAGCTGTCTTCCCAATGGCTTCTATGTAGTATTAAAATACAGGACATAACAAAGTAAATGCAGAACCCATAGTAAAAATAATAAACTGCAAAGTGTTTTCCCCATATTGTTTAGTGTTGTGATGTGCAAGCAGCTCCATGCATATGCAATAAATGTAGGAAGTGGGAGTATATCCACTGGCTCTGCTCTGTGTCTGTATTCAGCACTAGTGAGCAAGGAGTCCCATGTGCATAGGTTCCTCCATTCTGTTGGGAACCAAGGGGTCATTATTATTCCTAATTTGTGTGAAGGAGTGAACCCCTTTCACAATGCCTGGATGCTATGATTCAGTATGAGTATGTAGAGAACATCCGTATACCGCCAAAAGCCCAGCAAGGATGTTAGCATCCTTGCGAACATTCTGGAGGAAATTGTCTGTATCCTAAGGTATAGAAAGAGCACTGAACAGTGTTGAAACTGTATAATGCTCCACTGTCTTGTTTTTATTATGTTAAATGTGTCCAGAATTTGACCGCCATGAAATTCAGATATATGAGGAAGTAGCCAAAATGCCTCCGTTTCAAAGAAAGACATTGGTGTTAATAGGAGCCCAGGGAGTGGGCCGAAGAAGTTTGAAAAACAGGTTTATTGTACTAAATCCCACAAAGTTTGGAACCACAGTGCCATGTAAGTTATACTGTCACCCTTGATTCTGATCTTTCCCTTCTTTCTCTCTGATGATGTTAGATTCAGGCTGGTATTATATATTGTGATGCAAGAAGAAAGCTAGAGTAACTGCAGATTAAAACACTAGAAATAAACTTGGCTCATATTTTGTAAGTAAACGTTTTTACAGTGCTTTTGGGGTGGTGGTGTAGCTTTGTCTGACTAGCAGTAATTGAGTGCCAGCAAACTGCATACCAAAACACACTCGCTTAGGGAGAATAAGCTGCATGGAGTTTGGATTTATTTCTGATTCAACATTGGGCTGTATGTTATGTAAGAATGTCTGCAGTTCCAGTTTAAAAATTCCTTGACAATTTTGTTTATAATTTTAAGAGTGACATTTGATGTTCCTGTTCAGGAACTTCTCAGGTTTTTGGTGCCAACATTTGAGAATACAAATTGGTAAAATTTGGGACCCCACCCTTGGATGAAATGCCATTCCGCTCATGTAGGACACGTTTTGGATCTGAGCCCTGTAAGATCTAATTGCATGAATACACAAGTGGCAATGTCAGTCTAACTTTTGATGTGTTGTGCATTTGTCAAACTTATCTAGTTACATCACGAAAGCCAAGGGATGATGAAAAAGATGGTCAAGCCTACAGGTTTGTGTCCCGAGTTGAAATGGAGGCAGATGTTAAAGCTGGAAGATACTTGGAACATGGAGAATATGAAGGAAACCTTTATGGCACCAAAATAGATTCTATCCTTGAAGTGGTTCAGACTGGAAGGACGTGCATCTTGGATGTAAATCCACAGGTATGCTGGAGTAGTAGTATATTCAAAAAGAAGCATCGAAAGGAAAGATTGTATAGCTGACCATATGAAGGCAATTTTAACCTTAAGAGAGCCTCTGCATTACAGATAGTGACTATAATCCCATTAACTAATCAGTGAAGAGAACATTTGATTTGCAGGTGACAAAGCATAGCAGAACCCTTCTCATTAAAAGTGCAGCTAAAGATACTTTACTCCAGGGTTGCAGCCTTTGGTCATCATTAGAGAAGCAAGTAACACTCAGTTACATAATTTATTCTCACTATTTGCTAATTTCTTTGAATCGTGCAAGGCTGAATTTTAATATTTTAAATGGGGGGTATATATTTTGCACACTTTCCATCCTCTTAAAGTTTCCTGCTTTTAGTGTATGAAGTTGTTTTCAATAATGCTCCTTTCTATCTCAGAATGTTGTGTGGTCTAGCTGATGCTCTCTTTCTCTAGGCACTTAAAATTTTGCGGACTTCAGAGTTTATGCCCTACGTAGTGTTCATTGCTGCTCCAGAACTTGAGACATTGCGTGCCATGCACAAAGCCGTGGTAGATGCGGGGATTACAACCAAACTTCTTACAGTAAGGCAAATCTAACTTTAAAAAATGTATATATGAACAAACCTGGCCCATTGCATCAACACTAACATTTCTATGCCTTGTGTACTTGGTGGACACCTTCAGTCCCTAAGTTTCTTACCTTTCCTGGGTTTTTACACCATGAACGCTTCCATACATTGCTGCAGGTGGTACTTTTCCTTCCCCTTGATAACTGCTGCCTTACACAAGGTCTAGGTAGGCAGATGGCTTTCCTAAATGATGTTCATAATGGGTTTGTTTGTTTTAAACCTCCCAATACACGAGGATTGGGGTGTGGGGATATGATTAATGCAGGAAATAAAGTTAATGCAGCATTTCCAAGAAATGTGGCTGTTTAATTGAAAGATGGCCATACACCTTGTTTCTGTGAAAGGATGTGATCTTAAAGATGCATTATATTATCTACTTATCATAGCATGGCACCTGGTTTTTTTCCTGCCATCCCTCAGTAAAATCACTTGGGGTAGAATGCAATCAGAACAATGAAAACATAAAGTATATAGAAGCTGCATAATGAAACAGGAGGAACAATGAAGGCAACCCATAAATTCACCAGTATGAGTCATGACTTGCTTTACATGTTAAAAACAGCTAGGCAAATTAAAAGGCATTTCCCTGGTGCTAAAATTACATAAAAAGAACTTAAAGAGTAAAGGCTCCCTGGGAAGCATATTTCTCAGGTGAGGCATCTCCCAAGTCATATAAAACTTCAGATAGAGGAGGGCCTTAGATGATGATCCCAGACTTTGAGCAGATTTGTGTGGTAGAATGCTGTCCTTCAGGTACTTGGGTCCCAGGCTTTTTAGAGCTTTATATATAATCGCTAGCTCTTTGAAATGTCTTTGGCAACAAACTGGCATCATTTGTAGAGTTAGTGTTAGTGGTGAGATATGTTGGTACGGATGCAGCTGCTTCACTGTATTGCTAACTAAAGTTTTCTAGGGCTTTTTCAAATGCATGTACATTGTATTGCTGTAATCTGAGCTGGAGGCAATAGTGCTACTTGAAAAAAATATTTTCAGAGTTGGCTGATTCAGAGCTATAGTCAACTTAAAAAGGTAAAGGTAAAGGTACCCCTGCCTGTACGGGCCAGTCTTGACAGACTCTGGGGTTGTGCGCCCATCTCACTTAAGAGGTCAGGGGCCAGCGCTGTCCGGAGACACTTCCGGGTCACGTGGTCAGCATGACATCGCTGCTCTGGCGAGCCAGAGCCGCACACGGAAACGCCGTTTACCTTCCCGCTGGTAAGCGGTCCCTATTTATCTACTTGCACCCGGAGGTGCTTTCGAACTGCTAGGTTGGCAGGCGCTGGGACCGAGCAGCGGGAGCGCACCCCGCCGCAGGGATTCGAACCGCCAACCTTTCGATCGGCAAGTCCTAGGCGCTGAGGCTTTAACCCACAGCGCCACCTGCGTCCCGTATAGTCAACTTACTAACATGCAAATATTATTCTAGAGTGTTTATATGTAATTATGGGCATCGAGGATTTTAGACCTTCATATAATAAATATAGTATTTTCATGCATTGAATAAAACTTGTACTCTTTAGGATATCATTGCATTTCTAAGCCTGTCTCTACCACATTTTGCTAGGAAACAGTTCCTACTGAGATCCTCAAGAATGTCTTCTGAATAAATTATGTTTAAAATCTGGGTGCCAGTTTTAAAACCTTAACTGAAGTAAAACAAAAGCAGAATTTATAGTTTCCTTTGCTTTTCAGATCATGTTTTTATTTGTTTCAATCTTCATTCAGGACACTGATTTGAAGAAAACAGTTGATGAGAGTGCACGGATTCAGAGAGCTTACAGCCACTATTTTGATCTGATCATTGTGAATGACAATCTAGACAAAGCCTTTGAAAAGTTGCAAACTGCTACAGAGAAGCTGAGGACGGAACCACAGTGGGTTCCAATTAGCTGGGTATACTGACAGTTCTTTTTGAAGACTGGTATAAGCACCAAACTAGGCTTTCTGCACATCATAAACATTATACCGATAACACATTGTACAGAGGTGCCAGTCACTAACAGCACCTGATGCATTTGTATTCTGTGTATATTTAGATAATGGTATGCTATTCCAAGTTTTTATACAATATATTGAAGGGAAAGTGTACTTAATATGTAATTTATTTTAATTTTTCTAACTTTTTACAAATCTTTCTATTCATACCACATGAAGGAAATGCGTTGAAGCATTTTTATAAATGTTTTGATTTACTACTTTGCCTTTTACTCATCTAAGGAACATACACTTCTACATCTGGTCTTACATTTTCACTGTGATAAGGAGAAAAATACTTGAAAAAATGTTGTTGTTTTTTGTAAAACTCTGTTTAAATCAAGTGTTTTATCTGGCTGGTTTTTTCTTATTTAGAAGAAGACACTAATCCTTATCCTAATAAACATGTATCTCTCCTTGACGTGATCAGAATTTTCAATACTTAAGCAACCAGCACTGAGCCATGTTACTGACACCTTTTTGCTTAATGTTTATAGACATGTTTTGCAGTTGTCTTGTCTTAGGCAGATGTACTGTAGACTCCCCTGTATATCTTTTTACTGACAGTAAAAGCAATACCTTGAACTTTCCCTAGGAGGCTGCTCTGGTGAGCCAACATTTCTACCCATTAGAAACAAGTATTACTGTCTGAGTTATGTAATGTGATTCATTGTGTTTGGGATCATGGTGAAATAGCCTAAGAGAGCCTTACAACACAGAACCTTGCAGTGAGGCTCAGCATGTAGGATGTTTGTTCTCACTTGTGAAAAACCATTGCTTTAAAATAACAGAACCTGCTCCTTTACAATGACTTTGCTCTGTATTTCTATATTGTTCTGTGACGCGCTTTTATTTTACGCCAGAATATTATGAGTGATTATGTGTGTTATGAAATATGATGTGATGGGACTTCTGAGCTACATGTTACCTTGTGTTATTCACCAAATAGCTTGTGAACCTAAAATTATTGTCAGTTCCTAAAAATCAATGTTATTTATAAGTGGGTTTATTTATGTTTTACAATCATGTTTCTTTTTCTTCCAGTGTTCATAGTAACTCTTCTCTTTCGGCAAAATTAATTCATCTACTAACTTAGGTTCATATTCACTTAAATACTTTTGCTGATGTATATTCTGTTTAATGAATATAAATGCAGATTGTCACTTAGACAGGCTAGTCTGGTGACCATAGTTTATATTATGCTTGCTGTTGTAAATACGCCCATTCATCACTAACATGCTAGGTGCCTGAATTGGGTGTCATCTGCCATTTCATTTATTTTTTCCATGTGAAGGCAGGCACTTGGCTTCAGATTTTATTTTCAACACCAAAGTTCCATACATAGGATGCCAACAAAGGAGAAGCTTGGAAAAGGCTGAGACAGTGCAAACAAGTTCTTAAAATGTTTTATAATTTTTTTTGATTGTGCACAAGAAAACAGGGTTTGGATACTTTTTACCTTATACAGAGACACGATGAGACACCAAAAAGGTATTATATATTTAAAACCTTTAAGGTATTTTTTTAAATACTTCAGTATATTTTGTAAATGTTATGCAGATTATTGCATACCTTTGTCTTAATTGCTGTTGCTACTTAAGATTTTAGCTTTTAACAATATAACATATTTTTTAAGAACTTCTATTATGTTAAATCTCTAGGCTATGTATTTGAAAAATGTATTCAGCTGAGACTGTGGAAAGATTATATTCCTGTGTGGTACCCAGAATGACACTTTAAAAGAGTATGTCTGCAGTTTTGATGCTGTTGTAGGATTAAAGGATGAGGCACAATGTGATGATTACTTTTGGTGGACAAAGCTGTGTTTAAATGGCACCTTGCAAGAGGTCAGTGAATCCTAACCTCAGATGTTAACTCCTGCTCCTTTGTTTTCCAGTGCTTCAGTAGGTTTGGTGCATCATCTTTGGAGCAGCTTGAGCAAAGGAAGCCCGGGCTTTGGGGCTCTTCTTGCTCAGATTCCAAACATGAACTATTTTTGAGAGAGAGAATCCTAAGACTGAATAGCCACATAATCTGCTCCCTATCCTCTTAGTGTTCTGTTCTGCTTTTAGCACAGTGGATGGGTATGGCTCACTTGGGTTGGAAAGCAGGAAGAGCTACTAGCAAATAGGTCAGAGTTTCATGAAAAATTAACAGGAGTTAGATGTTGGTTATAAGTCCCACAAGCTCTGAAAATGGATAGTGCTGCCCAGGGGCAGTAGATGAAAAGAAAAGTGATAGGAAACACTAATGTTTGTCTTAACGGCTGCCTCTAAAGTCAGGCACATTGAGAGAGCTAGCGAGCTCTCTGGACATGCAGTTTTTATACTGCTACTGTGAAGATTTTGGAAGAACTGGTTAAACTGTCATTAGGAGCAGCAATAGCCAAGCCATGGGTTAATCCTTTTGAGTCCAACCGTGGTCTGGTGTGTGTTTAAAACAACATGTGTCATTGCCATTCTCCAGCAGGAAACAGATCTAGGAACAACTGTGTTTAACATGAAATCATGCCTTTTCACAAGATGGCAGAATAAACTGACTTTTTTGAACTGTGATGCCAAAGGAGGGTTGAGCTAGCTCCTCCCTAATTAATATTCAAAAAGTGATTTTACTTTCCACACCACAGTGCCACTAAATCAACTTTTGCTGTACTTGTACTTTGAAATGCTGAGCTTGCAGCATTTTCAAATGTTGAGCCCTTGTATTGTTATCATACGTTTGGAGGGGAGAGGCAGATAATAGCAGCCAAAATCCCGGTCCTTCTGCTGAGGACCGTGCCATGGTGATGTGCTCAGTATTGTACTGTTGTTGTATCAAGACTTTTTTAAAGAGAGGGGCCACAGCTCATTGGCTGAGAATCTGCTTTGCATGCAAATGTACCAGGTTCAGTCCCTGGCACCTCCAGGTAGTCCTGGAAAGACTTTTGTCTGAACTCTCAGAGAACTGTTGCCAGTGTAGCTACAGTCCGAGGCAGATGACCATTTGCCTCTGCAGTTTCCAGTGCATAATGATCCCAAACGATACTGGAAAGAGCACTTGCTACATTATGTGCTTTTAGGGGCTCAAGCTGGGTTTTTTAAAAATTGCTTCCCTCCCTTCTAAAGTGAGAAGAATGCGGGCAACTTCACATGTAGGTAATTTTCCATTACCTGAGAGTAAGCACCAGTGAACTCAAATACATACATACATGCATACATACATACATACAGGGTTGTGCTCTACATTCTAATTACCCAATGAAGCCACTTGTCACTTCTGCCAAAACACAATTGCTTGCCGCTTTTTGTTTCATTTACTGAACTGCATATGATCAGCTGTGTGCCACCTATAGGTAAAGGGACCCCTGACCATTAGGTCCAGTTGTGGCCGACTCTGGGGTTGTGGTGCTCATCTTGCTTTATTGGCCGAGGAAGCCGGTGTACAGCTTCCAGGTCATGCAGCCAGCATGACTAAGCCACTTCTGGCGAACCAGAGCAGCACACGGAAATGCCGTTTACCTTCCTGCCGGAGCAGTACCTATTTATCTATTTGCACTTTGATGTGCTTTCGAACTGCTCGGTTGGCAGGAGCAGGGACCGAGCAATGGGAGCTCACCCCGTCGCGGGGATTCGAACCGCCAACCTTCTAATCGGCAAGCCCTAGGCTCTGTGGTTTAACCCACAGCGCCAACCTACAGCGCCACAATAAAAATAGGATTGGTTTATCCGACTATATTGGACATAAAGTCACACAGATCAGCAGGAATTAGAAAGATGGGTAGAAATGTCCTACAGTAGTAGGTACGTCTGGTAGAAAACAAATGGAACACCTTTAAAAGTGCATTGGTCATTTTACTACCCACCTTCAAAGAAATATGTGCTCAGTGTCTCTTGAGAGAGCTTTTTATTGAGGGATAAAAATCTGGCAATCTTCTAAAAGTGTACTGTAGATCTTAAGCCAACTTATATGGTCGTATTTTTTTTAAAGAAAATGTTTTATTTTGAATTCCTTGGGTACTATGCAGTTCATTGCGCGATACAGAGTTTAATACTTGTATATAAGCTTAGAATGCAAATATTGGAATTCTGCTTGCAGTTTTTTCACTTGAAAAATTCACACCAAAATGTTGAGGATTGCAGACAATATGGATGAGGCTGAGTCAGATCTACTCCAAGTTAAGTTTAGCTTATATACGGTTTTTTGTATGTATCCGGTTACTTGATCTTTTGAACAACAGAGCTGCTATAGTGTTAAAATATTCTCAAGTAATTTGTAAATATATTGCCTGGGCCGTTTCCATATTATACTGTAACGTAAGGAGTAGAAGGTATCTAGTGACAGACTTTAAGTCTGCAATGTAAAACTACAAGGGTGGAGGTAGAGCCAGGGCAGGGCAGAAGGCATGGGGAATTGAGTCTAGGGGTTTTTGGTGAGCAAGTGTTTCCCTTTCTGTATCTCTTTGGCATCCATGCAGAACCTGGAAACTTACTGGGTGTGTATGCCAAAAACACAAATCCCTGTGCTTAAGTATGAGGCCCTGTTTGTCTTGTGCTAACAACTTTGCTACAGTTGTAATGAACTCTCTTTTTAGAAAATCTGTGAATAAACTGAAGCCATTTAACCTTGGAGAAAACTACAGGAAGGTTGCTAGATCTTGCTTTAGGGGTCACAGACTTCCAAGTATGAGTTTTTCCTGGGAACTTTTTTTTTAGAAAAGAAAACCCAGCAACTTAAGGCTTCATAAAATAAAAAAATCAAGTCTGAGTGAAATGTATGGGCTAGAAATCTCAAAAGGAAGATGCGGTGGTATATCCAGGGTTTCAGTGCTTTGTTTTTATACTGTCTACAGATGCAGAAGAAACTATATGTTGGCTTGGGTACTTTATTTTATATAGGCTGTAGAATCTTTGGGAGGGTAGTGGCAGCTGCTTTCAAGAACTCCAGTGGAGTCTTGTGAGCAAGGGAGAAAGATGATCTTGTTCTGTTCTTCAAATGACACAGATGTGCACAGAATTGGGTATCAACTAGGAAGTCCATATTGGTTTCACTCTGGGAATGATGATACTAGACACAAACAAAAAAGGCAAGCAAAAGTCATTGGTGTAATGAAATAGTATGAAACTTGCTGATTTGGGATCTTGAGTATTTTTTTATACCCTCGGAGCAAGGTACAGCATTCCATAAGCCGTAAGGAAGTTGTGTGGTCTAACTGGGAGAAGTTAATCACAGTTTTGGTATCACTGATCCAAATTTTAAATATTTTCCCAAATTTTAATCAGAAGTTTTTGTCTTGGCTGTAAACTACTTTGGCTTACATTTTAAATTACAGTTCAGTGTTATGACTATAGCTGCTAAAGAGGAACTTTGTCATTATAAAAACTAAGTAAATAGCAGCTGTGAAGAGGATAAAACAGTTGGCCACAATCTAGTTATACCGGTAAGTGCTTTTTTGTATTTAAAAGATCTATAAAAAAGTATTGAAGGGCTTTGTCTCCTATGGGTTTATTTTGTAGAATGCTATAGTGCAGCTTCTATAGTAGACAAACAAATAGTTTATTGCAGCTAGGAGAGTAATCTCCCCTTAATTTTCCCTACTGAATAGGCATAGGTTGGATCTGTTGTTTTGGCAGGACTGTGGCAGAGAACTTTGATCAGTCTTCCATGAATTAATTTTAACCTGCTTGTTTCAGTTTAAAGACAAGAGAAATGTGTCATTGAGGCTGTCCTAAAATAGCCATTCTTACATGCTACTAGAAAATTGGTAAGCTTTATCAAATGGGTAGTGCACTGATCAGGAAAAACAAACCTTTGTACAGGCATCAGTATTCAAACTAACGTAGCATATCAACTGCCACTAACATGCATTTTTTATATTCAAGTCCTACACAACTGTACATTATTATTATTATTATTTGTATTTTATAAGGATAGAGTCCAAAACTTTGAATTATGTCAAGGTTATACAATTCATAATTTAGATTGCTGGTACTTTTTAGGTTTTTATGAAGCATCTATCACTTATTATTTGGTTTCTGTATGTGCACTGAAGTTGATATGTATTATTTGTGCAATCTGATTCAACCTTGGACTTTAGTCCTCTCCAGGCCTTATTGCCCTAAGAGACAGCATTGGTAGAGGAAGGCGCTGTGTAGTTTAAGTAAACTTCTGTGGTGAGGAGACTTGTACCTACCTGGAGGCTTCCTATACAACTCAGTACCAGGAAAGTCAATGTTTGCGGTATCATGGGGAGCTTCAATGGAACTACCAAGGCTCCTCGCTGCAGAAGTTTATTTCAATTGTGCAAAGGCTGGAAGGATTTGCATGGCCTCAAGAGACAGAGCTAAGTGCACAGCCTTGCGGCTCCATTCTGTTCATGTTGCCTCACTGGGCAGTCACACCCGAAGAGGACTTTCGTTGATAAGAATTGTAAGATGTCCCTTGATAGCCTAATCCCAGAAAAATATTGTCTGGTACATTGATCAATTTAGACTATTCTGATGGACCACGGGGAAATTGATTAACTGCTAAAGTAGTTCCATAGAACAAGGCTAAGTGCTACACAGCTAAACTACAGTAACTTTTTTTTAAAAACCCTCAATGTTTTCATGCTAAAGGCATATGTTGTTCTGTATAATTGTTGAAATGTACAAAGCTGTGAAATCCTGTTAACTCCTAATAAAGTATTTTTGTATATATGAAATAAATTTAATATTGGAAAAAGGGTTGCCTCGCAAGTTTTCCTGAATGCCTGTGACGGAATGTTGCTGAACATCATTTTGTAGGGTAAATGTCACCACCGAACATCACTGCTTTGCTGAGAAAATGGGGGAAACAAAGAGGGGCCATACAGAAATGTATAGATTAGCCATGTGAGTGAATTCCCTCTTTTATTGAATACGCCATCCCAGTTAACATAGAGCATGTTTCAAAACCCATTGGTTTAGACCTTTGGAAAAAGCAATCTGTTTCAAAGGATGGGGTGGAACACAGATGAGCAGGACGAATACACAATGTTTCCTTATGCCCACTTAGCAGAAATCTAGGGGTGCAAGGATAAGTCTCTGCTAACACCTACATGATGTCAGAGATTAAACCAAGGGTCTTTTGCACTCAAAGCATGTGTGGCTACAACCTCTTCCTCAAGGAAAGGGAATTGGGTCAGATTTGAAACGGCTCCTTCCACAAATATGCTCTGGATAACAAAACTCTTTAGTACAGGGATCTTCAACCTTTTCAGGCCTAAGATCCACTTTTAACTGAAACATGCATTTGGAGACTCCTTTCTTAACTCTTTCACCATATATTTGCAATGCCGGTAGATTAGGCCGAGACCCACTAGTTGGTCCCAACTCACTGAAGACCTCTGCTCTAGTATATACAAATGCTAACAAAGCAATAAAGCAAAGGGTGCCTATAGAACAAATAAATGCTTCTGAAGTAACCTCTGAGGAGACAAAAACTAAAGATGTATTTTAATATGTGTATTGCAGATGAAGCGCCCTTGCATGGCTCTTCAATATTTTCATTTATACACTCCATTTCAACTTCTGCCATGCTCCAGTGGCACAGCCAATTTGCCCATGTTCCCATTGCAATGATGCAAATCAGCCAGGTCCAACTCTATTATGACAGATATTAAATACTGCCGTTAGTTATCCTATTAAACCACCCAGGCCGCTGCTTCAAGCCTGAGCTGTTTTACAGCCTAATGCATGAAGTCCATACAATGCTATATAGAGAATGATTGGGGAAAATCTGGGTTTCTTCATGGTTACAGCTTTTATGCAAGACTCGGTCATCTCAAGGTTAATGTTTGATAAAGCAAACAGCCTTTGTGCTATCTGAAACCTTTGGGTGTTAGCAAGGGGAGCTAGCGCTGGATCTGCAAGTGTTAGCGTGCCATCCGCCGAGGTCCTGCTAGGCTGTTCAGAGATAGAGAGAAAGAAAGGTTAAGAGGCATTTACAACGAAGTTTCAAGTGAACCCCTTCAGTAGCGAGGGTGAACTTAAAATATTTAGGAAGTGTCTAGAGAGAGTGCTGAACAAGGGTAAAGGTAAAAGGTCCCCTGACCATTAGGTCCAGTCGTGGCCGATTCTGGGGTTGTGGCGCTGATCTCACTTTATTGGCCGAGGGAGCCGGCGTACAGCTTCTGGGTCATGTGGCCAGCATGACTAAGCCGCTTCTGGCAAACTAGAGCAGCACACGGAAAGGCCGTTTACCTTCCCGCTGGAGTGGTACCTATTTATCTACTTGCACTTTGAAATGCTTTCGAACTGCTAGGTGGGCAGGAGCAGGGACCGAGCAACTGGAGCTCACCCCTTCGTGGGGATTCGAACTGCCAACCTTCTGTTCGGCAAGTCCTAGGCTCTGTGGTTTAACCCACACCTGAGTTCAAATCCCCACTCGGGCAGGAAACTCACTAGATGACCTTGTCAGTCAGTATCAGCCTATCCTAGGACTCATGTGAGGCTATAATTGGGGTGGGGCCATATGTGCCAGGAATGACACAGCCTCTGGCTATCCACATGCTACTGATGACAATTGTCAACATCCTTGATTACTGGCCATGCCAGCCGCGGATGATGCAAGGGGCAAAGCCACGCTGCTATCGTGACTTTGCACACTTGCGATTGCAGGACTTACCAAGCAACATAGAGCAGGGACAACCTGGAGTTCACAGCAGGCGCGAAGCAGGACAAGCGCATAATCAGACAGTTCTGCAGCAAGGAAATAAGAGGCAAACCGAAACTTTCAGAAGGATGAAATTGAAAATTTGTACATATTAGTGAAACAAGCCTATATGGAAACCTTAACAACGTAAACTCATGAAATCTAGAATTGGGGGACAGGGGGGAGGCAATGAGAAAAATAATCCTAAAAAATAATAATCAAGTAGCAGAACAGACATCGCTATTCTTCAGGAACCAGCAATAGCTTAACAAGTTTCCCAGCAGAAGCGAACATCTCTCTTCCCAGCCTCAATTTACCAGCCATCAACTTCACAGAATGTAGCAAACTGGCTTGAACCAGGCAACTGAGCTTTGCACTCACAATGCTGCTGCTCAAGACTGCATGCTATTTCTATCACAGGAGAAAGCAAAATTGCTCAGTCAGCAGAGCATGAGACTTTTAATCTCAGGGTTGAGGGTTCAAGCCCCACGTTGGGCGAAATATTCCTTCATCGCAGGGAGTTGCAATAGAGTAGACAAATGATGTCACGGAAGGGAAGAAATGGCAACTGCTTCACACAAAACTTGGCCATTGACCCAATCTAGCCTACAGCTGTTGTCCGTTTTCCAAAGTCTTTCAGGGTGGGTGTTTCTTTCCCAGTTCTAGAACCACGAAACAGCTAATTTCTTTTTTCTCACTGTACCTGCTATAGCACTGAGGAGGATATGAGCCGCTAAGAGGAGCTCCTTGTTGGAAAGTGGGTCCTTCTGCAGGAACTGTTTGTTCCGTAAACGGATTCCAACAAGCTGTAAGAAATCCTCTATGTTTTTCTGCTCTGGTGGCTTTGATTCCACCATTACAAGGAGTTCTGGTTTGTCTTCTGTACATATATGGTCCAGCTGTAAAGAACAGACAATGTTGATGAGATGCTGAATATGGGACCAGAAATACATCAGCCCATGGGGGGGGGGGTTTGAAAATCAGCTATTATTGCTTATAAATAAAAAGGAGAATGTTTATGTATTTGGAAAGAAAGAAAAAGATTACCACATCCTCCAGCTCAGTCACCATTTCTTCCTGAAGCAGAAAATCACAGAGTAGTTTGTATAAAGTTCCCTGCTTTTCCTCCGTTAGCTTCATGAAGGGCTGGAAATGGGTCTTGAACTGCAAGGCATCTTTCAGAGACAAAAGGGGACACACATTAAGCAAGTAAATGCTGATAGAAACCACACTAAAAGGGATTTGAAGGGGCAACACTTTCAACAGCATCTCCACCAAAGGTTACCAGTTCAAGGAAACATTTTTAAAAGCAGGGATGCGGCACCAGATGATATTGGACTGCAACTCCCATCATTTCTCTCCACTGGCCATGCTGGCTGGGGCTGGGGCTTGCAGTTTGGGGGACGATGACAAGATCTCCATTTCTGAATTAGAGCATTACTAAATATGTTTCCAAGGCGTAATAATACAATCTTTCCTGGGACAGAAATCACAGCGCAGTGCCAAATTTGCCCTCCATTTGTTAACTACTTTGCACTCCACTTCTGGGTTTTGTTGCAGGAAAGCTTGCACTGCACTAGAGAGGTAAAACTCTGCAAATGGTTTAGGGGTGCGGGGGACTGGTGCTGTTCCAGAAGTTGGACTTCAACTCCCACTGGCCATGCTGGCTGGACCTGATGGGAATTGGAGTTCAACATCTGGAGGGCCCCTGGTTCCTCACCTTTGTTTTAACAGCATATCTGTTCCTACTTATTGTTGTGCCTCTTCTTCATTAACAGAAACTTTTTTTTTAATGCTGAATTTGGCCTTTTTCACCCAATGCACCACTTATTTCTTGTTTTTTGTTTCATTTTAATAAATGCTACATCTATATACGGTAAATATATTGTACATGTTTTACTCCATTATGATTTATCAGGGTGTATATGGTGCAGCATTTATTTTGAAAACTGATTTCTTTCTAGAAAGAGGAAGATTTTATGTGCAGAAAATGTATGAAGAGTAGCTAACACAGTGAATGCCCGGAACTCAAACATAACTCAAACTGCAACATAAATGCTTTTTCTGGATGCACTCAGCCAGTAAAAGAGAAAAACCCATAGTACATTCATGTGCTATTCATTTATAGAGCAGATAATAAAACCTGGGATTGAATGGCAAATGAGGCCTAAATTTGGATCAGTTGCAAATATGTTTAAGGATTGCTTGAACTGGCTAGAGTAAGCCAATGAAATCAAGAAGCAGCCACAAGGCTTTGAAATAGTCACACAGAGCAGCAAACTAGGAAAACAGTCATGGTGAGACTTTCAACAAAAATCACTTCAATTTCAGCAATACAAAGAGATTCATTTTTTCCAATCAATTTACCTATTCCAAAGAAAGTCCTATTTTGTTTCATTGATTGAAAAATGGCTGATTTTTATCATAGCTCTGGAACTTGGGAACTTGGGGAAAAAACCACATTCAGAGGCCTTATGCAAAGGTGTTATGGAAACGCTTTGATGAAGAAGGAAAAGCAGCTACAAAGCTGTAAGGCAAAGCAAGCTGCAACCTGCTCTCCCCTGTCCTGCAAACTAATTCTTTTTCTTGTCACAACTTTGTCTGACTAGATCTTAATTGGGCAAGATACAGCAAGCGCACACCAGCAACCAATTTTCGCTGCCCTAAATCTCAATTTGACCCTCATTTACAGCTTCTGCATCTACCTCTCTCATGGCTTTGTCGAGTAAGGCGGCGCTTCCTGAGCAAAAACAAGGTTCTGCAGTGTCAAGGTGCTAAGTAAGCCTCTGCTGGGGAATTTAATTAAGAAAATGTTTCCATGCTGTGCAACAAATGCTCTGCAAAAAATTGCTATTCCATGCGTGCATCCTAAAACATTAATTTGGAACAGTTTGGAAGGGGCACAGCGTAGCCAAAATAGTTCGCAATTAAGTTCACGGCAAGGGATGATCTACCTTCCAAGCAGAACAGGAAGCACATGTTCCAAAGCACCACATTTTGACATTTGGTACCTTCACATGCCGTAACGGTTGTCCAGGAGAGGAGCCTATAGACCAATAGCATGCTATGTAAAAGGAAACCAAAGCTTGAAAAACGTGTACATAGAAAACGCTCCAGAAATATGAATGCAATTGTACAGAGCAACTTGGAGGTGGACAAAGGGGAAGATATAATTTGTTCCTCCTCCCATTTTTTTGGGGGGGGGATCCAAAGCAAACCCACATACGTACTTTGAGGGGAAGAGTGGTATAAATGTATCCAATGGTGAACACCAATCTCAAATCCATTGAGAGGATCTCAATTCATTGATAACAAAAAAATCCTTGCCCAAATCCAAAACACCACCTCTTTATTTTGTACATATCAACACGTGGAACATGTGGCCTTTTCTACTCGGAGGGATGAGAATTTTATGAAACAGCAGCTGACACCAGTGTTTTCCTCTCCATTTAACAGTAAGTTGCACAACACTGTCTTGCTCAGGCTAAGGGCTGGGTGTGAGGTTTGCTGCAATACCAATATAATTGTCTATTTCTTAGGTTCAAGAGCTGGAAATACAGACCAGGAGAGGAATTTTAAACCCCTCTTTCCATGCTGCAGCAATCAGGTTGGCAGATGTATCTCCACCGCTCTTCTCCCCCACACATCCCAACGTTCCTTTGTGTACTCTGATTTCTAAAAAAAATTCAGAAGGCCTATTTAAAACTGAAAACAGGTTGATCTCCCATTTTGTTCTTAATGTGAGCCAGGTTTTCTTTTGTACTTCTTAACACTTTCCACTCAGTCCTACCTTTGCTCAAAACACTTAATGGGGCATCACTGGGGACAGGGCCTGGCGGATTCTCACTATCGACAGCATCCAGAAGATGGGGGAAGAAAGGATATCGGAAAGCTGCAGAATGATAAGCCGTTCCTTCCATGCTGTCCCTTTCAAAGCCACCCTCTTGGTCATGTAGCAGGCAGAATTCTGTCAAACAGAAAGGGCTTGATTGAGTTATCCAGAAATACTTTGGAAACACAGCAACAAAAAAAATACCCAGCAGATGCCTTTTGATTACATGTTAGCCTGCCAAACACACACACACACACACACACACACACACACACACACGTTAAACTTTTCTTCCTGTGCACCTGAACTTTTAGAGAGAAAAAGAAAACTGCTAAATTACTGCCCAGCAAGTCTTTAACTGGTTGGGAAGGAGGGCTACACAATCATAGCTAATTAGCAAGTTTGCTAAAACATGGTATGTTTAGTTTACAGCTCCTCAAAGATATAAATGAGAATTGGATCCAAGTACCTAGTTTAATTTTTTTTTTAACTAGTGAAGGTTGCCATGAGAAACATTCCCCGCCCCCCCCCCCCCCCGGTCATGTTACGGTAAATAACACATCACACCACAAGACCCACAGTTTTGTGAAAGAGATTGTATCTAACTGTCCATTTACTCGGCTGTCCATTCATCAAAATACACATTTGCTAATAGAAGCAAACTACTAGGATGAATACCGTTAACGGTTTTTCTGCTGTCACCCAAAGGAACTTAAGTCCTAGCGATTCAGGATTCATACTCCCTCTTTGTCCCATTTGTACAGAAAGAGAGTGGAATAAAAAACCTAAATATAGTGTGGCTTGCTATCATTAAGTACCATTCCCATAGGATGGGCTACTTGACTACACACCTTTGGGTTAAGTTTGCTCTGCGTGGCCCACACAGAAATATGTGCAGATTTGCTTTTGACAAAGGATGGAACTGGTTAGATTTGGATCTGGCTCCACCACTCCCCCTAGTGGACATCAGGCCACACATGCAGCCCAGCTAGGAAAGGACTTTGAGTCGAGGAGGTTTTTCCTGACTTTTCTTTCAGAGAACTCCTACAATCTTGAAGAGGCAGCAGCTAAACGACCCACCCGTTTCTATTCAAGGTGCGATCTTTTTTGAAAAAGAGAGAAAGAGAGGGCAAGCACTTTTGAGTATCACCATAAATTCACTCTATGCTTTATAAGCTTTTAGAAAATACATATAGCAGTCAGATTGCAGCACTCTTATTTTGCAGAAGGAAAGACTACAATAATATTATATGCTTTCCAGTAGCACCTTAAAGACCAACTAAGTCAGTTCTTGGTATGAGCTTTCGTGTGCATGCACACTTCTTCAGATAAGTATAAGATAAGAAGATAAGATAAGATAAGAAGTGTGCATGCACACGAAAGCTCATACCAAGAACTGACTTAGTTGGTCTTTAAGGTGCTACTGGAAGGAATTTTTTTTGTTTTGACTATGGCAGACCAACACGGCTACCTATCTGTAACTGATTATATGCTTTGTTTCTGGATGCAGCTGCACCATACATTTAAAGCACATTGCCTCTTCCAAAGATTCCTGTAGTTTGCCCCAGCACCCTCAACAAACTATGGTTTCGAGGATTCTCTGGGGGCTGGGGGTGGAAGCCATGCTCTTTTAATTTGTAGTGTGGATGGGAACTTTCTAAAAGAGTGGGAGTGGTTTTTGGAGGCCCTCTACTTCAGTAATGGCCAGACTTGGCCCTCCAGCTGTTTTGGGACTACAACTCCCATCATCCCTAGCTAACAGGACCAGTGGTCAGAGATGATGGGAATTGTAGCCCCAAAATAGTTGGAGGGCCATCACAGCTCTAGTTCAACTCCTTCCTCTGAAAAAAAAACAAACTCAAGAGCTAGAAGATCCCTCGACAGATGATAGCTTTCCACTGGCTCTGTTTAAAGACCCCTAGTGAGGGAGAGTCCATCATTCATCTAGGTAACTGATTCCATGTCAATTGCGTAGAAAACAAATTCTCATCAGAGCCAGAGTTAACAACACGGATGTTTTGAGAAACGGATCTATGAGAAAATGGAAGAGATTTCACTTTCCCCAGCACTCTTGCAAAACTGTAATGAAATCTGCATGAAGCATGAAGCAGACTTAAGGATAAATGTGAGACGGGAGGAGCAACGCTAACTGTCAACTTCACAGCCCATGCTCGGAATTAAAATATAACTGTTCCACATCCATATCCCTTCTCACTGAATTGAGGACATATATAAAAAGGGAAATACAAACAGAGCACCAGGAAGGAAGCATTTCAACAAAGATAAAAAGGCCACGCAAACCTCTGTGCTGGAGAATGAGATGAAGGAAGAAATTGTTCGTGGAGCTGTTGGCATATTAAAAACCCTTAGAGACCCAGGCAAGCAACACAGCAAGATGGGGGGGGGGGGGGGAGAGAGCAATACAAATTAAAGCTATTCCCAAGAGTAATGAGACTCTGACATGGTGCTCCTCGTGCCTCTGCTAAAGCTAATAAGAGCTGGCTGCGAACATTGGAAAGAAGAGATATTGGTTAACACTATTGAATTAACTTCTGTTCCCAGGGCAATCTTATCTAATAATGTCCCAAGTGAGTAAGTCTGTCTGGAAGCCTGCGTTATCCTTCTGAACTCCAGGATCAGGCAGGAGGAAAATATATCTTCATAAGCCAGATAGGAAGCAGCGAGGAGTAAGTGGCATCTGGACCTGTGATCCAGATCTGCACCATACGAAAAGCAAATTTAAAGCTTATTGCCTAACCAAAAATTCTGGGAACTGCAATTTACCTCTCACAGAGCTAGTTTGGAGGACCTTTAACAAACCGCAGTTCCCAATATTCTTTTTTTAAGGGGTGATGACGAAATGTGCTTTAAATGTAGAGTGTACATACAGCCAACGGACCTCCCCCCAAATATCAATGTGGACAAACCATATCATAGCTGGTCAACTGTCCAAGTTTCACAGCTATGTGATATCGGTGGTTGTTAGAGCACTGCCCTTCCCACTCTTCCTAAAGCCTATTTGCATGCTAACAATTCCCTAATTCTAGCTGGCAAAAAGGCACTGTGTGTTCCATGCTGGCAAAGCCACGAAGAAATATGGGCTGTGGTTTGCTAAGAGTTATAAAGCACTCAAGAGCCACATGTGCTACCAGATGCATTCCCAGAAAGAGCACTGGAAATTAAGGAAAACATAGAAGCATAAAGCAAAGCAGCCTCTTGTGAGCAGATACGAGCTACCCTGAAATTCTGTGGCAAGGATTTACTTCTACCCCACTTCGATATATCAATTTGCAACCAGAGGCTCACTGTGGATGCAAAGTGAGCAAGAATCTGAGATGGGGACTGTACGTGAGCTGAGACTGTGTTCATACCACATTCTGGCCATTTGGAGGACATCTTAATGGGCAGGGCTACAGAGAGGCAAACTTGTTACCGTATTTTTCGCACCATAGGGCGCACCCAGTTTTTAGGGGGAGAAATCAAGAAAAAAACCCCCTTTTTTCTCCCTCAGCCCCAAAGAGCAGCGTACAGGCTGCGCACAACCTCTCCCTGCCGGAGGGGTTGCGCGAGGCTATGGCACAAGCCAAGGCAGCGAGCAGGATAGATCCCACTCGCTGTTTTGGCTTCCCCTTGAGCCCCGTGCAGCCTCTCCTTGCTGGGAGATGCTGTGCAGGGCTTTCCTGGCTTTACTGGGAGGTGGGGAGATTCCCTCACCTCTCCCCAAAGCCCGCAGAAGCCGTGCAACCTCTTTAAAGAGATCGCGGCTTCTCCTGGCTTTCCTGGGAGGTGGGGGGATTCCCTCACCTCTCGCAAAAGCCCGCAGAAGCCGTGCAACCCCTTTAAAGAGATTGCAGCTTCTCCTGGCTTTTCTGGGAGGTGGGAGAAGGGACTGATGCGGCCAGTCAGTCCCTTCTCCCTCCTGTGGAAAAGCCCGCAAGAGCACACGGAGCTTGTGTGCAGCTCTTGGGGGCTTTCCCCGCCTGCCTCCCCCCTGCATTCGCTCTATAGGATGCACACACATTTTCCCTTGCTTTTTAGGAGGGAAAAAGTGTGTCCTATGGTGCGAAAAATACGGTAAATATAGCAAACAGAAGAAGTATTCCAAGAGCATTGCAACAGTATAAAGGAGATGATATACCAAGGGTATAGATGGTGCTAATCCAGGCCCCATTAGGTAAAGTGGTCTTCAGGTTAAGAACAGTTTCAGGTTAAGAACGGACCTCTGGAATGAATTACCGTATTTTTTGCTCCATAAGACTCACTTTTCTCCTCCTAAAAAGTAAGGGGAAATGTTTGTGCGTCTTATGGAGCGAATGCAGGCTGCGCAGCTATCCCAGAAGCCAGAACAGTAAGAGGGATCACTGCTTTCACTGCACAGCGATCCCTCTTGCTGTTCTGGTTTCTGAGATTCAGAATATTTTTTTTCTTGTTTTCCGCCTCCAAAAACTAGGTGCGTCTTATAGAGCGAAAAATACGGTAAGTATTTAACCCAAGGTACCACTGTATGGAAAGCTGATCGATCATCATGCATGCAATAATCCCTTGCGATTTGCTGCCATAAAACTTTACTACACAAGTCAATAAAACTTTTATGGGCCCAATTTGAAGGGAGTTATTCTTTGCACAAGTTGCTGGGCACCAAGGAAAGAGATCAGGAACGCCCTTCTGCTATAGCGTATTCTCCCTGAATAGTGGAAACAGTTTGCCTTGCAGCATCTACGTTCCCATGCTGACATACTTCTTTCACTAGCTCCTGCGGGAGGAGTGACTAACTGGGTATTAGAGGAAATATGGTTTGCTTGATGACACACTTCGTTCCCTAGACATCCCCCCATGAGGTAGGGTTGTGGACTCTTGTTCTGTGGCAGACCCCACATAAAAACATAATATATTTTTTTTAATAAATATTTATTAAAGTTTTTTGATACAAATGCACAAATAATAAACAACATTGCTTATATCAAAACATGGTTTCATCACTTCTTTGGACTCCCTCACGTCTCCCGCTCCCACTTGCATCGTTAAAAAGTTTTTCCAAGCAAATTATCAACTTGTTTACAATCTTATATCCACATTTAAATACAATCTAGCAATTCTCCAAAAGGTTTGTGTTTTCTTTAACCTCACTTATCATCAAATTCAAATCTAATTTAGTGGTGGCCAATTATTTATAATCTAGCATCCTTCTTAACATTCAACCAAATTACAATGTTTTTGTAAATACGTCTTGAATTTCTTCCAATCTTCCTCGATCCTCTCTTCTCCCAGGTCTCGGATTCTGCCAGTCATCTCGGCCAGTTGCATATAGTCCATCAGCTGCATCTGCCACTCTTCCAGTGTGGGTAGATCTTGCGTTTTCCAGTTCTTAGCGATAAGTATCCTTGCTGCCGTTGTTGCATACAGAAAAAATGTTCGGTCCTTCTTTAGCACCTTCTGGCCGACAATACCCAGAAGGAAGGCCTCTGGTTTCTTAGTGAAGGTATACTTAAATACCTTTTTCAACTCATTATATATCATTTCCCAGAAGGCCTTCACTTTAGGGCAAGTCCACCAGAGATGAAAGAATGTTCCTTCATTTTCCTTACATTTCCAACATTTATTATCAGACGAATGGTATATTTTGGCAAGTTTAACTGGGGTCATGTACCACCTATACATCATTTTCATTACATTTTCCTTCAAAGCATTACATGCAGTGAAGTTCAGCCCAGTGGTCCACAACCTTTCCCAGTCCTCAAACATAATGTTATGCCCAATGTCCTGTGCCCATTTTATCATAGCCGATTTAACCGTTTCGTCTTGTGTGTTCCATTTTAACAGCAAGTTATACATTCTAGATAGTACCTTAAACTTTGGTTCTAGCAATTCTGTTTCCAACTTCGATTTCTCCACCTGGAACCCTAACTTTCTGTCATTTTTAAAGACTTCTTTAATCTGAGCGTAATGTAACCAGTCTCGCACTTTATCCTTCATTTTCTCCAAACTCTGCAATTTCCAATTGTCTCCATCTTTTTCTAATATTTCCCAATATTTTGGCCATTTGGCCTCCATATTGGGTCTTTTTCGGGCCTTAGCTTCCAGAGGCGAAAGCCACCTCGGAGTCTTGTTTTCCAATAAGTCTTTGTATTTTATCCAGACATTAAATACTGCTTTCCTGACAATATGGTTCTTAAAGGCCTTATTGATCTTAACTTTGTCATACCATAAGTATGCATGCCAACCAAAAGCATTGTTAAAACCTTCCAAATCCAACACATCAGTGTCTTCAAGAAGTAGCCAGTCTTTTAGCCAGCAGAAAGCTGCGGCTTCATAGTACAGTTTTAAGTCTGGCAGGGCGAAGCCCCCTCTTTCTTTCGCATCAGTTAATATCTTAAACTTAATTCTGGGCTTTTTGCCCTGCCAGACAAATTTAGAAATATCTCTCTGCCACTTCCGGAAACACTCCGTCTTGTCCACAATTTGCAATGTTTGAAACAAAAACAACATCTTAGGCAATACATTCATCTTAATAGCAGCAATTCGGCCTAGCAAAGAAAGCTTCAATTTTGACCAACTGTCCAAGTCTCTCTTAATTTCAGACCAGCATTTTTCATATTTATCCTTAAATAGACTCAGATTTTTTGCTGCTATGTTTACCCCTAGGTACTTTATTTTTTTAACCACAGTTAGTTCTGTTTCTCTCTGAAACCGTTCTGACTCTGTATCTGTCAAGTTTTTCCCCAACACCTTGGTTTTCTGTTTATTTAATTTAAATCCTGCCACCCGACCAAAGTCTTGAATCAGTTGTAATACTCTTTTTGTACTAGATTCTGGCTCCTGCAAGGTCAAGACTAGGTCATCTGCAAAAGCTTTAAGTTTATATTGTTTCGCTCCGACCTGAATCCCTTGCACCAACCAGTCCCCTCTAATCCTATTCAAGAGCACCTCCAGGACCGAAATGAATAGCAGAGGGGAAATCGGGCAGCCTTGTCGTGTACCTTTTTCAATTTTAAACTCTTCTGTAACCACATTGTTAACTATCAATTTTGCCTTCTGCTCTGAGTATATTGCCTCAATCCCATTCTCAAAACCCTGCCCCACTCCCATTTCTTTTAAATTTCCCTTCATAAATTTCCAAGAGATATTATCAAAGGCCTTCTCCGCATCTATGAAAATTAGCACTGCTTTTATGTTTATGTCTGTTTGCAAAAGTTCCAAAATGTCAATAATGTTTCTTGTATTAGCAAACATATGTCTACCTGGGAGAAAGCCTGCCTGGTCTTTATGGATTACTTCATTTAGAACTTTTTTAAATCTTCTTGCCAAAACGTCTGCAAATATTTTGTAATCCACATTTAAAAGGGAGATGGGACGATAGTTCTTGAGTTGTGTCTTTTCAGATTCCGATTTGGGTATCAATGTGATGAAAGCTTCTTCCCACGATTCCGGCGCCCTCTTCCCCTCTATAATTTCATTGCTGACCTCCATCAGTGGTTGTATCAAATAGTCTTTTAATGTCCTGTAATACTTGGAGGTCAACCCGTCTGGTCCTGGAGATTTGCCCAATTGCATGTTCTGAATGGCTTGTTCAATCTCTTGTCGAGTTATTTTACTACTCAGGAGTGATCTATTTTCTTGTGAGAGTTTTTTAATTCCATTTTTTCCCAAAAATTGTTTAATCTCTACCTCATCCTGCGGCCCTTGAGTGTATAATTTTTTGAAATATTTCTGAAAACATTTTCTAATCTCCACGGGGTTCTGAATGTTTCTTCCTTCAATTTCCAAATTTGTAACTGTATTTAATTTTTGTCTCTTCTTCAACTGCCACGCTAGCAGTTTCCCACATTTATTTGCCGATTCAAAGGTTTTTTGTTTCATTAGTTTAATCTTCCACTCTATTTCCTGATTTATCAGTTTAGAATATTGTGCTTGATGAAGTTTGATTTCTCTCAGAATCGGCTGTGACTTCGGATTTAATCTTAACTTCTTCTCTAATTCTTTGATTTTCTCCAAAATCTTGTCTTTCCTCTCGTTTTGTGTCCTTTTCTTTACAGCATTCTGTTGTATCAAGAACCCCCTCATCACAGCTTTACTTGCGTCCCAAATAGTTCTTTTTTCCACCGTAGTGTTCATATTTATCTCAAAGTAATCCTTCAAAGTTTTTTGGGCCTTCTTAATAATCTCCTGATCTCTAAACAAATTGTCATTCATCTTCCATCTAAAGGAACCGGTTGGTAATAGTGTCATATCCATTTTCAGTGCATTGTGGTCGGAGCAGGTCTTTGGGCAGATTTCCACCTTTCTGACCTTGGGCGCCAGACCTCTAGTTATCCATATTTGGTCGATTCTTGTCCAAGTCAGCTGGGCTTCAGAGAAAAATGTTCCTTCTCTTCCCAAGGGGTTTCTCACTCTCCAGATGTCAATCCAATCCATATTGCTGTCATTTCAAAAAAGGTCTTTGGTAGTCTTCCGTCTTTTGTGACGTTTTGGCTTTGTGACTTATCCATGTTAGTTGATACGACCCCATTCATATCTCCCATCATAATGATGTTGTTATAGTCCAGATAGTCCAGCATAATCTCATGCAACTTCTTATAAAATTCCGATTTGCCTTCATTTGGAGCATAAATTCCTAATATCAGGATTTTCTCTCCTTGATGTTGTATTTCGATTGCCAAAATTCTTCCATGTTCATCTTTAAATAGAAATTTAGGTGAAAGACTCTCTTTTGCATATATCACCACACCTCTCTTCTTTACTGTGTCCGAAGATATGAATTCCTGGCCGAGCCTTTTATTTATTAATACTTTTCTGTGGAGCCTAGTCACATGTGTTTCTTGTAAACAAATAATGTCCAATTGTTCCTTTTTTAATATGTGAAAAATTTTCCTCCTTTTTTCCGGAATGTTACAGCCAACTTAAAAGTCCAACTTATATTCCAACTTAAAAGTTGCAGAGACATCCTGAATAAATCTGGTTATTTTCCTTGGGGTGGTACTTTGTTCTCCGGGTCTTTAGGGTCCAATGGTGCAGGTACCCCTGGTGGTTCAGGCCTTGCGGGTAGTTCAAGTCCTTTATGAAGGTCCTCTCCGTATGCAGTCAGAAACTTATCTCTATCTTCCGATGTTCTAATTTTGATCTTCTTCCCTCTGAAAGTGAAAGATAATCCTTGGGGAAAGTCCCACCTGAAGATGATTGAGTTGCTCCTCAACAATTTTACTAGTTCCAAATAGTCAGATCTAAGGTCCAACAGTTGTTTAGGGATGTCCCTGTAAATTTCAATTCTTTTGTCCGAAATGTCCAGTGACTTTCCGTAATGCAGGCCCAAAATCTTGTCCCTTTCCTCCTTTGATCTCAACGTTATCAAACAATCTCTGGGCTTCTCTTTTTTTATAAGTCTTCCAAGCCTAAAAGCTGATACAATTTTAAAGTCTTTTTCCTCTAGGTTCCAAAACTTGGAAAATTCTTTAGTCAGGAACTCAGCTAGGTTGCCTTCTTCCACTTCTGGTATCGACCTTATCCTTAAATTGGTCTCCCTGTTCCGAAGTTCTATCATAGAAAGATAGGTCTGATGTTCACCTACTTGTTTACTGAGTGGTCTTACCTCTTTTTCTAACACTCCCAGTCTTTGGCTGGTATCCTCAGCCAATTTCTGATTTTCACCTGCAGCCTCCTTCAGTTCTCCAATTGCTTGAGCATTCTGTGCAACTTGTCCAGTTAGTCTATTTAAACATTCTGTATTTTGATCAATTTTGGCTGTTTGCTGATCAACTTTTCTATCCAAAGACTCCAATTTTTCAAGAATTCTCTCTAAAATAGAGCCAGTTGCTCCTGAGGCCATATCTTCCAATTGTAATTCCTCAGTTTCTTCCTCCCCTGCCCGTGGCAGAGAAGCAGCTTCTTCCTCCGAAGGCAAAGTAGGCACAGATGATCTACGTGCCTGAGAGGCTGCGGTTAAAGTTGTTAAAGTTGTTTGTCTAGTTCTTGGTCCCTTTTTTCTAGCGCCACTCATTCCAAAGTTATCTAAAAGTCAAGGTCAAGCTGAGTTGTTCCCATGAGAAAACAACGGCCCAGATGGTGGCAGTCAAACAGGAGGCCGGGAAAAGGAAAGTAAAACAATGTCACTGCTGTAAATCCCAAATCCTCTAGGGGGAGCTTAAAATGTCTTTAGGGAAGAGATCAATTCCAATAAAGTTAGTAAAATCTAATTTAATGTCCAGGAACCTTCAATAAAGTAGATTTTAGCAGAGTTAATATTTAAAAAGCCACAATGTTTCAAACAGTGCTTACTGGTATTCCAAGAGGTGCTTCAAAGTAGCCAGTTCAAGCTCCCTCAGATTGTTTCAAAGTTTAAGTTCAAAGTATCCAACCCTGCAGACTGGCTACTCAGTTACTCAGGCAGTTCCAGCACCTGGGTTTCTTGCTTAAGTTGTAATCCAAATAGAAGAAAGGTAACACAGTCCAAATGAAAGTCATAAAATCAATTGCTTACAATCCTTATTCTGCTTAAAAGTAATTTCCATGGATGCCCAGATCAGTTAAGTAAAAGTTCACTCTTTGCCTCCACTCCTCCAGCTCTTTGCTTTCAAGTTCAGTGTTAGCGGAAGACGGACTTCCTGTTTTTCGTCACTCCGCTTTCAGCCAAATTCAATGTTTTTGAGTCTCCAAATTTTGTAAAGTCCTTATTTACTCACGGGTTGTTGTTTTCCGAATCAGCAGTTTCAGGAAGAGAGGTCAGCGCTCACCGGCAACAGCAACGCGGCTTCGCTCCGTTGACCGCGAAACGACCCACAGCGCCGCTACCCCCTCCGCGATCCGGAGCCCCTTACGGGGTTCCTTCAACGTTTTGGGGGTCGCTCTTGGCGCCCGCCGGGTCCCGAGACCACAGGCTTCTGCCGCCTGTGGTTTTTCAAAGTGGGTCTCCGCTTCGCCGCAGCGGACGACCCTTTTCAGCGGAGCTTCCCTCTCCCGGTTAGAAGAGGGCAGCCATTGCCATTCGCGCCGCCTCCGGAAGTCCACATAAAAACATAATAAAACATTAAAAACTTTCCCTATACATAAACTGAGATAGTGGAGACATCCATCTTATATGACGCCTGAGAGATAAGATCACCAAATACCAAAAAGGGCAGGGCAGCAACAAAGAGGACAGAAGTTAATAAACCCAAGGGTGTTGCACTTGTTATCTCGATCAAACAAACCATTCCAACAGGGAGAAGATATAGAGGCTGGAAATGTTAATATTTTATCATTAATGTTCATGCTTAGTTGTCATCTTAAGATCTGTGCATACACACAAGCACTCTATCAAATTATATCCATAGTGTTAAAATTGATATGTGGAGATGAACCAGAATATCTTGACAACTACAGCAACAATAATATCTGCTCCATTCTCTTATATCAGCCAAATAAAACTCCTATGCTACCACCCATGAACATTGCAAACAAATGAGGTGCTTGAAGGCTTTGCATTTAACCTGCCCCTCAGATGGATCTTTTCACTAGCCTTTTGCCAATGTCAAATGAGTTCCAGGCAAGCCTATAAGATACTCTTGCACTGCTGAGAAGGATGAGCAAGTGGAAGAGGATCATAAATGGTAGAAAAGAAATTCTGTCTGAAATCACTGCAAACTAGATCCCCAGCAGGCAAGGGTCAATTCAGGCATCAGGTCCTTCAAACATCAGTTCCGACATGGACACATATAAGTCTGAGGCACTGCAGGTCACCAACTCTGGAGGGACGTAATGAGGAAACCTTTGATTCCTCTCACTGGTTCAGGGATGGGGAACGTCTTGCCCACAGGCCAAACCTTGCCTGCCCACAAAGCCATTTTGGGCAAGCCACACCTACTCACCCACCCTACACCTACAAAGCCCCCTTGGGCATCTTCTGAAGTGCCAAATCACCACTTGGTTGTTGGGAGCTTCTAAAGCATTGTACAAAGCAGAATTGGCCAGGGAGGTAAATCCTGCATGGTTCGGGTGAACCCAGTGTTAAGTAGGATAGAAACCTCTGCTAAAATGAAGTTCTCCCCTCTGTTTCAAGCAGTGGTTTCAACGCAACCCCCGTGCTGAATCCTGCTCAGTTTGAATGTGCTGTAAAGTCCTCGAGTTGGGGCTTCAAAGCACCTTCACGAGCAGTAAAGTGATGCTAAAATAGCTTTTTCCTTCCTTGTATCAGCACAGCACAGGAGCAGCTAAAATGAAGGGAAAGACCTTCATTATAGCCACACCTTGCTGCATGCAAGGTGCTTCGAAGTCCTGACTTTGGAACGTCAAAGTGCCAAACCACCTGACACCATTATGAGAGCCAGCCCACCCATGGGGCAAGGTGGCAGGGTTGATCTTCCTTCTCCTCCTGTTGTTCTTGATGTAGATCTTCCCTGATAAGGAGAACGCCATTCTGGGGTCTGCCTCAGATACCCAAATGTCTTGGGCCACCCCTGACCATTATGATGTCAGTTGATTGACAGGTGGGTGGTCCTACCCATTTGACAAATTGGTTCCCCTGCACTAGTCAGATCATCCTTTGCAGGTCAAATAAGGCAACCCTCACTGGATGGTGTCAACTGCAAAGGTGGGAATTTCCCTTTCAAGTTGGAATGAAGTTATATGGCTTTAGTAGAAATGTTATAAGGAATTAAGTACAAATAGATTATTAGTGTATTAAAGGGAAAAACAAGGTTAGAATATGTTAAGATAATTACAGGACAGAAAACAGAGGAAGATGGAAATGAATTGCTGAAACAATTAACAGAAGTGGAATACAAAAAGGAAGGTGTGAGGAGGTCGTTGGAACCAGTGAATGAAAGATAAGATATTGAAATTGTTTGATGTGTCTTAAATTGTTTCTGTTTTGTTTTGTTAGTTTAATGTCTTAGTGTTGGTGTTATGTAGTGTTTTTGTTTTTGTATTGTACTGAATTATCTTGTTTAACTCTTTTTTTCTTTTGTAGTGTTTAAACTGTTGGGAAAGTAATAAATATTATTTTTTTAAAAAAAGAATTTCCCTTTCAAGAACTCCTTTAACTGTATCCTGCCTGATGCTTTGAGTCCCATGGGAGGTTTGGGAGGCAGAGGCAGTGAACAAAGTGGAAGAAGTTTTCTCTGCTTCCATTTTTGTGTTGCACATCCATAAATTGCTGAAACTTCCACCAAAAAATACACAAAACCCTGCAGGGTGCTTATGAAGTACTATAGAGGTTCAGCAGGAGGGGAATGATTGGAAAAAAGGCTAGGAGAAACTCTACTGTAAAAGCAGATGGTGTATGAGCAACAATGGATTATAGCAGCTGAATGAGTTAGCAAAAGAACAAGACCGACTCTGACAGATGGATCTGCTGGGGAGGAAAACTCTTGTGTCACTAATACGTTTGCTCATTTACGATAACAGAAAGACTCTTTTGTAATACGCCCAAGACAACACACTGTGGACAGAGTCCCTCTTAAAAGTAAGTGCATTTTCAAATTCAGCAAAGGCAAGAATGGCTTTAAGCAACTGTGTACACTTCCAAATCCTTGTATTGTTTCTCCCCTCTAACTCTATTCAAAAGTTATCGGACAGTGAACAACTTGATTGACTGTATCATGTCCTAATCCTAGCAAAAATGCATCGCTCATCAAGCTACAGAGCTTGGTAATGCTGCTCAAGGGAAGAAGATGAACATATTACTTACCAAATTGTCCGTCACGCTTTACATAAAGTTCTATTACACCATAAGCAATAGCTGTGGGAGCAGGGATCTCCAAGATCACATTAGAATCCTTTATCACATTCCCATTTTCACTCACTGATACCTGAGGGAGATATTAATCCGCTCTTTAATTTACACTGGCTTAATTCAGTGCCAGTAATAACTTGCAGACAAAATGAATGTCAAGATAAACAACATACTTAGTTATGTAGCACTACAAAAAACAAACACACCACAAAAAAGGCTCTCTCCATCCTTTCTAAGCCAGTTACACAAGTTGATGAAACAGAAAACAAAAAAGAGTTCTTTTTCACAGGGTGCAGATGTTACAGAATTTGTTTCCACAAGGTTGGCCACAGGTAGTTGCTGGTGCCCATTAGAGAAGCCTTAGGTGAAACCAGTATCAAGGACAGGCAGAGCTCTGCCTGGTGCAGAAGAAAGAGGGTAGACAGATGAGGAATGTCAGAGGGCAAGCTGAGTTTGGCAGGACAGTGCCCCGTTTGTCCTAATATACCAACCTCTACTAGTTGGCTTTGCCCAAACAGTTTAAATTGGTTTTTAAACCATTATCGAAATTGCCCACAGGTCTACCATAAGAATGATCCTCCATGGCTACATATTGATCGTCCAGCAATAGAGGCAGTATATAACTTTCTGCTTACCAGGGTACCAGAGACACAGCCATGTGGGACCATCTCTGTAACACTGCTTGTGAGCTTCTACACCGTTGACCGGAGCAGTAGACTTAATAGGACTTCAGTCCAACGCAAGTGTTTTATATTGTTAGCCTGAGTTTGTGATATAGGTTTGGCAAAGCACCTCTATGCTAATATATAGCTTCCAACCTGGATAGGAATATTTCCACATTGAAAAGATGGTGCACCATTTTTGCAGTGTCTTAAGTACACATTTAGGAAAAGCATCCTGACAAATGTCCCTCAGATCACTCAGGGTTCACTCTTTTAAAGGAGCAGTCTCAAAATCTTAATCTGGAGCAGATTCAAGGGCAGAGGCCAGCATCACTGGGCACCTGGGTACAAAGCTTTGTAAGAGACCAGCTACTGACTTCCTGAGCTTCGTGGCCCTGCTGCTCCTCTTCCTTTCCTTGGCTGCCTCCCTTCCCCAAGCAGGGCGAGAATAAAGCAATGTTCTCCACTTGCTTTGCACTCTCCCTCTGGGTGGTCGTGCAGATTGCACCCAGAAGGAGAGGGCAAGCAAATGGGCAGTGGCAAGGTGGAGATGGGTGCAGAGAGCGGAGCCTGTTCGAGGTATCTTGCCCAAAGGCACCCCAGCTAGCACTGATCCAGAGTAATCCTGATTTTTTATTTTCATAGGCACCAATATTCTTAAACACCTGCCAGCAGAAAGTCGTGGGGCTGGGGGGTTGGGCAGGCACAAACATGTATACAGAACTTTAGTTCTATGAAGCCATGTAATTTTTAGTAAGCAGACCAGGGATGTGGAACCTGTGGCTTCCTTGGATGTTGTTGGGGCTCCAGCTCCCCCAGCCCAAGGTTACAAATGGTGGGGGGTAGTGGTCCAAAAGAATCTGGAGGGCCAAAGATTTTCTCACCCCTGATTAGACTTAGGGGGCAATCCATAAGGAGCTTCCCCAGCATGTGCCGAAATGAAACGAGGAAATTAAAGGAATGTATCATTGCAAAACTTTCTTTGCAACTGAGCTTCCGTAGGAGAATGTCCCACAGAGCTGCACCTCGGCATGTGGAATCACTGCATACTTGTGAAGAACTGTTCAGAAGCAGGAAAGCTCCAGGGGCCTATAACAGCACAGATAATCTTAAGACGCTAAATGGAACATGTCACAGTTTACTTTAGGAAAACACAGCCAAACTGCAACTTATGCAGGGGTTATGTTCCGGGGATTGTGCATAAAGCCAAAATTGTGTATAGTCAAAACAACCCTGGAATGTATCCCGTGCAAGCATCCCTACCTTTTTGAAGTTGGTGCGCCGAGCAGATCTTGCCCCACGCAAGGTGCTTTCCGCCTTGCTTACTGGGCTCTGGGGAGGTTTTCGCCATATCTTGCAGGGCTATCTGAGATCTTGTGACTGCCTCCCTGAGTCCACACAAAAGCTTCCCAAAGCCTGGCAAGCCATTCTGAGAGTTCTTCAGCTCTCTGCCTTGCGTGCATTTAATTTGTACGATTTCAGCTGGCCAGCCGCCAAGTACGTAAAACTGAAATCACTCACGTTAAATGTGTGCGAGGTGCAATTCAACAGTACGTATCTATAATGAACTGCATTCAATTCCCCCCCCCCCCCCAGTTCTTACCTTGATAACTTTTGTCTTTATCCCCACCATACTAGCCATTTTTTCTTCTGTCTGAATATGTTCAGATATTAAACATTTCTGGGTTGTTACTATTCTTTTAGTCAGGATACAAAGAACTTCATGCTTTCTTTCAAGCATTTGTTGCAGCAATGTATTGTGCAGATTAACAGCCCTGAGGAAGGAGTATGAAACAGACAAAAATTGCTACCCAGGAAAAAAAATATATTTACAGGGGTAGTCAACCTTTTTATACCTACCGCCCACTAATGCATCTTTCTTGATGGTAAAAATCTCCTTACTGCCCATCAGTGCTCGATGGAAGGATGATTCAGCTTGTGTTGTAGAATTCCCTACCACCCACCTAGAATCCTGAAACGCCCACTAGTGGTTGGTAGGGACCAGGTTGACAACCCGTGAACTACGTGCATAGCACTGATCTGTAAGAGGCTGATAAAGTGTTCATTCTTTGGTGGCAAAATGCAAACCAGAGAGGCACAAACAAGAGTTTTGCAAGCAGATGTTCCTTGCTAGTTTGTCAGTGTCTGGTAAATCAATCTGAGGATGCAATTCCATAGCTGGGGCATCACCCTATGCCTGGCAGCCAGCCACGTCACGTGAGCAAGCAGAGGCATTCACAAGAAGAACCTCCGATGAAAGTCTCAACAAGGCTGGTTTGTATGGGAGCAGGCAATCCTTTCAAAAATCTAATGGTATTAATAGGTAATCATGTCCCAATGTGCCAAGAGAATGGGAAAAAATATTTCCCCAAAGAAGATTGTAGACTTCCTTAATAATCTCCAGAGAGCAGGATTCATTATAGTCAAAGAAACCTGTTAATGGCACACTGTTAAGCTAATAATGTCAATTACAGCAAGCTTTTACAAGCTAGCTATTACAGTGCCTAGAAAATGCATCCTAATATCAATTAACAGGTAAATCTAAGAGGATAGCAACTAAGCATATATTCATTCTTTTGCACAGTTATGTGCAAAAGTTCTTGCTCCTTCCTCTGTTTCAAGGAGACTCAATACCTGAACTAGATGTTGCATGGAAACATTTGTAACAAATCCCAGATGGTCCTCCAAGGAAAAGCCACTTAAGGAGGTTGTATTTGAAGCAGAAGGGTTGTTTAAACAAGTGAGAAGCAGGACCTAGTACTCAGTCCTTTCACTACCCCCTTTTGTTGTTGTTGTTGTTGCTACCTACTGCCCTGCTCTGTGCGATTCCAAATACGCATTCTCTGCATAGGATTCCAAACACGCATTCTCTGCATAGGATTCCAAACACGTTGCTGTTGTCTCTCTTCTTAAAGGTTGTATAAATACTATTTATAATCTATAGTATTTTGTTATTGTTGTTGTTTAGTTGTTTAGTTGTGTCCGACTCTTCATGACTCCATGGACCAGAGCACACTAGGCCCTCCTGTCTTCCACTGCCTCTCGCAGTTTGGTCAAACTCATGCTGGTAGCTTCGAGAACACTGTCCAACCGTCTCGTCCTCTGTCGTCCCCTTCTCCTTGTGCCCTCAATCTTTCCCAACATCAGGGTCTTTTCCAGGGAGTCTTCTCTTTTCATGAGGTGGCCAAAATACTGGAGCCTCAGCTTCAGAATCTGTCCTTCAGGGCTGATTTCCTTAAGAATGGATAGGTTTGATCTTCTTGCAGTCCATGGGACTCTCAGGAGTTTCCTCCAGCACCATAATTCAAAAGCATCAATTCTTCGGCGACCAGCCTTCTTGATGATCCAGTTCTCACTTCCATATATCACTATTGGGAAAGCCATAGCTTTAACTATACGGACCTTTATTGGCAAAGTGATGTCTCTGCTTTTTAAGATGCTGTCTATAGTAAGATGCTCTCTACCTATCCCCTCTTGACTTCACCTAACTGACATACATCAGTAAATAAGTCTATATGACTAATCAACACCAAGGATAATTCATTCTATGGCTATTCAATTCCATAGGAAGCAGTAGGTTTCTACAGATGTTGATCAGGAGTAGCACAAATATACACAAAAGAGTTGGGGATGGAAAGAATTACTGCTTTGGTGAAAAAAAAATCCCCATAGCATATAGTTATGAAATTGCAAAGGGGTTTGAACTCTGAATCTTGTTTCTTGTCTCTCCTCAGCGTGCTGGAGCAATAAACCACCACCTCATTCCCTCTACCCAAAACACCGTCTGCAATTATATAAAGCCAAGTTTTATCCCCTTGGAAGGGAGCTAACTAGACCAGCACACACTAATCTAATCCTCTGTCACATTCCACCAAGCAGAGCCCCATGTTAGTTCGTCTATTAATCCAATTCAAAATACAGCTTTCCAGTGGATTAATTTCAGGCATGCTTACAAAGCATGATCCGTACTATAAAGCTTCAGTTTGGCCCAACAGCTTTCCAGGTTGTGGCAGTACCTTGTTCTGTATCTTCCTCAATTAAAAACCATTTAAAAGCCACACCCAGTTGGGTGGTTACTTAGCTCACTGCAATTATGGAAAGATCAGTAAAGGCACCAACGATCATGCTATCGTAATTATGATGGCATAAGGTTTTTTGGGTTTTAAAGGTTTTATGTGCTAGAAGACCCTTTGTTGCCTTTGCCATAACAGACTAACTCAGCTAATAAAATATTTTTTTTTTGTATCCCACCCATCTGACTGGGTTGCCTTGGCCACTCTGCACAGCTTCCAACATAATATACAGCAGAGCTTTCCAAACTTTCCATGCTGGTGTCACACTTTTTAGATATGCATCATTTCGCGACATAGTCAGTTTTACTAGGAGTGCGGAGGAGTGCGGAGAGCATTCGTGCAACGCACCTACACATTGCAGCCAACACTCTAATGTCACAACAAGAATTTTGGAAATCTCTGATGTACAGAAACCCAGCAACAACACAACAGAACATCACACATTAAAAGTGTCCTGAAATAATAATAATTACCCCTTAGAAGTTATGGACATTAAAAAAAAAAAATAGCTTACCTTGAGAGCTTCCATCAGAGCAAAATGGCAAAACATATTGCAAAGTCAGTTAATTCTGATTTTAAGTATGCAGATTGTTTCATAACAAATACATACTTATATAAAAAAATTCACAATTTTGGAAAGTACGGTGGAAATATTGCACCTTCAACTACATTGCCTTAATATTAAGTGCATTTTTTAAAAAAAACTTCACAAGGATACCAGCTTTGAAGCTGAATACCTACTTTCCCTTGACATCCTTCATAAGCTTCTGCAAGTCAGCTTCTTGCTTTTTCAGATTTCCAAATGACGACTGGCTTTCCACAACACCTCTTCCTCCAGCTCCTAGATTAATCGTCCCAAATGAAGTTTCAATGTTTCCTTTGACAAAGTCTTCAAACTTCCCCTCGTACTTCACAAAATCAGACTCCACAACCACTTGGAAAACAAGCAAAAACATAGAAGTAGCTTAGCCATCAAAACATTAGATTGGAAACACAAGCAGAAATCATAGATTGGAAACGTTAGATTGGAAATACAAGCAGAAATCATAGTATGCTTTAATTCTACGATTCTATGTTCTGCTGAAGTTGCTTCATCCTGACTGCACCTGATGATGAAACGGACTATAGCTCACAGAAACTTGCACCACAATAAATCTTATATGTCTGTGAGGTGTCACAAGACTCTGGAAACATTGGGAGTGAAGTGCCATCAGTATTATACTTAGTATTATTTGTGAGTGTGTGTCAACAGGACTTTTCAACTGGATGAATATTATGTGATTGGCCATTTCCTTGTAATTTTTTTGCTTTCCCATTTTTCTTGTGTTTCCTGTGGGTTTTATATTTGCTGTACATGTTTTCTATAAAGTTAGTGGTATATTCATATTTTTATCAATAAACAAATACATATAAAAATGCTGTGGGTTTTTCTTCTGAAATAGACCTACTCCTCTGAAAGTTACTAACTTGAGGATGTGTATCTGAAATACAGAAAAGCCTGATAGCCACTTAAAAACATAAGTGCAATAAAATTCCACTTGTGTTTGCATTGGAAAAATTATTAGTATCTTATATATACTTTAAAAGAACATGTTAAAATGCATTAACACGGCAACATCTGCCTTTACGAAACTGAATATTTAAAAGTTTTCAAAAATTAAAGTGGGCAAATCTTCTGCAGTCTGATTTGAAATACTTTTTTATTAACGGCTTGGACTTTATACTTCCTTATCTCCTGTGGCAACGTGTAACTAATTTTACCTGGTTTTATGGGTTCATCTTTAGCAAGCACATCATTCAATGTGACTGATAAGAGATGATACTTGGGTTTCTGCCAGCACCAGGTTTTCTTCTTCTTTGTCACTATGTTCAGGAACTGTAATTTGTCCAAGTTATTGAGCTGAGATACGGGGATCAAGTCTCCTCCACAGTCAATTTCTCTCACAAAATTCTTCGTTGCTTTTGCAAACATCCTGGTTTTGTTTTCACTTTCTTAAATACCTGAAAGGGCAAAATCAAGACATGATGGCTGCAGGCATGGATAGGTGATCTCCTGGGGAAATTTTAATT